>NW_028274807.1:161665696-161968727 GCF_037043125.1 Eumetopias jubatus
TAAGTACTACAGATGAAATAGAGTGGTGACAGAATCAGAGGTTGGAGAGGGGGCAGATAGTAACATTTTTGTTAGGGGCTTCCATCAGGCTTTTCTAAGGGGACGCTCGGCAGAAGTTTGGAGGAGCACGAGCCAGAGGCAGAACCATGGAAGTGGATGGCACAGGCCTTCTAAGGTGCCTGGATTCAATGGGAGTGTGGGTCCCACTTAATTCAGATGCAGTCGCAGCCTGCACTGTGGCTCTGCGGAAGCAGATGGCCTTGCCCTGCCTTGCCCGCCAGCTGTCGCCAGGGGCACGGAGCCCAGCCAATGCGAGCCCCGGCCGTCCCTGTGCTGGTGTGGTCCGGCTCGGGCCGCCAGGGGCTCCTGTGAGCTGCTGTGAGAACAAGCCCCAGCAGGGTACACAAGCGGCCAACCGGGCCCCACCCACAGCCTGGAGCTGGCTGCCCAGCACAGGCAAGCTGCGAGAAGGGCTCACTGGCAGCTGGCAGCTGAGCACTCGAATGGTTTCTCAGACAGGGGGACAGGGGCAGCCCCCAGTCAGGAAGCGCTTGGTGTGCAGAGGCAGGCAGAGAGGGGAAAGCGTGACCGCGGTGAGGACAGAGGTGGGAGGGAACAGGGGCTTTTGCACCATGTTTTCTGCAGCAGCATGTTTTTGCAGGCTGTCACATACAGCAGCTCCCAGCAACCTAACACCGGAAAAAAAGGGAGCCTCAGGACAAAGAAGGTCATGGCTCAAGAGTAGCCAAACAGCAAGCAACCAGGGCTGCTGACTTTTTATTCTACTATTCCAATGGCTTGGTTGTGAAATACAATGAAATCATCTCTCTGGCTGCTGGTCCTATTTTATAACAGATGGGCTATGGGGCCAGGCCCTCGTCCCAGTGGCTCTAATTCCTTCACAGGCTGCTGAGTGTGGGGAGGACGCTGCCTCCCTCTCTGACCTCACTTTGGGCCACTCTATCCACTCTTGTGGGGCCACTGATGATCCCAGGGACACTAACTACCCTGACTTCAGAGCGGACGCTGGCCCAGCAGTGGTGCAGGCTGCCACCCTGCTCTCTCCCTCACCCAGGTCACTCTGACCACCTTCTCCCCACCAGCACGTCATGCTCTTTATCTTGGGCCTTTGAGCATGCTCCTTCCTCTGCTGGAACGTCCTAAGTATCAATGGGCAGCATGAGTCTGGTGGTAGGTAACACCTGCTTCCATGTGCACGAAGCATTATACAGATGTCATAACACTCCCTTCCCAGGTCATGTCACCAGGTGCATTCTAGTATCACCCCTTTCCATTAGGTGAGGAAACGGAAGCATAGGAAAGTAAATGAGCTTGTTTGAGGTCACAGAGTTTCTAGGCAGTGGGGCCAGGTCAGAGCTCAGTGCCCTCTGACCCTGCTGAACCAGGCTACTATGGCAAATATTGCCATCCAGAACCCAGAATCCCTAAAGAAGAGGTGGCAGACAGAAGCGGGTCCGGAGGGGCCACCTGCAGTCCCCTGCAGCAGAGATACCCCGTGATCCGAACTAGGAGCCCCAAGAAGCAGTCTTGTAAGGACTTCATGGCAGTGCTGGTCGGGTCGGAAGCCACTTACAGGACACCAGCTTCATGGGGACCAAGTGCTGCTCAGGGAATGCAGGTGGCCCTGGGTGGGTATAAGGGACAGTGAGAGGAAGGAGGAGGGTCCAAGCAGGAAAGATGGGGTGTCCTGCAGTGGAATGTTTACCTAGGACACCCCTCTGCCTCCTTGGTGTCCATTACAGCCTTCCTCACAGGGCAAAGTGCTCACAGGGAGATCACTATGGCTTCCACATGGAGAGGGGCACACGCAACATGTATTAAAAGAATAAATTAGCTTCAAGGCGCTCCTTGGCACTGCCATGGAGTCACTGTGGCATTCTTAATGTGATTTTACGGACATGTTTATATGGAACCAAAACTATTTACATCTTTACAACTGCACGTACGCACGCACACATGCGTGCTACTTACTGTTGGAGCCGCGTATGCCTAACTTATCCTCAGGTTTCCCATTAGTGACTCCACCAAAGTCTCTCTCTACTATGAATGCTGTGATTTTGTCTTTTACTGAGCTGTCGGAATCAACAACCTGTGTCTTCGCAAACACAGTAAAAATATTGGCCAGTCCTCCATTGGTGATCCAGACCTGAGGGAAGAAAGAACAAGGGCTTTGGAGAAAACCGAACTTATTTACCCCCCATCACCTCCACCCTTTGCCACAAGACACCCCAGAGGCCTGTAAAACTTCAGGCCAGAAACATAAAGCTCCTGGCTCTGAGGAAGCCAAACCTGTGTGGACAGAAGACGGGGCTTCACCCCAGGCTCCCCAAGAGGCACAGGTGGCCGTGTAGGTGTGTCTGCACACAAAAGGGAAGCCAATGGTACTGAGACAGCTCAAGCTCCAGAACCAAGGAGCCAGGGTTCAAGAAAGCAGAGCAGGCAGGAAGGAAAGAGAGAGGGGAAGAAGGGAGCAGGGGAGGGAGAGAGATAAGGAGACTTCTCAACAAACTGCAATGTATGGAACTTTCTGGACCTTGATTCAAGCAAACTGTCAGAAAATAAAACGGTAAGAGACAATCAGGGAAACTGGAATTCTGACTAGACAAAGAAATCAATTTTTAAATGTGAGAATGGCATTTTGACTTTGTATCTTAGTCTCATCTTGTGGAGACACTCTGAAACTCTCAGAGACGTGACGCAGGCATGGCCGTGCTGACAGAGGAAACAAGGTGGGCTGGGGGTAGTAGATGCTGAAGCCAGTGCTGGTGGAGAGGAAGCTCATTATACTAAGCTTTTACATGTGTTTGAAATTTGGTCACTTCACCTCCCTGAGCCACAGTTTCTTTTTCCAGAAAGAGAGTTGCATCCACCCAAGAGCTGATGTGTACGTGCTTTACGACCCGCGGTGTGTGGGAGGTGGTCGGTGCGTGGTGAAGGCTGTGGCTGAGAGCCCGAGCAGGCCACAGAGCGCTACCTTGGAGCCATTGAGGATGTAGTGCTTCTTATCCTCACTCAGCGTGGCCCTGGACTTGATGGAGGCCACGTCACTCCCACTGTGGAAACAGAAACACGCAGCTGAGGTGAGCGACACTGGGGATGAGGAACAGTTCTAGGGGGTGACAAATGGAGGGTTTGGTACTTTAACACAGGAGTTGGCAAACTTTTAAAAATAAAGGGCCGGTTAATAAACGTATTCAGCTTTGCAGGCTACAGGATGTCTGTTCAGCTGCCCTACTCTGCCGCTGCGGCATGAGGGGGCCACAGACAACCTGTAAACAAAGGGCATGCTCCAGCAAAACCTTATTTACAAAGACAGGTGGCAGGCTGGATTTGGCCACCCCCGCTTCATCACACGAAAGAGCGGCAGTGAAAACCACCTAGCCTTAGGTTGAAATGTGGGGATGTGTACGTAGAACAAGCTCATCTGAGCTCCTGTGAGGAGGACTGCAGGGCACCCCTGGTTCCCAAGTGACGGGAAGCAGGATGGAGCGTGGTCCAAGTAATGGACTTGTCAGTATAAGTCCTGAGTCCTAAGTGGGCTGCGTGACCTTGGGCTGATGACACAACCTCACTGAACCTAACCTGTTCAGTGGGGACAGTACCGCCTGCCCTACACACTTGGAAAGTTGCTTAGGAGCCTGAATGCACTATCCTATGTAAGGGGTACTGCAGACCACAAAACAGTTATTTGATGGGTGCTGTCAGGTATGTCATCTCATTTCTAAGTCTCACTGGGCAGAGAAACAAGGTAAAGATAAGAGAATTTGAAAGAAAAGTTGCTGAGTCGACTCTCTGGAAGATTCAGGGACGGAAGAGAGAAAAGCCACCACCTATTCACCAAAACCCACAGCCCTCATCCTAGGGCACCCGGAAGATGCCCCGGGAGGCTGCCACGTGGCACCTCTTGCCAAAGGGCAGACCTGCTTGGCTCCGTCAGACAGAAGGCAGCGATGTGCTCCCCTGATGCCAGTTTGGGCAGGTATTTGGCCTTCTGCTCCTTGTTGCCAGCCAAGATGATCCCCTAAACCAAACACAAACAAGGCTGCTATCAGCTGTGGGGAGAAAATATGTGAAACATGCTTGTAGAACACAGCCCCTCCTGGAGCAAACAGCTCCTGCAGGAGGAAATACCCTGGGCTCAGAGCCGGCAGCTCCAAGGGAGAAATGGAGAGCTGTGCTGCCGAGGAGCGCCCTGAAGTGTGCGCTCCGGCGTGGCCTGGGCCTGCAGCACCAGCCACGGCTTTGGGTTGGACTCAGGGATCGTCATCACTGCTCCTCCACTTCCAGGCTGGGTGGCCGTGGGCCAGGGATGTCCTTCCTCTGAGCCTCCTTCCTCTCAACTCCACACTGGCGGTAATGCTACCCACCAGAGGGGTGTCTGGATGATAGCGTGTGTCTACAGGAGTGCTGGGGCCACACCTGGCAGAAAGAAGGTACAGAGGCAGTGTCCGAGCCTTCCCACACTCCTTCTCAGTGCCACGGGGAGAACTGTGCTCCTTCTACCGGAAGACTGCTCAGAATGTGAGTGCTCTTGGGGTGGGGGGGCCAAGCACACTGTTCACTTGGCTCCTTTCACTTTCTACAAAGTGAGCAGAGACAGCCTGAGTAGCGGGCCGGTCACTGAAAACTGTGTGTCCATGGCCCTGCCCTAAAATGCTCCAAGCCCGGGGATAAGGAAGACATGTGCACAAACAGCAGGGAGGACACACTCTGGGCCCTGGTGACTCCCGAGCTCAGCAGGGGAGGCTCGCTTCCAGCAGTGAGGTGAAGACAGGCTCCTCGGAGGCAGTGGCATCTGTTGTGGGCGTCAAAGGCGACGGGGACAGAAGGAAGATTCCAAGGGAAGGGACAGTGTGATCAAAGCAATGTGGCTTGTGTGGGGACCAAGTGCCATCCTGGGTGGCTAGAGAGAGGAGGATCACAGGGGAGTGCTGCAGGGCCCCCTTCCGAGACCCTGAGACAGCAAGCCCAAGTCACTTCATGGTCAAAGTGAGCAAGCCTCCTGCCTCCATACCCCCACGTGACTCCAGACCTTTACATAACATCAGAAGGAAACCCTAGACTTGACCTTGAGACCAATAGCCTGGTGTGCTGCCAGGGTCACAGCGATCGAGGCATCCAGGCCGACAATTTCTCCTAGACGTGCGTACATGGTGTTGGAGAGGCCCAGGCCACCTAGAGAAGAAACAGACGAGCTTTACTTATGGTCCAGACCCAAATTTCTCCCATTAAAGGCAAAGGGCTTGACTGCTTTTCCTGTTTATAAAGTAATACCACATTACCATTTTCAGAAACCACAGTACAGAAAGGTACAAAGAAAACAAAAATTACCCATAAACTTATCAGAGCATTTCTGAGTACATCCCTTCAGATTTTTGCTAGGCATATAAGCATATATAGATATATATGTTTTTATTATAAAAAGGTAACAATTAATACAAAAAGAGTACCTTCACATGCATTAAATCATTTAAAATGTTGTTGAGTATGTTCTGTCACAGATACAGATCTTTATAAACCTGACAGCTGTCTGGCAACCCATTCCCAGTATCCAGTGGGCTCTAGGACAGGTTTTCTCTGCCTCAGCACTGCTGACATTTTGGGATGGATTATTCTTTGCTGTGGGGAACTGTCCACTGCACTACAGGACATTTGGCAGCACCCTTGGCCTCCACCCAAGAGGTGCCAGTAACTCCCTTTCCCCTAGGTTTAACAGCCGAAAATGTCTCTAGACATTGCCAAACATTCCCTGGGGAGGTTAAGTCAACCTGGATAGAAATCACTCTTCTAGGGGTGCCTGGGTGACTCAGTCATTAAGCGTCTGCCTTTGGCTTAGGTCATGATCCCAGGGTCCTGGGATTGAGTCCCGCTTCAGGCTTCCTGCTCACCGGGAAGCCTGCTTCTTCCTCTCCCACTCCCCCTGCTTGTGTTCCCTCTCTCCCTGTCCCTCACTCTGTCAAAAAATAATCTTTAAAAAAAAAAAAAAAAAGGATATCACTCTTCAAGGAAGACAAAGATAAAAAAACAAAAACTCCACTGAGCTGATGTATTTTGCATTTCATCTTCAACTTCTAGAGGTGGCTGGGTGGCCTCTGTGTGTCTTAAAAATGATAGATTGGGGCGTAGGGTCATGTGGCCAACAAGAGCAGAGCTGGGCCTTCAATTTGGGTGGGGGTCCTAGCCCTGGAGCCACCGCACAGCCCAACTGCAGAGGGTGCCACTCACACATAAAGGGAAGGATGGTCCTGCCTGATGCATAGTCCCCCAGGGTTCCATACCCAGGGAAGGTCAGGGCTCCAGAGTATCCCATCCTCACTCCTGCCATTACACAAAACTGTAAAACAAAACACTTTTGTGCTTACTCATTTCATATCCTGAGGGTCAGTACTGTTTGTTTAAAAAAAAAAAACCCCAAAACCTTCTGATGTTTTTCCACTAACATAGGTATCACCACAATCATGGAGGAACAGCAATCACATGGAGACAGATGACAAGTAGGTGGAGACTGCTGGCTGGGGAGAAGCTGAGGGGCAGGAAGGAACCACACACTAGGCAGCATGCAGGAACTGAGGGAGAAAAATCCAGGCTGAGTTGCCAAAAGGGCCTCCATTTTCCAGGATGGTGGTTTCCAGCCAGTCTTTAGAATGCTCCAGACTGGGAACATTTCCCCCAAAATTTGGGGGCACAAACATAAGGTTGCTATTGTCTTAATTTCCCAAGAAAAGATAAAAAAAGAAAAAGAAAAAAAAAAAAAGCGAAAAAGCCCCAAACTCATCTTAGGAAAGAAAGAACACTTTCACACCAGTGAGGACAGGAAACAAGAAGAGGTGCAGACCTGTATCACCTCATGCCCACACACACACAACCACCCACACATGCTGGCACGAAACACACAGCTGGAGAAAGACACATCCCAAACGGACACAAAGTGTTTGCAGATAAAATTAAGTACTTCTCCCCAATCAAGAGGCAATTTAAAAATGCTCCTGAAGGGGAAATATATATTATCACTAACCTACGTGTCTAGAGGTTTTCTTCTGCCACTTCTGTTTTCTCTAAGCACTTACTTATTTTTTAGCTGACAGACCCACCACGGTTCCCTGGCTCTGCCCCCACCTTCATTCTGTTCTAATATTCACTGTGGACTGCACACTAGGGCAGGCGATTGCCCTGTGCCTTGTGAGCTGGGACACTGACGAGCCTCGGCTGTCTGCGCAGAGCTCAGTTTCCCCCCGCTGCACACGGAGGCTGCAGATTTGGGCCAGGAGACCAGGACGCACAGCTTCCTCCACATGTTCCGCCACCAGGGGAGGCGGCAGCAGTAATGGTTTCACATCTTCTTGCAGATGCGGCAGTGTTGTTTTTACACATTTAGAAATGTGAGGAGAGGTATGTCATAAATGACAGGTAAGATACATTGTTTAACAGCTCAAAATGCTGCAATAAACATCCATATGAACGAAGATGTAACCTAATTAAAATCTGCCTCCGAATCTAATCAGGCATGCACTAGTTGGTCCTAAATGTTCACATCTCGTCTCAGACCAGAGGACCAGCTCCAGGCTGGGTACCAGTGGGAACTTACTCCACAGACATCGAGGGCCCCCCAACCCTGGCTGCGGAGGTGATGAGGAACAACACGGGCCTAACTTTAGTCTCTGGAGATAAACCAGGCAGGGGGACAGAACGTCAAGAAAACCTCCTGACTTCTCTATCTTGCTCTGCAAAACCTAACTCACAACCTGGTTGGAAAAATGCCCAAAGTATTAAATGTCCAAATGACCAGCTCAGAGACAGGAAATAGGCCCAAGCCTTTAAAGCACCATAGACAGCTCTTTCCCCTAAAGAGGGCTCTTAGCTGATCCAAGGGGGAAACGACTCCAGAGAAAGCTCAGGCAGAGGGCTCAGCAATGGGCACAGCGTACAGGCTATGGAACCCAGAGCCACACTTTTATGTCAAAGGGGACTGAGAGTAAAATTAAATGGTGTGTGTGTGCCCACGGTGTGACTGTTACTCTGCTCCTGTTCTTCCTTCCCCTAACCCCCCACCCCACTTCTTGCTGTCCCCTTAATCCCTACAGAATTTAGATGACCAACTCTAGATTAGGCAGAAGAGACAGTGGTAGTGATTGGCCAAATCTAAGAAGGCAGAATCACACTGGGATCCTGGGGAGAAAGGCCGGGTCTTTCATCTGGGGGCTAAAAACATCACTACAATGACCCAGGAATTACAGGGACAACCCAGAGCACAATGGGCCCTGCTCGAATGTTCTCAGTGATCTAATCTCCCACCTCAATGCACCTGTGTCCTATAGCCACGCACCTTCTTCCTCTGTACCAGGATAGGAAGCAACTGGCAGACCCCGACACCTGAGCTCTCAGCCTGTGGTCATCCCTCCAACAAAAAGGGCTCGCAGCTCTGGGGCAATTCTTCTGTGGAGAGACCAAAGGGCCTCACGGTGCAGATGACACTGGAATCAGCCAATCCGGCTTTGAGGTTATACACACCTCCTTCTCTGCTGCCCACAAGGACCTGGAGAGCACAGACATCCTGCAGTGGTCCTTAAGCCACACCAAATGAACACAGTGCAGGCCTCAACAGTTCTTCCTGCTCCTAAGTCCCTTAGTCCACACACTCACCTGCCAGCAACCCCAGATTTGGTCCATGGTGGGTGTTTTTAATTCCAGCGGTTTTATAGTTTGATCCGGGACATACTGCATTTAAAGGCCACCTTTCCCAAACAGAACCCTTTCCTGGACAAATATGGGGTACTTTCTTTCTTTTTTTTTTTTTAAAGATTTTATTTATTTATTTGAGAGAGAGAGAATGAGAGATATAGAGCATGAGAGAGAAGAGGGTCAGAGGAAGAAGCAGACTCCCCATCGAGCAGGGAGCCCGATGTGGGACTCGATCCCAGGACCGTGGGATCATGACCTGAGCTGAAGGCAGTCGCTTAACCAACTGAGCCACCCAGGCGCCCTATGGGGTACTTTCTTAAGAGCCAAACCAGCAGGGTGGTGTTTTCCTTTACTTACCATATTCTTCTGGGACTTGTAGCCCAAAAAGCCCCAAGCTCTTCAATTTCTCTAACGTTTCTTTTGGGATTTTTCCCTCCCGGTCAATTCTTTCAGAGTCCACTGCCAAGAGGAAATATTTTGATTAAGCAAAATATAAGCTACGTCTACAAAGATGAACAGAACAATTTTTGTATCCCATACAATCCCAGGGTCAGAAACTTCAAAATTGACATGTCTAGTCAGTTATTCAGCATGTGTTCAATTTCACCTAATTAGCCCAGCCAGCATTGTATTTCGAAAAATGGGCTGTACCAGGTAGTGTTCTGTTTCTTGATCTGGGTGCCATTCACATGGGTGTATTCACTGTGTAAAACTGCAGCACATTATATAAACTTTTCTGAAGGCGCATATATACCTGAATTTTTTATTACTGTTACCGTCTAGAAAATTAGAAACTAAGTACACAACTTCCAGAAATGTCCTAAAAATGTCAGGCTAGATAGCCAAACTCTGGGTAATATCTGGACCCATGTCTAACTAGTTTTCAGAAACCACAACTCTTTCACCATAGCCTACAAATCCTGAGGACAGTTTAATCTGTTCGATGCCTACTTGTGTCCATTAGCACAGAATGGAGCAATCACTAGCATTAGGTCTATAATTATATACCTTGTACGTACACATTTTTGCCTGAATCAAGTTAATTAAAATCTTCTTTCAAATTGTCAGCATATTAAACTTCACTACTATTATAAGTTTTAAAAACCACCATAACCTACACTTGGGAATTTTTATGCACATGGATCACTAATGAGAAATATGGATTCCCCAAGAGTCCAAACCCCTCATTTTTTGTTTTTTTTTACTTTATTGACATATACAAGTGGCATATAATAAACCGCATATTTACAATATGTATTTTTTGAGTTCTGACATATTTGCCCATGAAACTACTCCCACCAAATAAATAAAAACTTCCTTTTCCACAAAGAGTTTCGTCATGCTCCTTTGTGATCAATCCCTCAGTCCATTTCCAACCCTAGGCAACCACTAATCATCTCCTTTTTGTCTACAGATTAGTTTGCATTTTTGAGGGTTTTTTTTTTTTAGTTTAATTGTTTTTTAAAGATTTTATTTATTTATTTGAGAGAGAGAATGAGAGAGAGAGAGCACATGAGAAGGGGGAGGGTCAGAGGGAGAAGCAGACTCCCTGCCGAGCAGGGAGCCCGATGCGGGACTCGATCCCGGGACTCCAGGATCATGACCCTAAGGTAGTCACTTAACCAACTGAGCCACCCAGGTGCCCGCATTTTTGAGTTTTAAATCACATAGCAGGTAGTCTTTTGATCTGGCTTCTTTGACTCAGGATGATTCTGAGATTCATCTACATTACTGCATCTATCAATACTTTATCATAATACTTTTTATTGTTCAATATTCTACTGTATGGGTATAAAACAGTTTATCCATTCACCTTTCGATGGGCATTTGGATGGTTCTTGGGTTTTGGTTCTTAGAAATAAAGTTTCTATGGGCATTCATATTCAAGTTTTTATGTAGCTCTGTTTCCATTTCCCTTGGGTCACTACTTTGGAGTGGAATGACTGGGCTGTGCAGTACAGTATGCACAATAAGAAACTGTCAGGATCTGGGGAGACTCCTGCTTCCAAGATGGAGTAACAGGGATTGGAATTATCACCTTGCCTCAACATACTAAACATACAAGGCAAGCATAAGAGCAACGAGCAACGTGTCACTAGTAGAGAATGAGGCCTAGACCACGAATTCCCAACAAGGGCAACAGCACCCCCAAAGGTAATAAAAATTGGTTTGGGAGTGGGGCAGCAAAAAATACTTTTTTAATGGATAAAGAACAGAAATACAAATAATACACAGAAATATGGTATAACTTGGAATTAAAATTTCATGAGTGGGGTGTAAACAGGAAAAAATGTCTAAAAAGGGTTGGGGGGGGAGGGTCAATAATGAAAAACAGGTTGAGAAGCCCTGCTCTACAGGCTGCTCTGCTCCCACCTAACAATGCTTACAAAGCAAGCCATGACCAAAACCAAAGACACCACCAAAATTAAGAGTTCCTGAGGGAACGCTGATACAAAAATCCTCAACAAAATACTGACAAACTGAATTCAGTAATACATTAATTGGATCATTCACTATGATCAAATGGGATTTATCTGGGCATTTAAGGATGGTTCAATATCTGCAAATCAATGTGCTACATCACATTAACAAAAAGAAGATTAAAAGTCATGGTCACCTCAACATATGCCAAAAAAGGCACTTAATAAAATTCAACATTCATTTCTGATAAAAACTCTCAACAAAGTAGGTATAGAGGGAATTTAACTCAACATAATAAAGGCCACATAGGACAAACCCATTGCTAACATCACACTCAACTGTGAAAAGGTGAGAGCTTTTCCTCTAAGATCAGGTATGACACAAGGATGCCCACACGTGCCACTTTTGTTCAACATAGTACTAGAAGTCCTAGCCACAGCAATCAGACAAGGAAAATAAATAAAAGGCATGAAAATTGGTAAGGAAGAACTAAAACTGTCACTATTTGCAGATGACAGGATACAATACCTAGAAAACCCTAAAGACGATTATGGAAGTTGCTTTCTGAGGTAGTGTGCAGTCTTTGTTGGCTTCCACCATGGCATACCATGGCCAGGGCCAAAAAGTGCAGAAGGTGATGGTTCAGCCCATCAACCTCATCTTCAGATACGCAAAATAGATCTCGAATTCAGGTGTGGCTTTATGAGCAAGTGAACATGCGAATAGAGGGCTGTATCCTTGGTTTTGATGAGTACATGAACCTCACATTAGATGCTACTGAAGAGATTCATTCTAAAACAAAGTCAAGAAAACAACTGGGTTGGATCATGCTAAAAGGAGATAATATTACCCTGCTCCAGAGTGTCTCCAGCTAGAAATCAGTGAGAAATTCTTGAGAAGGCCATGTAGTTTGTTTTTTTAGATGTCCTTTGTTGTGAGTGTAGTTCTAAAACATTTGTTCATATTGTTTTGATTACCTTTATGTTATTACCAGAGGACAATAAATCCTGTGGGATTGCTTTTATTTGACAACAACAACAAAAAAGGAAACCCTAAAGACTCCTCCAAAAAACTATTAGAAAAAAATGAATTCCGTACAGTTGAAGGATAGAAAATTTACATTAAAATGCTGCATTTCTATACACTAATAATGAATTACCAGAAAGAGAAATTAAGGGGCACCTGGGTGGCTCAGTCGCTTAGGCATCTGCATTCAGCGTAGGTCATGATCCCAGGGTCCTGGGATTGAGCCCCACCCCACGTCAGGCTCCCTGCTCAGGGGAGAGCCTGCCTCTCCTTCTCCCTCTGCCTGTCACTCCCCCTGCTTGTGCTTTCTCTCTCATTCTGTGAAATGAATAAATAAAATCTTTAAAAAGAGAGAGAGAGAGAAATTAAGAAAACAATCCCATTTACAACTGCATCGAAAAGAATAAAATACCTAGGGATAAATTTAACTAAGGAGGTAAAAGACCTGTATTCTGGAAACTATTAAAACAGTGAGCAAAGAAACTAAAGATGACAAAAATAAATGGAAAGACATAGAGGCATTCCTCATTTTAATGGCACTTCACAGATACTGCATTTTTTACAGATTGAGGGTTTGCGGCAACCCTATGACAAACAAGCCTACTGTGCCATTTTTCCAACAGCATTTGCTCATTTCATGTCTCTCTGTCACATTTTGTATTTCTCACAAAATTTCAAGCCTTTTCATTATTATTTTATTTGTTATGATGATCTGTGGTCAGTGATCTTTAATGTTCCTACTGTAATTGTTTTGGGGTACACGGAACTCAACCCATGTAAGACAGTGAGCTTAACTGATAAATGTACATTCTGACTGCTTCACCGACCAGCCATTCCCAGTCTCTCTCTCTCCTTTAGCCTCCCTCTTCCCTGAGACACAATAATAAACATAGGCTGATTAGTAAACCTACAATGGCCTCTAAGTATTCAAGTGAAAAGAAGAGTCGCATATTCTCTCACTTGCATTCAAAAGCTAGAAATGATTCAGCTTAGTGAGGAAGGCATGTCAAGGCCAAGAGCTAGGCCTCTGGTGCCAAACAGTTAGCCAAGTTGTGAATGCAAATGGAAAGCTTCTTCCATAAAAGTGCTACTCCAGTGAACACAAAAGATAAGTGAAACAGCCTTACTGCTGACGTGGGGAAGGCTGTAAGTGGTCTGGATAGATCAAACCAGCCACATTCCCTTAAGCCAAAAGCTAGAAAAAGGCCCTAAGTCTCTTCAATATATGAAGGTTGAGAGAAGCGAGCAACCTGCAGAAGAAAAGTCTGAAGCTAGCAGAGGCTGGTTCAGGAGGTTTAAGGAAAGAGGCTGTCTCCATAACGTAAAAGTACAAGGTGAAGCAGCAAGTCCTGATGTAGAAGCTACAGCAATATCCAGGCAGCACCCTCCACCAGCAAAAAGGCTACACCTTACTGAAAGCTCAAGGTCATGGTTAGCATATTTAACAATACAATGTTTGTTTTTTTTTTAAGATTTTTTATTTTTAAGTAACCTCTACACCCAATGTGGGGCTCAAACTTACAACCGCAAGATCAAGAGTCGCATGCTCTAACTAGAATTTAAATAAAAACATGGAAAAAAAAAGTCTCATGCCCTACTGACTGAGCCAGCCAGGTACCCCAACAATAAAGCATTTTTAAATTAAAGGTATGTACATTTTTGGGGTGCCTGGGAGGCTCAGTCAGTTAAGTGTCTGGCTTTGGCTCAGGTCATGATCCCAGGGTCCTGGGATTGAGTATCGTATTGGGCTCCGTGCTCAGCGGAGAGCCTGTTTCTCCCTCTCCCTCTGCTCCCCCTGCTCTCTGTCAAATAAATAAATAAAATCTTTAAAAAAAATGTACATTTTTAAAGACATAATGCTAGTATACACTATTTAATAGACTGCAATATAGTGTAAACATAACTTTTATATGCACTGAGAAAACAAAAAATTCATTTGACTCATTTTATTGTGATATTTGCTTTATTGTGGTCGTCTGGAACCAAACCTGCAGTATCTCTGAGGTATGCCTACACCATGCTCACAGATTGGAAGAATATCGTTAAAATGTCAACACTATCCAAAGAAATCTACAGATTCAATGCAATATGTATCAAAATAACAGTGGCATTTTTCACAGAAACTAGAACAAATAATCCTAAAATTTGCATGGAACCACAAAAGACCCCAAATAGCCAAAGCAACCTTGAGAAAGAGGAGTAAAGCTGGAGGTATCACAGTCTGTGTTCAAACTACACCACAAAGCTATAGTAATGAACACAGTATGGTACTGGCACAAGAACAGACATACAGGTCAATGAGAACAGAGTCCAGAAATAAACCCACACTTTTAAGGTCAATTAGTCTTTGACAAAAGGGGCAGGAATATACAAAGGGGGGAAAAGACAGTCTTCTCAAAAAACAGTGTTGGGAAAACTGGACAGCTATATTCAAAACAACATTAACTGGACTATTTTCTTATGCCATATACAAAAATAAACTCAAAATTGATTAAAGATTTAAATATAAGACCAGAAACCATAAATTTCTTAGAAGAAAACACAGGCAGTAAGCTCTTAGACCCTGGTCTGAGCAATAATTTTTTGGATCTGTCTCCTCAGGCAAGGGCAACAAAAGCAAAAATAAACAAATAGGACTACCAAACTAAAAAGCTTTTGCACAGCAAAGAAAACCATCAATAAAATGAAAAGGCAACCTACTGAATGGGAGAAGGCATTTGCAAGTGATATAACCAATTAAGGGTTAATATCCAAAATATATAAAGAACTCACAACTCCATGTCAAAAACCAAACAATCCAACTAAAAAAAGAGCAGAGGATGTGAACAGACCTTTCTGCAAAGACAACATACAGATGACCAATACACACAAGATGCTGAACATCACTAATCATCAGAGAAAAGCAATTCAAAGCCATAATGAAATATCATCTCAGACATGTCAGAATGGTTAGTATCAAAAAGAAAAGAGGGGCGCCTGGGTGGCTCAGTTGGTTAAGCGACTGCCTTCGGCTCAGGTCATGATCCTGGAGTTCCGGGATCGAGTCCCGCATCGGGCTCCCTGCTGAGCGGGGAGTCTGCTTCTCCCTCTGACCCTTCCCCCTCTAAATGCTCTCTCTCTCTCTCTCTCTCTCATTCTCTCTCTCACATAAATAAAATCTTAAAAAACAAAACAAAACAAAAACACCAGGAAAAAAAAAAGATAAGAAACAACAGGTGTTGGTAAGGATGTGGAGAAAAAGGAACCCTTGTGCACTGTTGGGTGGGAATGCAAACTGGTGCAGCCACTATGGAAAGTGGTATGGAAGTTCCTCAAAAAATTAAAAACAGAACTACCATACTATCCAGTAATTCGCTTCTGGGTATTTGTATGAAGAAAGCAAAAACACTAATTTGAAAAAATTCATACACCTCTATCTTTACTACAACATTATTAACAATAGCCAAAATACAGAAGCAACCTAAGTGCCCATCAATAGATGAATGGATGAAGAAGATGTAGTATACATAAACAACTCAGCCATAAAAGAAATGAAATCACGTCATTTGAGACAAGATGAATATGGAGGGTATCATACTAAGTGAAATGATGAGTAAGACAGAAAAAGACCATACAGGGGCGCCTGGGTGGCTCAGTCGTTAAGCGTCTGCCTTCGGCTCAGGTCATGATCCCAGGGTCCTGGGATCGAGCCCCGCATTGGACTCCCTGCTCCATGGGAAGCCTGCTTCCCCCTCTCCCACTCCCCCTGCTTGTGTTCCCTCTCTCACTATGTCTCTATCAAATAAATAAATAAAATCTTAAAAAAAAAGAAAAAGACCATACTATTTCACTTATATGTGGAATCTAAAAACCAAAACAACCAAAACAGAAACAGACTCACAGACACAGAGAACAATATGGTGGTTGCCAGAGGAGAGGGGGGATGGAGGGATAGGCAAAATAGGGGAAGGGAAATAAAAGACACAAACTTCCAGTTATGAAATAAATAAGACATGGGAATATAATGTATAGCATAAAGAATACAGTTAATAATATGTAACAACTTTGTATGACAACTGATAGTAGCTAGATTTATACTGGTGATCACTTTGTAAAGTCTATAAACGTATCACTATGCTGTACGCCTAAAACTAATATAATACTGTATGTCAATTACATTTCAATTAAAAATATAGTAACAAAATAAAATCATTTCACACTGAAAAACATAAAGGATAAACTGGTCCTCGGGTAGTAATACATAATCCAATTTAACTGTATTGTCATAAACAATATAGGACCCTAGCTTATATTCAAAATAGTTTGAAGTTTAACAGGCATTATCAGTTGTGTCTGGGGACAAGTTTTATTTGCAATAATTTTGGTATATAAATATGAATATTTCGTATTTCATTTCTTGTTAACTGGTATATAAAATCTCCACACTTCCTACTCTGCTGTCATTTCCACATAAAAGAACAGCCACAGACAACATATGAACAATCAATAAGAAAGCTAACTTACTCCTTGGGTAGTGGGGGAGAAAGAAACCCTTCAAAGGATCAAACTGTTCCCAAGTAATTTAATGTGCCCTAGAACAAAGCTTCATAACATACTAAACACACACACACACTCACATACACACATGCACACCTGGCACAAACGATGCAGAATCCACAATGACTGGCACCCAGGAGAAAACCAGCAGGCACATGAAGAAGCAGGGAAATACAACTGATAGTGAAAAGAAAAAGCAATCAGTTGAACGTGACTCATAAGTAACACAGATAACAAAGACATTAAAAGAGCGGTTATAACTATATTCCAAATGCTTGAGAAAGTAGAAGATACAAGCATATTAAGGGGCGCCTGGGTGGCTCAATCGTTAAGTGTCTGCCTTCGGCTCAGGTCATGATCCCAGGGTCCTTGGGTTCGAGCCCCACAGCGGGCTCCCTGCTCCGTGGGAAGCCTGCTTCTCCCTCTCCCACTCCCCCTGCTTGTGTTCCCTCTCTTCACTGTGTCTCTCACTGTCAGATAAATAAAATCTTAAAAAAAAAAAAAAAAAAAGGAGGCATGGAAGAAATAAAAAGACACAAGTTGAACTTCTAGAGATGAAAGCCATGGGGTGAGATCACCAGCAGAGGAAACGCTGTAGAAAAGGTTAGTGCACACGAAGATGTAACAACTACACAAAATACGAGACAAAATAACAGCCTCAGTGAGCCATGGGAAACTCTGAGTGTGCGCGTGCGCACACACACGCACGCGCGCACACACACACATACACACACACACACTTGGAGTCCCCAAAGGAGAGGAGGGGTGGGAGAGTGGGGAATGTGGTATGGGTAGTGATAAAAATATATTTAAAGAAATAATGGCCAAAAGCTAATCAAAGTTGATCAATATGATCAACACACAGACCAAAGATGTTCAAAGAATCCCAAGCAAAAGAAACAGGAAGAAAACTACACCAACATACATTATAATCAATATCCCTAGACCCACTCAAAAGCAACCAGAGAAAAAAGAAACACTATGTAAAAATGATAAGATGGTGGCAGACAACTCACTGGAATAAATGTTAATTCAGAAGACAGTGGAGCAACACTTATAAAGGGCTGAAAGAAAAATACTGTCAACACTGAAATCTTTTCTGATGACAGACTCTTCAGAAATATAAAAGCTGAAAATATTCATCCTGCAAAACTCCACAAGAAACATGAAGTCTTTTCCCACAGAAGAGGGATGGTACCAAAAAGAAATCTGGTTATACAAGAGAAAATGAAGATCATTAGAAATAGTAAGTAGATGAATAAACGTAAAATCATTTTTTCTCTTTTAAAAAAATTACACTGGAGGGGCACCTGGGTGGCTCAGTTGGTTAAGCATCTGCTTTCGGCTCAGGTTGTAATCCCAAGGTCTTGGGATCAAGTCCTGCATCAGGCTCCCTGCTCAATGGGGAGCCTACTTCTCCCTCTTTCTCTCAAATAAATAAAATCTTTAAAAAAATTTTTTTAAATAAAAAATTACACTGGGGCACCTGGCTGGCTCAGTTGGAAGAGTATGCAACTCTTGATGTCAGGGTTGAGCCCCACGTGGGGTATGGAGATTACTTAAATAAACTTAAAAAAAAAAAAGCCTTTAAAAAAATGAAAAATTACAGTAAAAATAACAGCATCAGGAAAAAATTCTGAAAATAGTAGTGATCATGTACAAAATATGAAATACTTAATGCCACTCAATTGTATTCTTAACAAGGATTGAAATGGTAAATTTTATGTTATGTACACTTTACCATTAAAAAGAAGGAAAGAAAGAAAAACAGCAAGGTATTGTAGGGTTTATAATAAATATAGAAATAAAATATATGAAACAATAACAGGTGGGTTGTGAAAGCAAAAATGTTGTAAGGTTCCTATAGAAAATGTGAAGGGATATAATAATAGCTCAAAATAGACTTTGATAAGACTTATACACCATAGGCGCCTGGGTGGCTCAGTTGGTTAAGCAACTGCCTTCGGCTCAGGTCATGATCCTGGAGTCTCGGGATCGAGTCCCACATCGGGCTTCCTGCTCAGCAGGGAGTCTGCTTCTCCCTCTGACCCTCTTCCCTCTCATGTTTTCTATCTCTCATTCTCTCTCTCTCTCAAATAAATACATAAAATCTTTAAAAAAAAAAAAAAGACTTACATACCATAAACTCTAAAGCAACCACTTAAAATAACAAGAGGTATAATTAATAAATCAACAAAAGAGATGAAATGGAAATATAAAAATATTCCATTAATCCAAAAGAAAGCAAAAACAGAAGAAAAAGGGAAGAAAGAAGAGACTGGGCAAATAAACAACTAGATGATAGAGTTAAACCCAACTATATATATATATAATTTTAATGTGAATATTGATATATGTATGTATAATGCATATAATGTATATATCAACATTCACATTAAAACAATCACATATCAAAAACCAATTAAAAGGCATTGACTATCAGATTAGATTTTTAAAAAGACAACATTCGACTACGTTGCCTATAAGAAGTACATGTTATTTTTAAACTTTTATTTTGAAAAAAATTTCAGATTTAAAGAGAAGTTGCAAAATAATATAGACTTCCTGTACACTCTTCACCCTGCTTCTAACAGAACCTTGTAGAACCATGGTGAAATTCTCAAAATTAGGAAATTGACATTCATACAGTACTACTAAATTACAGAATTAATTTCACCTCTTGTCCATTAATGTCCTTTTTCTGTTCTAGGATTCAATCTGGGATCCTACATTGTGTTTAGTTGTGATATCTCCTTCCTACCCTTCAATCTGTGACAGTTCTTCAGTGTTTCCTTGTTTTTCATGACCCTGACACTTTTTTTAAAATTTGAGAGATGGAGGGGGGAGAAAGAGGGAGGGAGGGAGAGAGAGAGAGTGTAGAAGCTCGAGCACACAACTAGGGGGGAGGGGCAGAGGGAGAGGGAGAAGGAGACTCCCTGCTGAGCATGGAGCCCCATGAGGGACTCGATTCCAGGACCCTGGGATCATGACCTGAGTTGAAGGCAGATGCTTAACTGACTGAGCCACCCAGGCACCCCATGACCCTGATACTTTTGAAACACTGGTTACTTTGTACAGCGTCTTTCAATTTGGGTTTGCCTGATGTTTTGACCGTTAGACTGAGGTTGTATGTTTTGGCCAAGAATAACACAGGGGTTATGTGCTCCTCTCATGATCTGATAAATCCTATAGGGGTACATGAGGTCACTAAGTTTCATTACTTGGGGTGGGGGGGCACCTGGGTGGCTCAGTCAGTTGCTCGTCTGCCTTCGGCTCAGGTCATGATCCCAGGGTCCTGAGATCGAGCCTCCCCCATCAAGCGCCCTGCTCCTCGGGAAGCCTGCTTCTCCCTCTCCCACTCCCCCTGCTTGTGTTCCCTCTCTCACTGTGTCTGTCTCTCTGTCAAGTTTTATTACTGGGGATACTAAGCTTGAACACTTGCTTAAGGTCGTGTTTGCCAAGATTCTTCATATAAAGTTACTATTTTTCCCTTTGTAATTAGTAAATATCATAGGGAACTACTTTGAGATTATATAAACTGTTTCTTTCACCCATTAACACTAGCATCCATTAGTGGAACTTGCCTATACCAATTTTACTACAGCGTGTGCTTCATGATAATTTTGTATTTCTACAATCCCTTCTATGCTTATGAAGTCGATGAGAAACTCACTTTGAGTATAAAAGCACAAATCAGTTAAGAGGATAGAAAAGAATATAGCATACTAAGACCAATCAAAAGACAGCTGGAGTAGCATAGTAACACCAAAGTAGATTTCAACAAATGCTATTACCAGGGATTAAAGAGATCATTTCATAAGGAGTCAATTCATCACAAGGATATCATCATCCTGAATTTTCATGCACCTAATAATGGATCCTTAAAATATATTAAGAAAAAATTGATAGAAATGAAAAAAACCACACAACCATAGCTGGAAAAATCCCTCTTGTGGATAAAAAATTTGTAAGGATACATTTGAACAACACTGTCAGCCAATTTGTCCTAACTAACATTTATAGAGCATTCAACCAATGGGAGAATATTGTCTTCAAGTGCACATGGAAGAACATCTACAATGTAGACCATAATATGACCATAAAACAGATCTCAATAAATTTAAGAGGACTCAAATTATACAAAGTATATTCTCTGACCACAATGGACTACTTTTCAGAAATCTACAATGGGAATATCACTACAAATCCTACAGACTTTAAGAGGATAAAGAGATAAGAAAAGATTATAAACAACTTTAAGCCAGTAAGTCCAACAACTTGTTAAATAAACAAATTCCTTAATAGTTATGAATGATCAAAATTCACAGAAGAAATTATGTAACCTAAATAGCCTTATATCTATTAAAGCAAATGAATTAATTAGGGGCGCCAGGGTGACTCAGTCGGTTATGTGTCTGACTTTGGCTCAGGTCAAGATCTTAAGGTCTGAGTTCAAGCCCTGCGTCAGGCTCCACACTCAGCTGGGAGTCTGCTTGTCCCTCTTCCTCTGCCCCTGCTCGTGCTCTCTCTGTCAAATAAATAAATAGAATCTTAAAAAAGAAAAAGAATTAGTAAAAACTTTTCCATTAAGAAAACTCAAGGCTCAGGGCGCCTGGGTGGCTCAGTCGTTAAGCGTCTGCCTTTGGCTCAGGTCATGATCCCAGGGTCCTGGGATCAAGCCCCGCATCGGGCTCCCTGCTCAGCAGGAAGCCTGCTTCTCCCTCTCCCACTCCCCCTGCTTGTGTTCCTGCTCTCGCTGTGTCTCTCTCTCCATCAAATAAACAAATAAAATCTTTAAAAAAAAAAAAAGAAAACTCAAGGCTCAAATGGTTTCGCTGGTGAATTCTGCCAAATAATCATACCAATTTTACACAAAGGCTTACAGGAACTTGAAGAGGAGGAAACATTTTCTAACTTAGTCTATGCGGCATTATTCTAATTAAAAATTGGATTATCTTTTTTTTTTTGCTATTGAGTTGCAGGAGTTCTTTATATTAGATATTAACCCCGTTTCTGATATATGGTTTTTACAAATATTTTCTCCCATTCCTTAGGTGACAGTTTCCTTTGCTGTGCATAAGTTTCTAAGTTTGCTATAGTCCCACATGTTGATTTTTGCTTTTGTTGACTATACTTTTCATGTTTGTTTTGTTTTGTTTTGAATTGCTGTTGGCTGTGTCTGTGCCAAGGATCTGCCCCAGGTATAAACCTAAGGTCTTCTTAGGTCTTTCCTGAGTCTATGCCTTTCCCTGGGCATGTGTGGTGACTTTATAATTCCCCCTGTATATGTGGTTGCTTTGAATGTCCTCGTCTTCAATCTGGCTCCCAAAAGAGGAAAAAAAAATGAAGGGGGGGACAAAAAAAGGCACAGCATCTTAAATCCACTGGAAGTCACTTCGGCCACAGGGGTAAGGGCTTGCAACAATAAGAGAAGGTAGAAAAATGGCCTCTGCCTCTTGGTCTGTACCTCTGTGATCAGAAACAGTAATCAGAACACAGATCCCTAATATTTGATGGACAAGGTCTTTTTTTTTTTTTTGCTACTCTGGCTCCCACAAGCCATGTGCTAGCTGCTCCAGGAATGAGTGCACAGCTGCCTGCTTTCAGGCTGAAGGTGGAAGATGGTAGCTGCTACTGTGCTCAGAGCTTACTGGCCAAATTAACTGCAATTTACTATCCTCACTCCCCTGGAAACTGCAAGCCTTCAACAGACTTGAGATCCAAAAACAGTTACATTACATAGATTCTGCCATTGCAGTTGTTGTCCAGGTGGGGAGACAGATTCCTGGTGCTTCCTACTCTGCTACTGTCCCAGAACCTTCTGGTAAATTTATTTTTGGCAAAGGTACCAAGTGTATTAAATGGGGAAAGGATAATCTTTTCAACAAATGTTGCTGGAGCAATTGGATAGTTGTATGCAAAAAATCCTGAAATTTTACCTCATGTCATATGTAAAATTAACAGGAAAGGGGGTCATAAATCTGAATGTTAACAGTTAAAAATATGAACCTTCTAAAGGAAAATGAGACAAAAATCATCCTGACCTTAGGTTCAGCAGATTTCTTACATAAAATACAAAAAAAGAGAACCAGAAAAGAAAAAAATTGCACTTAACATTAAAAACTTTTGCTAATAAAATGAAAAAAAAAATCAAGCCACAGACTAGGAGAAAATTTTTGCTAAACATATACTGGAGAGGAGACTTGTATCTAGAATAAAGACTTCTTATAGCTCAACAATAGTAAGACAATCCAATTTTTTTAATGCATAAAATATTTGAAGGACATCTCACTAAAGATATACTGATGGCAAGTAAGCACATGATAAGATGCCCACATTATTAGTCATTAGGGAAATGAAAACTATAACCACAATGAGATACCACAACACACCCATTAGAATGAGACTGTGGAGCAACTGGAACTTTAATATCTGGTGGGAATGTAAAGTGGTAACCACTTTGGAAAACAGTTTGGCAGTTACTTAAAAAGTTAAATATGAACCTACCTTATAATCCAGATATTCCACTCCTTCATACATCCCCAAAAGAAATGTGAGTATATGTCTACACCAGACTCATAGAAAAATACTCCCAATATTTTAATGAGAAATAATATTTATTTACAAAAAAAATGAGTATGGTTTTATGGTTTTGCAGATCTTTTTAATATTTGGCTTATTATTATATGCAACAACAGATATCAGAATCTAGCCAGAACCAGGTAGAATCCAGCTGGGTTCTCATAACTTTCTGCATTTAATCTGTGATATATTTCTTACAGTTCCAGGAAAACCCCATTGGACACTCATGATAGAATTAGAATTAAAAAGGCAAAGAATATTTTACTATTATTAAAACAGCTTTGGCCCTGTGAACCCCCTTGAAGTATTTCTCTCCATGTGCACCCCCCCACACTAACTCTTGTTCTGTTGCTGGTTTTAAAAGTCCCCTTCTTGTATATAAATATCTTTTATTTAGAAATATTTCTGTTTTTGTTCTAGTGGTTATCTTCCTACTTATATCTTTTCTTAGTTCCTTGTTCTTTTACTTTAACTTTTACTCTGATTTGTCAGGGTTTTCATAAGCTTTACAGAAGTATAATTGATTATTGCACCTATTCAAAGTATAGTGTTTAATAAATTTTGGTATATATGTACCCCCAAGTTGATGAACACATTGTTATGCTAGTAGTCTTTTGGACCCATATATTAGGTACAAATTTTATAGGCAGTTACATGCTTTATATATGAATTATATACTCACAATATCTTTTCTGATAGGTAAAATCTGGATACATACTGAATGTCAATTAATAGGTAAGCGAATAAACAAACTGTGGTATATCCAGATAAAGATATACTACTCAGGGTTAAAAAGGAATGAACTAGGGGCCAGTAAATTATAAATTATTTTTAATTTCTCTGGCTAATTTGTTGAAATAGTCCTAGTATGTCCACCTTATTGGAATTAAGTATATCCAAAATTTGTATTCTGAGTCAAAAGTAGAAATTTTCCCCAAATGGTATAGATTGTCCTCATCAATCTTGTCTCCCAGTGTTTGTGTTCCCTCTCCTGCTATATCTGTCAAATAAATAAATAAAATCTTTAAAAAAAAAAAAAGAACCCTTGGGGTCCTCAGTGCTAGAGAAATACTACTGTCAATCAATCATCACTGAACTCCCCAGAGAGCTTCCTCAGCCAAGATGCAGCCCTGTCAAAGGGCTGGCTGAACTGTCTAAGGGAGGGATCTTCAGGCTAAACTGGTGCCCTCGACCTGCAGTCTGCAGGCTGCTAGACTATTCCTGGTTCATAACAAGCTCAGAGAGAGCAAACCTTTTTTATTTTTATAAGATTTTATTTATTTATTTATTTATTTGAGAGAGAGAGAGAGAATGAGAGATAGAGAGCACAAGAGGGAAGAGGGTCAGAGGGAGAAGCAGACTCCCTGCTGAGCAGGGAGCCCGATGTGGGACTCGATCCTGGAACTCCAGGATCATGACCTGAGCCGAAGGTAGTCGCTTAACCAACTGAGCCACCCAGGCGCCCGAGAGCAAACCTTTAAAAACACTTAACAGCAATTTTACATTGCCACACAACGAAGCCCATGATCAACGGATTTATATTTTGTAGGTCTTTTTTTTTCCTTCCATTTTTCTAGTTGTTCATTTTACTGTATTTTACAAAAGTGTTGGTTTGCAACAGTCTGGAAATGTTTAAAAGCAATCATTCACCACATATACGCTGAGAAGCACGAAACTAGGTGCCTTCTAATTAAATAGCAATTGGGATAATTTTTTTTTAAAGATTTTATTTATTTATTTGAGAGAGAATGAGAAATAGAGATCACGAGAGGGTAGAGGGTCAGAGGGAGAAGCAGACTCCCTGCTGAGCAGGGAGCCTGATGTGGGACTCGATCCCGGAACTCCAGGATCATGACCTGAGCTGAAGGCAGTTGCTTAACCAACTGAGCCACCCAGGCTCCCCGGGATGATTTTTTTTTTAATTCTTTATTTAAATTCACTTTAATAAACCTACAGTGTATTAGTTTCAGAGGTCGAATTCAGTGATTCATCAGTTGTACTTAACACCCAGCGCTCATGACATCAACTGCCCTCCTTAATGCCCATCACCCAGTTACCCCAAACCCCCACCTACCTCCCCTCCAGCAACCCTCAGTGTGCTTCCTAGGGTTAAGAGTCTCTTATGGTTTGTCTCCCTGATTTTGTCTGATTTTACTTTTTCTTCCCTCCCCCAATGTTCACCTGTTTTGTTTCTTAAATTTCAAAGCAAGTGGGATGATTCTTAAAGCAAAATATTTTCAATAGATATTATTTCTACATGATTAATGACATTCAAGAGAGCTTCTGTATACTGCTTCTAATGTAAATATCAAAGCAACCGTCCTTAAAATGGAAAATAAAGATCATACATACCCTCTTCAGTGAAGAATTTTTCTACAGGTCCCACAAACTGATTGATTTCATTAAGTTCATCTTGGCTAACTTCTGGAAACGGGAAAACTTCTTTCTAAAAATGATAAACATTTACTAAAAATTTAATTTTTAGCAACCTCCCATCATGGTAATATCAGTCAAAAGGGGAGGAAACAGAGTTGCTAGATTCCGTATCTGGCAGGCATTGACGGAAGTAGAATGCAGATCCTGGAACAGGAATTGTGCTTTAGACTCTACCACCGAGACAGATCTTCTGCCCAACTCAAGCAGGCTTATTCTTGCTTTTGAGCAGCTTTCCCTATCAGTAACAAGTTCCACTGAGTGTGCCATGAAACAAAGAGCCCTAACATTTCAAAGCCCTGGGTTCTGTTCCCTGATTTGCACTGCAGCCTGCTAACTGGGTGGCCTTAGCCAAACCCCTTCCCCTCTCCACGCTTCCACTGTCCTACCCATAACATGCAGGTAAATATTTACTCAAGGGTGTGGGGAGGATTGTGAAATCTATTTTCTATCACAAAATTCTATTGTGAAATCCCAATAGAATGGGAAAGCTCTCTACTGAAATGTAAGATTCTACGCTGGTTATTTTGGGAGTCTGAAGATGCTGCACTGACAAGAACACATGGTGGTGATGAGGCCTCTCATCTCACCAGGTTCTTACCTGGCTACGCACTGTACTCCTGCCTCCGTCCCTCCTGTTCCCAGGACATCTACTCGCAGGAGATCACTGCAGGAGACCCAGCTGTTGAGCCACATCAACCTGAATTCAACTCTGGCTCTACCACTTACTATGTGTGACTTGGCCTTTCTCAGGGTCAGCTTCCCTCTCCTCAGAAGGGGAGGCTCAAAAGAGATAAGGTGTGGCCTAGAATATGAAGAAGCTGTTAATTATTTGTATAAGACACTGGCTCTGCTCTCGTTTCTACCTCACAGCCTGGAAAATAGCTGAGCTTCAAGTCTGTCTCAAACTGTTAAATGGCCAATGTTTCTGGCTGACCTAGGATTCCTCACTAGGCCATCATTATATGCTGCCTAAAATCCTCCTGCTGTATCCTTAGCTCCTCTGGCTTTCTGGGTTCCTCCTACCCCTGCAGTTGCCAGAGCAGCACAAGGACTTAGATGAGTACTTGGATTTGGTCTCCTAACAGCTGAGAAGTGATGTCCCAGGCCACAGGCTGCCAGCCCCCAGGAGCCCTGCCTCTCCTCATGGCACCTTCCACCGAGTGTTCAAGAAAGGTCTTCAAAGCAGAGGAGTCCTCAGTCTTCCCCCTCTAGCCCCTTGTGTGTCTAGTAAGCCACCGAAGCCTGTCTACTCTAGTAACATGCTCCCAAGGCTGTTTTCTCCTCTCAGGACCCATGACTACAGGCTTGTGGTGGGTCCCTATCCAAAAGTGAC
Organism: Eumetopias jubatus; assembly: GCF_037043125.1. Taxonomy (NCBI): domain Eukaryota; kingdom Metazoa; phylum Chordata; class Mammalia; order Carnivora; family Otariidae; genus Eumetopias; species Eumetopias jubatus. The sequence continues at coordinate 161,692,731 of NW_028274807.1, forward strand.
AGCAGACTTAAAAGGAATTCCTGCCCCACACCCCGCCCCGGGCCATCCCTGACCCTGCCCTCAAGATGGTCTAGACAGAAAAATATGCTGAGACTTTCATCACTCTACACCCTCTCAGAACAAAGCCAGCTGCTTAGCTGAACATACAGAGGTTCAACCCAGGCCCTTCAGAGATTGACTGGTTCCCGTGGGCTTGTGCAATAGGTGGCGTTAGAGGAAGATGATTCCCTTCTGATACCAGTGAGCACACCAGGTGAGAAAAAAGAGCCTGGCAGCTAGTTGGCCTTCACCTACAACCAAAGGGTAACTGCTGCATGCAGGAAGAGAGAGCTCAAGTGCATATAAGAACAAATCTCTGACAGCAATGTTCAAAAACCCAATGGGGTGCCTCATGGGTGCTGGGCTTGATTTCTATCAGCAGTTTTTAAATTTTTTGAAGTAGTGGAACCGGTTTCTCAAATAAGTCTACTACAGAAACCAAATACGTAAAACAGGTAAAAGCCGAGCTTTTAAGGTTAAGGCTTCGGGTGGGAAGGTCACCCAAATGCCTCCCATTCAACTCCCCACTGGCCCCTGCAGTAACCCCTGGGGCATTTCCAGGAATAGCAAGGGGCCAACTGAGGGCAGTGTGACAGCTATAGGCCTAGACGACCTTGAAGGTTTTTTTCAGAAATTCTAAGCACGTCAGATGCCATGTTCCTGCTCAAACCGCAGTAATGCTATGAATGAGAGGATGTCAGCTTGAATCAGGGCAGTAGCACGGGAGGGGCTGAAAAGTGGTCAGATTCTAAATATATCCCAAAGGTAGAGAAAACAGGATTTGCTGTTGGCTTAGACCTGGATTACAAGAATAAGAGGCATCCAAGGGGACTCCAGGTGCTTGGCCTGAACAAGTGGGACAACAGAGCCACCACCATCGATGATAAAGATGACTGGGGGGAGGAGCAAAATTGGGTGGTAACACCACGAACTCAGTTTCAGATACGCTAAATCTGAGGTGCCTATTAGACATCTAAGTGGAGCTTTTGGGTAGAAAGGTAGACATCAGGAGCCTGAAGTTCATGGGAGAAATCTGAGCTGGAGAAATATATTAGAGTCGTCAGGATACTGATGATATTTAAAGCCACAATACTGTATTAGATTAAAGGAAGAGTTGTGGATAAAAAGAGAAGTCTATAGACTGAGCCTCAGAAAACCCCAACTTTGAAACACAGACCCATACATACAGAGAACAAACTAATGGGTGCAAGAGGAGGAGGTAGGAGGATGGGAAAAATGGGTGAAGACAAGTGGGAAGTACAGGCTTCCAGGGATGAAAAGGTACAGCGTAGGGAATCTAGTCAATGGTACTGTGATAGTGTTATATGGTGACAGGTGGCAGCTACACTTGAGATGAGCCTAAGTATAGACTTGTCAAATGACTATGTTGTACAGCTGCAACTAATGTTAACATTGTGTGTCAATGATACTTCAATCAAAAAAAAGAGAAAAGTTTCAACTGAAACTAATGTAACACTGTATGTTAACTATACTGGAGTGTATAATGCTAAGTGAAATAAGCCAGTCAGGGAAGACAAATACTGTATGATCGCACTAATATGTGGAATTTACAAAACAAATGAGGAAAGAGGAAAAAAGAGAGAGAGAGACAAACTAAGACTCTTTTTAAAGATTTTATTTAAGAGACAGAGGGAACTAGAGAGACAGAGAGAGAGCGAGCGCACAGAGAGGGAGAGTGGGAGGGAGAAGCAGACTCCCTGCTGAGCAGGGAGCCCGCCCCCTGGGATCATGACCTGAGCCAAAGGCAGAAGCTTAACCAACTGAGCCACCCAGGCGCCTCAAGAAAGAGACTCTTAACTGAAGAGAACAGATGGTTGCGGGAGCATAGGTGAGTGGAGGAATGGGAAATAGGTGAAGAGGAATTAGAGTACACCTACATGATAAGCACTGAGTAATGATTAGAATTGTTCAGTAACTATATTGTACACCTCAAACTAATGTAACACTGTATGCTAACTACACTGGAATTAAAAATTAAAAACAACTAAAAAAAAAAAAAGAAAATTCCCAACTCTGACTAGGCTAGTCAGACTGGCCAACGTTTATAGAGGTTAAGGAGCCAAGAAAGAACCAGCATAGGAGACTGAGAAGGATCAGCCAATGAAGTCAACAGAAAAGCCAGGAGAAAATGGTTTTTTTAGAAGCCAGGAATGATGAACTGTGTCAAGGAAGATGAGAATAGACCACTAGATTTGACAACATGGAGGTCACTGACCTCACAAGAGAGCAGCTTTAGCAGATTGTTAAGGACAAAAGCTGGAATGGTCTGAGTTCAAGATGCAGCAGAGAGGGAACACTGATGTAGATGACAAAGGAGAGAATTACTGATCAATGCCCTTGAGCAGGTGAGAAGGCACTGGGTCTAGCGATCAGGCTGGTCTCTGCTAAGAGTAGATAGATATTAATCGAGTGTAGACCCTACGGGCACACATGTGGGGAGAAGGGGTAAATTCGGTGGTGGACGTTCTCCTTTGACTGCGTGGGCTTTCTCAGTGAAACAAGAAGCCAAGAGGATGGGTGAGGATGGGGGAGGTGGTACATGAAGCTTGGAGAAAAAGCATGAAAGATTTGTTTTTCACCATTGTGCTGGAAGGCATGATGGACATTCCAGGATCGAGTGCCCCAATAGCCCCAGGTTCTGGGAAAAATGGTTTCTCAAACGTTAAAAACTGGCTTTGCACTTCCTAGTAGGGCAAGCCACTCTTGAGTTCCTACTTCTGCACCTGTATTGCCTGACTGATTATAGAGAAAGTCTAAGAAAAACCAGAGAATAACTCCTTAAACAACACAGTACCAGCCAACATTTCAGCCTACCTCAAAACATTTTATTTATTTTTTTAATAGATTTTATTTATTTATTTGACAGAGACATAGCGAGAGAGGGAACACAAGCAGGCGCAGTGGGAGAGGGAGAAGCAAGCTTCCCGGCTGAGCAGGGAGCCCGATGCGGGGCTCGATCCCAAGACCCTGGGATCACGACCCTAGCCGAAGGCAGACCCTTAACCCACCGAGCCACCCAGGCGCCTGCCTCAAAACATTTTACACACATTTTTTTTCTTTGCTTTGTATGGCACTTTTAGGAGAGGGCAAGTACCACTTTTACTATTTTGTAGATTAGCACACTCTGGCACAGGAAAGTGAAATGAGTAACTCAAGGTCACAGACTACTAAGTGGTGGCGCCGGCAAACATTACCTATTCTGTTGCCTCTTGCACCGACACAGTACCAGACAGTTTAAAAAGCATTTCCGCACACTACAAATCTCACTGTACAACACATCTGTGAGGCAGTACATATAACTAGCTTCATTTTAAGGCTGAAAGAACTGAGGCTGAAAGTAACAGAACCAAGTCAAATCCATTAACAAGAGGATGATGTGTGCTTGATAACGTAGCTGTTAACTATTGAGTAACAGCTAGGTTACTACTGGGTTCTACCACCTATGGAAGGGACCGGGTGTGGAAGGCACCTTGGAGCCAGCCCGCTGAGGCAAGGGGAGGCGCTGGAAGTCAAGCTGTGAAAGCTAAGGAGCCGCTGGAAACGGACAGGAGAGCGCTACGGTCACGGTCTGAGCTGTTTAGGAAACAAGAGAGGAAGCCCCGCACGTTTCGGAGGCAGAACGCTGAGTTGAGGGTTGCCCAGTGACCACCTCGCCTAGGGTTTCCCAAACTGACCTAACAAGAATTAGCCGTCAGAACTGTAGACTGATTGTCAGGGCCCCGTAAAGGACTCTCCCCTTTCCCTGGAAAGATTCCAGTGGGACTCGAGAACTTGGGAGTTTTAGCACACGCGGGCGTATTTGTCAGCCAGGTGTGGGGACTCTCACTTCGACCCCTCTTTCCTTGCTAAATGGCAAAAAGCGGGAGGAAAAAGCGAGGGTCGGCCAGGGCTCGGCGTTACCTTCTCGATTTTGCCCAGGAAGAGCTCCTTGGCGAAAGCTCGGCTCGGCGGACTAGTGCGCAGCAGGCGCCGGCTCGTGGCGAAAGCCACCAGAGCCCGGGAGGCACGCGCCGCTACCGCCCGCCGCAAGAGATCCGCGACACCCATGCAGCCCGATGTGGCCATCCCCGCGCCGACAAGTCTTCCTTAACGCCTCAGTCACACGCACCCTACAGGCGCCGCCCGATGACGCCACTGGCCTGAGCCACGTCCCTGGGCGGCACCACCCCTTCCGTCGCCATTGCGCTTGCGCGGCCTCCCACAAGGCGGGGGTCTGAGGGGGGAGGTCGAAGGGGCAGGCCGGCGCCATGTTGCCAGCTTCTAGCTGGGCTGTTAATGGCCGCGGGAAGGCCTTTGATTTCAAGCGCTGGTGGGTGGCTGCGTCAGTGCCAGCAGGGGGAAACTTCTCAGCGCTCGGGAGCCGAAGCGGAGGCCCAGCTGTCTCCACTTGCTTCCCTGCTGCCAGTTGGGGCAACGAGGACGTGGCAAATCTAAGGAAAAGGAAATGGGAGGGGGATTCATAATATTGGTTATCTCTGGAGGGGAACTCAGTACGCGTAATGTTGCGTTGCTTAAGTGGATTTGTGAGGATTCCTTTTGATTCATAGGTTTCATGTATGTTACATATACTTATTTTGGAAGGGGAAAATAAAAGGCTTTGTTCTGCCAGGAAGAGGTCTGGATATAATCCTGAGTCACAACTATGGGATATGTTGAGGGAGCAGAAGGCAAGTTGAGGACAAAACACAAGCTGATACCCCGCAACCCCCACAGACTGCCCCCCCACAGGTGGGATCTGTGTGACATTCCTCAGGCACTCCTGGCTGCCCTAAAGCTAAGGGAAGGAAAAACAAATGGTTAATTTACAGAGATTACAGTCCTATTAAGACCGGAGTCTCCCTCAGTTTACAAATGTCTTAGTGACTTACAAGAAAAAAAAGCATTCTAACCTAACTTCCTAATTTTAATGTAGATAAAATTAAGTGTCCTTATAACCTGCAGCCCACTGACAAATACTTGAGGCAGGCAGAGTACAACTTTGCTTCAGGAAGCTCCCAACGGTCTGAACGTTAGTGCCTCGCTAAAGGGAAAATCAACCTTGGTTTGATAATAGACAGGCCTCAGGTTTCCTGTGAGTCTTCTTTAGCATAGGAAAGTCCTTTTGAAACTTCCCTGATCTTTACTTCCCCCAGCCCCAAAGCATGTCATCAGTTCCTCCTCAGAAGCCCAGGGCAGCAGCTCTTTTCTGCCCATGGGTCCTGACCCTGTGCTTTAATAGAACCACGTTTTTGCACAAAAGACATCTCAAGAATTCTTTCTTGGCCATCCGCTCCAGACCTCACTTACATTCCAAAACTACATCAAGAAACACCAACTTAAAAGGCAGGCGGAAGAAGAGAGACCACGGAGGGGACCAAGAAGGGGTGTGTACACTGGGATGGGATGGGAAAGGCCATCGAGCCCAGGTAGGAGGGCCCCAGCAACCCCCCAGCGCTGCATGCCCAGGCCTGGCGATTACCTGACCGGGGGCAAGTGGGCGCTTTCTAATGGTCTTAAGTCGGCCTCTTCCAAGATTTCTTCTCGTTGTGCTTGTATTTACCACAATATTGGAAACAGCTTTCTGCCTCCGTCACGTTGGTGAGGTTCTGGAATATAAGTGAGGTTCAGTGGCGTGGAGTCTGGGGCCAACGACTAAGAAAGAATTCTTGAGACGTCTTTGGTGCAAAACGGTGGTTTATTAAAGCACAGGAACAGGACCCGTGGGCAGAAAGAGCCACCGCCCCGGGGTTGTGAGCGGTGGCTGATTATATACTACGGAGTTGGGGGAAAGTAAGTAAAAAGGGAGGTTTCCAAAGAACTTTCAGATGCTAAAGAGGACCTACTAGATACCAGAGGCCTTGCCATTGTCAAGTTAAGGTTGTTTACCCCTCGGGGCGTCTGGGTGGCTCCATCGTTAAGCGTCTGCCTTCGGCTCAGGTCATGATCCCGGGGTCCCGGGATCGAGCCCCGCATCGGACTCCCTGCTCCGCGGGAAGCCTGCTTCTCCCTCTTCCACTCCCCCTGCTTGTGTTCCCTCTCTCGCTGTGTCTCTCTGTCAAATAAATAAAATCTTAAAGAAAAAAAAAGGTTGTTTACCTGTCTAGTAAGGCATTAACATTAAGATAGTTGGGAACTTCCTGGAGGAACATTACACTCTGCCCACTTCAAGTATCTGTCGATGGGCTGGTTTATAAAGACATTTAATTGTATTTACATTTGCTTCTGGAAGCTATTGCTAAGGGTTTTGTAAGTAAACTGAGGCAGACTCGTGTCTTACTATTTGTTTTTCTTTTCCTTAGTTTTAGGGCAGCCAGGAGTGCCTGAGGAATGTCACATACATCCTATGGGGGTGGGGGGGTTGTGGGGTGTCAGCTTCTGCTTTGTCTTCAGCTTGCCTTCTGTTCCCTCATCATTCCCCCCCCCCCCCCCGAGCAATTTTGACCCTTAAATCTTTAAGGCTGTTGAAGGTGGAAGGTCTTATCTTCTGTAACGTCTTCCTGCTGTATAGGGGCGTAAAGAGGTCCCTACCTAAGGGTCAATATTGGTCAGGTGGGGAATGTGTAGGGGAGTTACAAAAGGGGGAGGCAGCTGAATCCAGCGCCGTCAACATATGTGAACCTCCTCGAGTAGAAGAGATCATCTGTTAGCTGGAAGTTACGGCAGTGAAGGAGCCTTGACACTAGGCGGGGAGACACCAGAAATGACAACAAAATAAGGCTAATATTATAATGAGAAAGAAATCTGAATGAAAGATCTTTGATATTGTTGATAATTTTCTTCCAGTCCAGGAGTTTAAAGCAATCCCTAAAGTATTCATGTCAGATAGAAACCCAGAAGTCTTTTATGGTAATCTGGACTGTACACACAGCATTCTGTCTTTGTAATAGCACACATTCCACCTTGTGTAGCCGTTAAAACATCTAATGTCATTCTATTGTGTAGAACTGCTTTCTGCATTTGAGTCATTTCAGTTTTTAGTAGAGAAACACTGTTTGGGGCGGCATTTAGGGCTTTGACCATGTACTTAGGAGTTTCCGTGTGTCTCCCATCCAAGTACTAACCAGGCCGACCCTGCTTAGCTTCCGAGGTCAAACAACATTCTCCAGTCTCAAAGAAGTAAAAAGGATGGATGCTAGGTGGCTATATCAATGAGACACAGAACATTGTCCACCATGGTTTTAAATTTCAAGGGTTAGCTGGGTTGGTAAAGGTTTTAATAATGCATCCATGCATCCAGGCAAAACCCAGAGTACAGTGGCCTATCCAGTCTGGGGGAAGCCATGGCCACAGGTTAGAGCTGCATAGCCACTCGGTCCCAGCCAGGAGCCAGCCGTTTAATACTGGGCCTCCTTGAACTGCAGTCAGGATATTAAGGGTTATTCAGTTTTGGAGGGCCATCCTTTGAATTTGTAATAATTTCAGGCCCATATTTGATTGGGGAATTATGGCTTGATAATAATCCCTTTTTCTTTAAATTGCTCCAAGGGCATATAAGACTAGAAAGACATTATTTGGAGTCAGTATAAAGATTTTTAAGGCTTTTGCCAATAGCAAAGCACAGGTGGGTGCTACTGATTCTGCTTTGGGGGCAGACATGTTTGCTGACAGGGTTTTGGCCTCAACAGTCTTGAGTTTGACTACAGCATACCCAGTTTTTCTTACTACCTTTTCCATGAAACTATTGTCATCAGTAAACCAGCTGTCATTTGCAATTTTAATAGGGGCATCTTAAATCTGGTCAACTCGATAACCTCTGAACAGTTATGCTCATAGAAGTACAATGGTCAGGTCCAGGCATAAGGGTACCTGTGTTTAAAGTGTGACAGGTTTCAAGTATTATTTCAGGCATATCTATAAGCATTGCCTGTTGTTTAATAAGTCAGCCTCCTATCATCTACCGGTGGCCTTTGGTCTCTAAGACATTCTGGACCTGATGTGAAGTCATTACAGACAGGGATTGTCCCATAGTGAGATTTGAGGCTCCTACCAAGAGGGCTGTTGTATGCTTGGTTAAAGCCTCTACTTGTAATTGTACATTTATAGAGGTGGCTTCTAGGATAAATGTAACTATGAGGTATGAAGCCATCAAGAAGCCCTCTTTGACTTTTTTTTACGTCTGGACTTGGGAGGCGCAACCCTGGTGGTAGATCAAAAATGGGCAGTCCCCGACCTTGTCTGAGACTGAGCAGTACTGTGCCCAGGTGGTGCTGTGTGCAAACCAGATTAGTGAAAGAGGCAGGGTTCTAGTACTGAAAATCTTCAACTACCATTCTGTGAAAATGCTTAGTTTTCAAAATATGGTCCCCTGCAGGAACAGTGGCTCTCAGTGGTGTAATGGAGCTGTTACCTGGAGATGTTGAGATGCAAAGGAAAATTCCGAAACACATGAGAAGATACTTGCTGGGGAATTACTTGGTTACCGAGCATCCGGGAGGTTGATGAATAATAATGGAGCTCTGAATGTCACTGACAAGCAACCTTGTATTAAATGAGGAGTCGCTGTCTGCCCATGGAAAGAGGCCAGTTTGCAATAACCTTCCTAAGGGCTAATGCTACGAGATTTACTTGTATGAAAAACATAAGGAAAAGCTCTTCATTTTACTGACATGGGAAGGAAACCTACAAATCAAGACAACATATTGATTATTTATTTATTTATTTATTTTTAAAAGATTTTATTTATTCATTTGAGATACAGAGAGAGAGCACACGTAGTGGGAGAGGCAGGGGGAGAGGGAGAGGGAGAGGGAGAAGCAGGCTTCCCACAGAGCAGGGAGCCCGACACGGGGCTGGATCCCAGAACCCTGGGATCATGACCTGAGCCGAAGGCAGATGCTTAATGACTGAGCCACCCAGGTGCCCCGATTTTTTATTTTTGTAAACAGATTATGAAGCAGCATCAAATCTAATGTATCTACAAGAATTAAGCCATTTCCTTTTACTTTTGTCACACTGCCCTAGTTACAACCTGTTAATCGGATTACTTTGTAGATCTAGTTCTATTTTACAGGAATGCATACAAAACTATGTATTTTATATAGAGAAGTCTTTGTTTTCAGTTAACCAGATTTGTAATCAGATCATTCAGAATGCTTCACCTCTGGTCACCTGTTTGAATTTAAAATGTGTGATTGTAATTAAAGCTGAGTGAAAATTAAAAAAAAAAAAAGAAGCCCTCTTTGAGGTCTAGCCTTAATATCTTAATTACAAGGAATCACTGGCAAGCGGGGGAGAAGACTTGTCAAGAGATAAGGGCATCCCCAAGTGCATCATACAATCCAATCATAAAGAAAGTGGGGCCATCCATTATCTCCACAAGTCCACAGTTAACCCTGTGGAGGGGGGTATGCTTCTGGCTTTTAGGGAATGATTTCATTATCCCAGCCACAGAGAATTGGTCAAGGTGATAGCTGAGTTATACAGTCATTGGGGAATCAATCCCATTCTCCCCTGTTTAAATAATCATGTGCCCATGGGATCCTGTTATTATCCCCAGAATAAAAAGCACAAAGAATGTCTATATGAACTACTGTGCAATTTCTCTGAAGTTTACCTCAAGTTGTCTAGCTTAGGTAAACAAACATTTAAAGACGATCAGATCTAGGATTTAACATCTGCAAAGGTGGGTTATTGAACCATAAATTTTTCTCTCTAAAATAACCCTCATTTCCAGAGATAGCCGAATCAGGACTAATTTATTTGAAAAACAAGTCCATTTTTAACAAACTTGGCTTAATTATTTACATAAGCTCAGCAAGAATAGCGAGTGACCATATAGATCTTTTAGAATCTGCTTTGTTGGAACTTTTATAAGGAATCTCTAGGTTGAACTTTTAGTAGCCTCTCCAGGCCAGAAGCCATGCCAAGTACTTGCCATCAGACATGCCCTCAATACCTGCAGATTTGGGTGAATTTCCCTTCATGAGGTCCCCAAAGTATCCTGAGGTTCCTGCACCTGCCAGGAAATGACATTCTTTACTCACCTAGTAAGGTGGCCTGGAACTCTGTAAGCAAGGTATCAGGCCAACAGTTCCAAGGGGCTTTATGGCTCCAGGTTTGATAAAGTCAACCTCAATTCCTTAAAGCTGTTTGGTTATATCTGAGTCTATGCATGTCTCTCTTAAATATGACATTCCAGTCAAAGCCTTGGTAAAATAACCAATGTTTCCAGTGGTGTCCTGTTATAAGGAGAACAGATTCTTATTGAACTTATGCAAATGACTGACTGCCATGGAAGAAAGAATACTTACTGAGACCTTTTTAATTTTAGAGGGTTCAGGTAGAGAGAAAAGGTAAATGCTTCCGTGTGTTTACAAATGAGTATTTTATCACATTTCTCTAAGTCATTGATACCTTAAGAGAAAGTCTCCTGAGTCTGGAAGAGTAAACATTAGAGAACCAGCAATGTTTCAAGCAAGAGTCACAAAACTATAATCATCTTTTTAGTTCATTTAGTCACAAGTTACTGTTTCTTACTTAGTTTGAGTGCAGCTTCAGTTAGTTCTGGAAATTCTTACCCATTTCAGTTTTAGGATTTTAAAGATATTGAACACCTGTATTTGTCCTAAAAGTCCTTTTTATGAATCTCTTTGAAGATGAAACTCATTTTGCAAGAGAATAAGAACGATTATAAATGACAAAAACTCAGAATGGTTAAAGATCTGATGAGATGAGAGTTTACAATATAGCTGACAAGGAAATCAGGTTATTTCTGTGACACTTAACACTTCAATAGCCAGAATGTCGAGTGATGATGACCTTATATCAAAACATTAAAACTTTAGGAATTGCATATAACCTCTAGAATAGTTATAGCATTTACCCAATGTAACCTAAGGCTTATCATTTGTTTAACAGTACTTCCCGGGTGCCTTAGCATACCAAATAAAAGGCCTAATGAGTTAAAGAGACTTCATTTACAATTTAAATCTTGGGAAGTTTGTTAAAACCTTAGAAAGTTATAGCACATGCCTGAATAGGATTATAGATCATTACAAAACAATTATTTTTATTTAACCAAGGTGACAATAATTTGAAAGGCAAACTGTATGGTTCTATAGTTGTTAGCAAAACTTAGTTCCTTTAAAATTGAGAAGTTTTAACCAAGTGATTGAAGACCTGATAATGACAAAACATAGAAACTGGTTTTCTGGACAGACAAGAGAAAAAACCTTTGTTTACATTTTCTTATCTAGAGCAGATGAACAATTCAAGAAACCTTGTCTTTTGAACAGAGAGAATTTCAGTATTATACCAGTGTACCTTCAAAATCCATTCATTTTAATCTTAGTCCGTCCTGACCACACCTAAAATTCCTTTCCAAAGATTTCCCATCAGTCTTAATTAACATTTAGCAGAATTTTGCACTCTTCGAAACCTTAGTCTCCAGTGAAGTAGAACCAATTGTGAACTGTTATACCAGAATTCTTTAGATGGTAAATTTGTGAATCAGTTAAGCACAAAACATGTTTACCAACAGATTTAAATATCCTTAGTTTTTTGCAATAAGCAGTCAAAAGCACAAACCTACATCCAGTAATCAATGATTTAGCATTTTATCCTATTTGGAAAAGATGTAGATGTCCAACGAATTAATGCCATTTATTATCCAAGCAAACTTTAAAGTTTCAGGTTACCAAAGACTTTGAAAGCTATTTTAGCAATTACCCATGAAAACTTTGATGAGATAGACAATTAACCATCATCTTAGTCATCTTTTTGCTAACAAATTGCAACAGAGATAACACAAGCTTATTTGGCCCTCAGCGAACCTCGATAGAGTAAGTTTTCCCGTTTACTGTTGATAACTTGGAAGACATGACTATCTTAATTAAACCAACAAACTTGGTTTAGTTCAAATACTGAATTATGTTCCACCTGGATCCTCCCCATTGTCAATTTTTACCTGAGACACTGGTGGGGAAATCTGGAGTGGGTGGTGTTAAGTCCAGGGGGTGCGCTTCTTGCTCCTTGACTGTGAAGGGAGAAGGAGCCATGGTGTCTGAGGCACTGGATGGTCTATAAGTCAGTTACGCAGGCCGCACCCAAGGTGGTGCAGAAACAGAAGAAGGGGGAGGGAGACCAAAGAGCCAAAGTGCTGCCAGAAGTCAGAGAAAGGGTTCCCGGTCTTAGAGCTCAGCATCTCCAACAGAGGAGCAGACGCCATGTTTTCCCGCTAACAAGGGGGAACAGGCAGTCCATGTCAGAGAAGACTGGGAATTTCCTCGAAACAAAGGGAGTTTCGGCAGCTGCTTGGGAATATTCCTTAAAGTCCCTGTCCTGAGATAGACTAACCACAGTTGGCTTCAGTTGTAGCCATTAACCCGGGAAATGAGTGAGGGAGAGGCCCCCACATCTGTTAGGAGGAACAGAGAGAAAGAGTCAGCGTCCCTTTTGCTAGGGAGGGCCTTTGTTACCTCCAGCAACCTTGGTTTATTCGGAGGAAGCTTACTTAGATAATTATCATCCACTACGTCATGAGGGGGTTTACTAGTGGACACATTCAGGCAATCACATTCTGCAAGAGGCCCTTAGGTTGGGGTCCTGGTGTAGAGCAATGAAGGCCTAGGTACAAGCAATGAAGGTACCCCAGGTCCATTTGCCCTGTTTTCCTGCAGAAGAGATCTAACTTGATAGATCCCACTGAAGCCATGCAGTGTTACAGATCAGAAATTTCCTAAATTTTGCAATCCTAATTGTTTCCAATGGGTTAAAAGGCATCCCAAAGGAGAATCCTTGGGGGCTGAAGAAGCTCCCATCCCATGTTAGATAGGGTGCTAGAGAGGGTCCATTACCAAAGAAAATCCCCTCCTGACTCCCAGGTAGTGTCCCACGCGCAGGATATGTCAGAGGTTCCTGGTGTCAAAGCGATCCAAGGCATCCCTTAACAAAATCGCTATGATCACTGCCGCCATTAAAGGCCCCTGTAGGAGGGAGGCCTGCCCTCCCCCCCGCTTCCCTATCGCCTTCTAGACTTCTAGATGGGTGCCGGTGAATGGACCGAAATACCTTGCCTTGGGCACCTGGGTGGCTCAGTGGTTAAGCGTCTGCCTTTGGCTCAAGTCATGATCCCAGGGTCCTGGAATCGAGCCCCGCATCTGGCTCCCTGCTTAGCGGGAAAACTGCTTCTCCCTCTCCCACTCCCCCTTGCTTTTGTTCCCTCTCTTGCTGTGTCTCTCTCTGTCAAATAAATAAAATCTTAAAAAAAAAAAAAAAAAAAGAAATACCTTGTCTTGAAGAACCCACTGTTTTAAACCATGGAGAACACTAGAAAAGTTTTACAAGGGGGAAATTATCCAATTTTGTAGCTTAAGTAGTTAGAGGACATTGACGAAAAACAGTAAAGATAGAAATCCATCATGATCTAAGTGACATTCCAACACATGTGGTCTTTACAGCCAACTTCCCTAGGAAACATCCCTGGTTGGGCTTTAATTCCATCGGGTTCTGGTTTTTGCCGGCTCCCAGTGGAGGTCCAGTGGCCAGAAGTGGCTAGACCAGGGTGTGAAGGGGATCACATTAGATCAATCAGGAGGAAACCTCACACGGGAGTCTTAAGATTGGCAGCCGTCCTGGTGACTTAGGTGGCTGTCCCGTGCCCAAGACAGATGACTTTGTGTAAAGACAGCAGTAAAGAGAGGGCATCAAGTTTCTGGGTCTTAATACCATCCCAGCCAGGGTACTAACTTCCAGCCAAAAGGCAGACTTTCTCAGCCCCCTAGAGTAGCCATGGAGGATTGCAGCCTGACCAATTGATAAGAAAGTGTTCCAGTAAGACCGTACTCCTTGAAGGGCCCCTGTAATGAGAGTAAAGGAAAAGGAGAGAAAGTGCTCACCAATTTTGTACCGAAGCTCAGAGCTCAGATGTAAAGACTCAAAGCTCCACATTGGGCTCCATACGGTGAAGTTTGGGAATATAGGTGAGGTTCAGTGGTGTGGAGTCCGGAGCCAACGACTAATTCTTGAGACGTCTTTGGTGCAAAACGGTGGTTTATTAAAGCATGGGACAGGACCCGTGGGCAGAAAGAGCCACTGCCCCGGGGTTGTGAGCTGTGGCTGATTATATACTACGGAGTTGGGGGAAGGTAAGGAAAAAGGGAGGTTTCCAAAGAAATTTCATATGCTAAAGAGGACCTACTAGATACCAGAAGCCTTGCCATTGTCAAGTTAAGGTTGTTTACCTGTCTAGTAAGGCATTAACATTAAGATAGTTGGGAACTTCCTGGAGGAACATTACACTCTGCCCACTTCAAGTATCTGTCGATGGGCTACAGGTTTATAAAGACATCTAATTGTATTTACATTCCCTTCTGGAAGCTATTGCTAAGGCTTTTGTAAGTAAACTGAGAGAGACTCATGTCTTTTAGGATTGTTATCTCTGTAAGTTAACTATTTGTTTTTCCTCTCCATAGCTTTAGGACAGCCAGGAGCACCCGAGGAATGTCACTTACATCCTATGGGAGGGGGGTGTCAGCTTCTGCTTTGTCCTCGGCTTGCCTTCTGTTCCCCCATCAATGTGAACTCCTGGAGAACAGTGGGAAATCTGTCATCTCATTGTGCTTTGCCAGCTCGGCCCAATGAAAGGTTAACTTGATGACAACATCAGGGGGAAAAGAGCTCAAAGACTTTTTTGGTTACGTAATATTTGCAAGCATCTTCTGCAATCTGTGCTCTGTCCATCTTTAACTTTGAAAGGTTTGACAGATTGTTTCTTCATCAGTGTCCAATTCTTGCTGATTTCAGCACTTGGCTTCACCAGAAGGCTTTTGGAAACAACTGCCTTTGAATTAACCCCACAGGCAAAACAAGAAGTGAGATTACAAAAACTGGATTTCAAGGCTGAGCTGGTGTATGTTTTTGCCAAACCTTGTAGTGCTATCATTCAACCAGATACTCTCTCAGGTCCTGTTTAGTGTACAGACGTCTCCCTATATTAAGCAAGTGAGAAATTTAGTGGCACACAGTTTCCAAAACAAAAATTGGGGAAAATTAAAGTCATAGGTACTCTAGTAGCATGTACAGTGGAGAAAGAGTTTTGGAGTTCTACTACTTTGCCAGTTTCTAAGTTCAGTTTTCTCACGGGTAAAAATGAGTATAATATCCCTTATCTCACAGGACTTGTGGGGATTAAAATAATAGGAAATCATCTAGCACAGCAAATGATCAATGGTTGTACTATGTGATTCTCATCTTACACTTGAGGATCAGCCTCTGAGAAAAAGGATGCTACTTTTAAACAGTTTGCTTGAGACGTAGAATTTCCTATATTCGGTGTTTGAAACACTCCGAGTAGCTCTGAATGTTCTTCTTGTATGATCACATCAACACAACTGATTCCCATATATGACTTAACCAGCAAATAAGCTGACACTCTTCTGTGGCTGTAATGTCAGTGTTAGCATATCAAGATGCTTGGCTTTAGCTCTCATGCACATTGAGTAAAAAACTATTCCTAGATCCTTCGGTGTTAAAGTTGCAAACCTAATGGAGAGATCTACTTACACAAATTGGGGAGCAGAAGGGGTAGAGTTGTCCCCTGTTCTAAGACTATAAGATCAATAATCAGTTATATGAAAAATGAGTTAGTCTGGTGAAGGTTCCTGCCTCATAGCAATCAATATCCTAATAAAAGGGCTCACAAATACGTTGTGCAAATTTTATCACCAGTTTATTTCCTGCTGAGAAGTTTCTGCCACCTTACTGTCTGGAGATCAAACTTCTGTACATAGACAGGTGTCCCTTAGAGAATACTTTTTTCTCCTACACTAAATTACGTCCTTTGACTACTCCCTTTTTGATGTATATTCATTCCCACTTGGGGTAAATTAGTTATTATAGAACATGGAAGTCACAGGTTTGTTGAAAGCCACAAAGATAATGGAGTATTATGGGTTGAATTGTGTACCCCCAGGATTCATTTGTTGAATTCCTACTGGTAGTATCTCAGAATATGACCTTATTCCATTCTGTTGACAATATAATTAGCTAAGTTAGGATGAGTCATACTACAGTAGTGTGAACCCCTATTCTAATATAAACTGGTGCCCTTTTAGGAAGGACCCTTAAAGGAAGGAGAATTTGAACATAAAAATGCACAAAGGGAGAACACCATGTGATTTAAACAGAGATCAAATGATACTTCTACAAGGCAAGAAACACCGAAGATAGCCAGGAAACCATAAGAAGCAGGGAAACAAGCCTGGGCAGATTTCTTCTCAACCCTCAGAAGGAACCAACTGTGCCAACATGTTGAGCTTGGATTTCTAGTCTCCAGAACTATGAGACAATGAATTCTTTAAGCCACACATTCTGTGGTTCTTTTCTTTCTCTCTCTCTCTTCCCCCATCTCTCTCTTTTTAATATACATTAAGAGGTTTATTTCAAAGAATTGACTTACATAATTGTAGGGACTGGTGAGTCTGAAATCTGTAGGCAGTCCAGCACACTGGAAACTCAAGCAGGAGCTAACCCTTGAGGCCCCTGTGGTTTTTATTAGAGCAGCCCTAGCAGAGTAATACAAGAGGTATGATTCTTGGCACACAGTGTTTTCAGAAATAAATAAGACCTAATAGTGACTGCAGGACTGAAGCTATGTTTTAGAACCTATATACCCAGGGGTGCCTGGGTGGCTCAGTTGGTTGAGCATCTGACTCTTGGTTTCAGCTTGGGTCATGATCTCATGGTCTTGGGTTCAAGCCTCACATTGGGGTCCACAGTCAACATGGAGTCTGCTTGAGTTTCTCTCCCTCTGTCCCTCCCCCTGTGTGCTCTCTCTTTCTCTCTCAAATAAATAAATCTTAAAAAAAAAAAAGAACCCATACACCAGGTGCCCAGCCCTCTTTCTTTGTTCTCTTTTCCCCATTATTGGCTGACCTGAAATATGGCCAAACTAGTCTAATAGATAAGGTCAGGAGCCCCATCGGTTCTTTCACTCACCACCTCTGCCAACTCATTGAGGGTAATAGTACTTTTAGGTCAAGATTGCATGAAGGGGTAAGCACAGCATCCATACACAGTGCTCATCATATGAGTGCTCTGTTTCTTCTTGGGTGTAATCAACAGTGTGAATATTTTGGGCTTGTCTAACAAGTCTCTCTGCCTAACGATGTATTTTCAGACAAGACACATTGTTCTGTTTTTCCCATTCCCTCACTGCCACCACGCCTGGGGCAAGACGTGACCCATCCCAGAGTCTCAGTTTCCTCATCCATAAAATGATGGAATCAATAAAAGTATGTATTTTTAAATAAGACTCAATGGACTAACATTGACTTATCCTCTCGTTTCAACCACTCTAGATTTCAGAGTCTAGCAATCCAGCTAAAAAGAAAAAAAAAAGTCTAAAAACAGGCACTTTTTTAAAAGATTTTTTTAACAAGTTGCTTTTATTTTTTATTTTTATTATTTTTTAAAGATTTTATTTATTTATTTGAGAGAGAGAGAGAGCACATGAGAGGAGGGAGGGTTAGAGGGAGAAGCAGACTCCCCGCCGAGCAGGGAACCCGATGCGGGACTCAATCCAGGGACTCCAGGATCACGACCCGAGCCGAAGGCAGCCGCTTAACCAACTGAGCCACCCAGGCGCCCCTTAAAGATTTTTTTTTAAAGATTTTATTTATTTATTTGAGAGAGAGAGAGAATGAGAGATAGAGAGCACGAGAGGGAAGAGGGTCAGAGGAAGAAGCAGACTCCCTGCTGAGCAGGGAGCCCGATGCGGGACTTGATCCCAAGACTCCAGAATCATGACCTGAGCCAAAGGCAGTCGCTTAACCAACTGAGTCACTCAGGCGCCCTAAAGATTTTATTTATTTGAGGGAGAGAGAATGAGAGATAGAGAGCACGAGAGGGAAGAGGGTCAGTGGGAGAAGCAGACTCCCTGCTGAGCAGGGAGCCTGATGTGGGACTCGATCCCGGGACTCTAGGATCATGACCTGAGCCAAAGGCAGTCACTTAACCAACTGAGCCACCCAGGTGCCCGCACTTTTTTTTTTTTTAAGATTTTATTTATTTATTTGGGAGAGAGAATGAGATAGAGCATGAGAGGGGGGAGGGTCAGAGGGAGAAGCAGACTCTCCGCCGAGCAGGGAGCCTGATGCAGGACTCGATCCCGGGACTCCAGGATCATGACCTGAGCCGAAGGCAGTCGCTTAACCAACTGAGCCACCCAGGTGCCCACTTTTTTTTTTTTTAAAGATTTTATTCATTTATTCGAGAGAGAGAATGAGAAATAGAGAGCACGAGAAGGAAGAGGGTCAGAGGGAGAGGCAGACTCCCTGCTGAGCAGGGAGCCCGACACGGGACTTGATCCCGGGACTCCAGGATCATGACCTGAGCCGAAGGCAGTCGCTTAACCAACTGAGCCACCCAGGCGCCCTTTTTTTTTTTTTAATTTGAGAAAGAGAGAGAGCATGAGTTGGGTGGAGGGGCAGAGGGAGAGGAAGAAGTAGACTCCCTGCTGAGCAAGGAGGCTGCCGTGGGTCTTGATCCCAGGACCCTGAGATCAGGACCCGAGCCAAAGGCAGATACTTAACTGACTGAGCCACCCAGGTGCCCCTAAAATAGATACTTTTAAGTTCAGATTTGGTCCTCATGATGACAGTCTTTCAAAATCTCAATAGATTGGAAATATTAAGAGCGTTAACAACAACAAAAACAAAATACTTTTGAATTTCTCTTATGTTTCAAAAGCCAAAATAGCCCAAGATCCAAGTTCTAGAACATGTAGCCCCCGCTACTACAGTATGAAAAGTGTGTGAAATAACACAAAGCTGTGTTGTTTAAACTCTTAGAATTCCTAAGGCAGTTGCTGTAAATAAGAGGCAGGTAATCACCTTAACTCTCTTGGGTCATCTGTACCTGCATGAAAGCCAGGAGAGCAAAATCTTATTTCAAGATGGCAAGGTGGCAGTACCAGCATGGCAAAACCTTAACTCGTGGGAAGTGGCACATCAAGAAGATGGAATGCCATTCCTTGCTAACGGGACTTATTACAGAGTACTACAGTCCCCCAGCACCCTTCATCTGCGGTTTCACTTCCTCTGGGTTCAGTTACCCCTGGTCAACTGCAGTCCAGAAGAGGATGGTCCTCCTTCTGATAAACGTTGGGAAGGTCGATAGTAACCTAATGCTAGGGCACAGCGCTGACATCATTCCTCTGACTTTGTCTTATCATGTGGGCATTTTATCATCTCACATCATCACAGTACAATGAGATATTTTGAGAGAGAGAGAGAAAGACAACATTCACATAACTTTTATTGCAGTATATGATTATAATTTTTCTGGTTATTGTTAATCTCTTAGTGTACCTGATTTATAAATTAAGCTTTATCATAGACATGTAGGTACAGGAAAAAACTATATGTATAGGGTTTGGTACAATCTATGCTTTCGGGCATCCACTGAGGGTCTTGGAACTTATCCCCCCCCCAACAGTGGATAAGGGATGACCACTGTATTCCTCTTCAACTCAAGTAAATAAATACTGGGGAGTATATTTGGGAAAGTGTAGCTCATCACCCTGGCGCCTGCAGGAGTGGAATCCTGACACACAGCGGGTCATTGTCAGGAAGGGTTGCCCAGCCTTTTCCCAGAAAACCCTTGGGGCTGTAGCAATGGCATTTAGCACTCAGCACTAACATTTCTTCGAAACTAATATTTTTTTGTAATGCTCTGAGCCAGTGACCGTGGGACGGCAAACCAGATAATGAAGCGCGATGTGGGGAATTCATTTTAATGGTTCACCCACTGAGAACAGAAGGTAGAGACAGTTCAGTCTCCCAAGTCATGCCTGCATTTCACAAATGCTCACTCAGCATGAGTTGATCAAGAATACAGTTTGCTCAACATTAGAGCTCAATAAAATACCTAGCAGATGACAATGTGATTTCCTATGCAGAGACTGATAATCTTCTCTGTTCTCCACGTTCTTTCATTTATCATTGCTACCCTGCCTGTCTCCAAGAAGGATCTGGAGTGTATATTCACATGCAATCAAAGGAATGAAGTGCATGAAAAACTCTTCTTGGTTGTTCCTGGAGGTTGTAAATGCGGATTACAGGACTGTGGAGATTGGGCATTAAGTAAAAAATTATTGATAATTGCTGCATCTGTTCCCTTTTAAAGACAATTACTCCTCTTAATCACTTAGTAGAACTTGGCATTCACTCAGATTCATTTTTCTTCTAGCTATAATTTATAGGAGAGGTAACTCAGTGAAACTGAACTAATTTTATGTTTTCCCCTGCAATACATTGTAATTAATAGGTTTTTCCTTTTTTCCTGAAGATCCAATATTCTATTGCTGGCCAGACTGTAGTTTGTAAATTCTTAAATGCCCAGGATTGCCGTATAAAAGGCATACAACTGATGAAGGAGCAGAAGGCAAGCTGAGGAAAAGCAGAAGCTGACACCCTGCAACTCCACCGCTCACAACTCCAGTGCAGTGGCTCTTTCTGCCCACGGGTCCTGTCTCCATGCTTTAATAAACCACCATTTTGCACCAAAGATGTCTCAAGAATTCTTCTTTGGTCATTGACCCCGGACCTCACCCCACCGAACTTCACAACAATGGGGTTTCACGATGTCCAGCCAAAGTTGTCAGACATATGGGTTGGGATTCCAGGTCACAGTGGAAGGGCCCTTTGGGGTGCCACAGACTAAGAAATAGTCCCTAGAATGAAGGCTTGTTTCTTCTCAGTGCCTGCCACATGTGAATGAGTAAGTACGTCCCTGACTTGAACACAAAATCCAGTAAATTGTATGGATTCAGCTGGTGAGATAAAGCAGTATATTCAGGCACCAACATTTTTTTTCTGGGGATACCAAATTTTTAAAAAATTTTTTTATTAAGTAAACCCTACCCCCAATAACCCCAAGATCAAGAGTTGCATGCTCCATCGCTTCTTGGCCTTTTGGCTAAGATCAAGTGAAGAGTTGCATGCTCCACTGACTGAGCCAGTCAGGCACCACTACCAAACTGTTTTTTAAGGGGATAAACAGTAATTGTAAATATACATGATAGGTTGTTGTAAAGTACGTCATCTCCATATGGGTGTTAAGGATAACGAGTTTAGTTTGAGTTCCAAATATATGAAATGGGTTTTAACTTGAGAAGCGAGAAGGACGACTATGGGGTAAAGATGGATTTTATTTTTTTTTAATATTGTATTCATTTATGAGAGAGCAGGGTGAGGGGCAGGAGGAGATGGAGAAGCAGACTCCCCGTTGAGCAGGGAGCCCAACACGGTTTGATCCCCGGACCCTGGGATCATGACCTGCGCTGAAGGCAGATGCTTAACTGACTGAGCCACCCAGGCGCCCCAAGGATGGATTTTAGATCCAAAGTTGACACAATGGTGTTTCTCCTTTACAACCTTTCCCTTGTTAATGGCTTTGATGCCAGACAAGGCTACAGGACCTAAGGGAATACTATGAAGAACTGAAAAGGATGGACATTTGGTTTATGACCAGCAAGAAATGCAAAAGCCTTGAAAAAGCTATTATGTCCTGGTCGGCGATGTGTTTCTTAGTACACGGAAACAAGTAGGTGCTTCACGGCATGCTCTAAAACTCAGCTTTTGGAGGAAAAGAACTACACAAATGTCTCTGATGGGTTCTAAGTTTACTAGCAATATACAATAATGGGGGCAGGAAATATTTTTGAGGAAGTAACGTCCAAAATAACATTCCCACCACAAAATCCTTTGTGGGAAAAGGCAAGGTATGAATATAATAAATACGTCTTAATAATCTTTTTCAATACACAAAATCAAAACTAAAAGTCTAGGAGTTCTAGGCAAGAGAGTGGGTTGCACACATCCATCTATTTTTTTCTCCCTTCCCAGTAAAACTGGAATAAAGGTTTTTACAAGAACAGCACAAAAGATAAAACCTTAAACTTGAAGAGAACGAGAGAGGAGACAACACAATAAAAATCTGGAAGTTAGAAAACAGATGCACAAGTCGTCATTGGCATGGCATGCAGCCAAACCCTAAGCTGGGTGTGGAAAAAGCTGAGAAGCGATCTTTACACCACAGATTTCTCAAAAGCTCAGGAACTGGAAAGGCCAGTATCTCCTGAAATCGGGGTAAGGACTGGCTAAAATACAGAGGATTGGGTGAAAGGCGTTTGAGATGAGCTAAATGGATCTTTTTCCAAGTCTGCTAGGCAGTCATCTGCAAGTTAATTTCTCAGTAAAGTGAGGGAAAAAAGGCATTTTTCAGACATGCAAAGGCTCAAATAGTTTATCTTCCATGTATGTATCCTTTCTAAGGAAGCCACTGGAGGATAATGCTCCATCAAAGGAAAGGAACAGACCGAGAAAAAGGCTATGACTCCCAGGAAAGAGGGGATCCAGTACAGGAAGGTATAAGGGGAACCTTGGGCAGGTTACAACTCACCAGTCCTAGAAGGTAAGCACCTGACATTTAAGAAGATTCAGACATGTGTAACTAAGGAAAGTGTAGGGCTCTGTATCTGTATCCACCCATGAGAATAACTGGAAGCTAAGTTCTATCGATAAGATCCACAAAGATGGTGAAATATGGCTGAGAGTGAATAATAAATCATGACGAGGATGTAAGCAACGCGGATGCTTGTGTTGAAGCTTGATGGCTCTCTCAATATTTTGGCAAGAACTTTCTGATCTTCATAGACTTTATATTGGAATAAAATATCAATTTACCTGAACAAGAAGAATTCTCAACCACACACGCATTCTATGCAAGAGTATCTCTGGAAGGAATCCCAATAAGCTGGTACCAATAGTTGTCTTGGGAGAGAGATTTGGCAGGCTGGGGAGAAGAAGGAGTACAGAAAGCCATTTTACTGTTTGATTTTTGTTGTCGTTGTTGTTCGTCTTGATATTTGTACCATGTGCATGAATTACGTATTCAAAATAACAAGATAAAATCTAAAAAAAAATCATGCTTGTTGCTATTCATCACTTTATTGGAATTTCTGCCAATAAGAATTCTTGAGGGCACGATTACAAAATCACCTGCCAGGTTACTTTAGTATTTCCCACAAATTCTAATACAAGCCTTTCATTCTAGCTGTGTCACCAAGGTGGGCGGGATATTCAATTCAATGAATTTGGTAAGTGGGCGACACTAAACAGAAAGAATTTTCTGCTGCTGGTTCTGCCCCTAGAGAAATCTGTGAATCTGGAGGTTCACAGAATTTCTGTTCCAGCTCCTTGGCTTGCTAATGTTGTAACCTTTCACAAGTGACAAGCTGTCCAAGCCACCAACCTCCTCTAGGGTAAGGGTGATCTGAGAACATGAAGCAATGACACGGATGAAAGCAGCCAGCACAGTGCCTGGGGCGGTGGGGAGACTCTTTTAAAGCAGCAGCAGGATCCAAAGGAGTACTTTTTTTTTTTTTAAGATTTTATTTATTTATTTGACAGAGAGAGAGAAAGTGAGAGAGGGAACACAAGCAGGGGGAGTGGGAGAGAGAGAGGCAGGCTTCCCGCTGAGCAGGGAGCCCGATGCGGGGCTCAATCCCAGGACCTGGAATCATGACCTGAGCCGAAGGCAGACGCTTAACGACTGAGCCACCCAGGCGCCCCCAAAGGAGTAATTTTAACAGGTGCCATGATCTTCCTCTCTGCCATTCTTTCCTTTAACTTGGAAAATTTGGAAAATAGGATCCTTCCCGTGCCTCAGGAATTTCCCTGGCAGTCTAATAAGCTTTACTACTAAGATGGAAATAACAATAACTCCATCCCATTTAAAGGTGGTTTTTAACTGATTAATGTTTGCCCCTCAAAGGAGAACAGAGTGAATGGGAGCGTGGCAGGAGCCTCCAAGGGTGGCCCCCTGTGATCCCCAAGTTCAGGGCAGTGCGTCACTCCCTCCTGCAGTATAGCACTCCTGGTCTGTGTGACCGATAGGATGTCACCTCTGAGATTAGGCTGGAGGCACTTCAGCTTCTAACTTGGGCTCTCTCCCCGTGGTATATCACACACTCTGGGGGAAGCCGGGTCACTGATGCTCTGCCCTATGGAAGCCCTCCCCTGGTGAGTGAGGGAGAGAAGCCTCCTCTGGCCAAGAGCCACTTAAGTGAGCTCAGGGGCAGATGCCCCCTCCCTACTCCAGGCTTCAGAACCTGCAGCTCCTGCTGACATCACTGAGCCCCAAAAATCCACCAAGATAAGGATGTTAACTTTAATGCATTACCATGAGCTAATCCTCAGACCTTCTTCAGGTTTTTCCCAATCATCCCAGACTTTTCCAACAAAAAAAATGAAGCCCCTGAAACTGTGTGTTGCATTCAGTTCTTTCGATCTAGGAAAGTGCCTCAGCCATTCCTTTACTTTCATCATTTTGATTGTTTTCCTTTCATGTTTTTGAAGCCTACAGGCTGGTTATTTGGTAGAATGTCCCTCAATGTGGGTTCATCTGATGCTTCGTCATTAGATTCAGAACACGCATTTTTGGCAAGAATATCACAGAAATAATGCTATGCCCTTCTCACTGCATTTTTGTGTGTGGTGCATGATTCGGGTGGTATCTGCCAGGCTTTTTTACCGAAAGGTTGGTCTTCTTCTCACTCTAATTCATGTCTGTTGTGGGAAAGTACTTTTCTTAGTATAATACCCTCTAGATCCATTCATCTTGTTGTAAACGGCAAAATTTCATTCTTTTTTATGGCTGAGTAATACTCCACTGTGTATATTTTGTGTGCGTGTTTGTGTGTGTATGCATATGCCATATTTTCTTTATCCATTAGTCTGTGGATGGACCCTTGGGTTGCTTCCTTATCTTGGCTACGGTAAATAATGTTGCAACAAACAAAAGTGTGGTAGGAAGATACATTTTTTTTAAAGTAGGCTCTACTCATGACCCTGAGATCAAGAGTCGCACGCTCCACTGACTGAGGCAGCTAGGCACCCGAGTACTTTGACACTATGTAAATATCCCAGTCCTTATCAGATGTTTAATTAATCCATTTTTAACTTGATTTATGGATTCCTATTTTATTCAATGATCACTATAATCACTACTATAATTACTTATTTTAAAACTCAAAATATCCATATTTGTGTAGTAGGAGCCCTTTCAAGCTGGCTTCTGTGCCACTTTGAGCATGTCCTTACTTTCTGGCACAACAAAGTGCTCCAGACTCATCTTGTACTTTCCCTGCCCTTGCCCTGGAATCAGCCATTACTCCTTGGAGACCTGGTTCCTGTTCATGGAGAATAGTGTTCAGAAGCCAAGATCTGGGCACTAGGTACACTCATGGCTACCAAGGTCTTCAGTGCTCCCAATTCCTCTTAACGAACACAGTTAGGGAATATATGTATTTCGACATATTTACTTCTCTGTTTATTTCTATATTGAAAAACTTGAGTTTACACCAACTGGTAGCCAGCCTCCAAGATGGTCCTCCATGACCCTGCCTCCTGGGATTCATGCCCTTGTCAGAAAGGCACAGGGAGTGTAAGAAATGAAAAGAGGTCAATGGACATCCAAAATTCTACTGGCAGAAAACAGGCTGAGAAAATCACACAGCTGCAAACACATACTACCTTTCATGAAAAAAGAAGGATGACCCAGAGGGAAGAGCCAAGAGCAATAGAGAGTCACTCCAGGGCAGGGATAGTCCCAGTCAATGAGCGTCCAACATTTTCTTGGCTGCATTTCAAACTGCCTGGACCACTGACTGCTGTGTACCTCCCATTTCCCCCTTTATGAATAGCTGTACAGCGGCTATCCTGTGCTTTACCTCACCACTGTACACCGGTGTGTGCGCTTCGGGGGTGGGAGTGCTGATAACTTGTTTCTTCAGTTCAGGAGACAAAGGAACTGTGTTTGAAGAGCCTTGTCTGCACCTGGATGACAAAAGCATGGACTTTGAGCTGGTGCTATAATGGGATGAAATTTGGGGAAGAGGGGTGAGCATATTTTGCATGTGGGATGGACATGAATCATTAGAGACTAGAGGGTAGATGATGACAGGGAGCCTCCAGGATGGTCCGCATTCTTACCCTAGTGTAATTCCCACCCATTGCATGTGGGCTGCACTTAGTGCCTGACTTCTAATGAACAGAATAAGTCAGCAGTGACCCTGTGTCACTGAGACTAGGTCATAGGAGACCATGTGGCACTGCTTTGGTTCTTAGATCCACTGTAGGGGGAAGCCAGCTGCCATGCTGGGAGCGGTGCTATGGAGAGGGCCACGTGATGAAGAGCGAATCCCCTGGCCAACAGCCACATAAGTGAGCTTGAAAGCTCCAGTCAGTCCTTGAGAGGACTGTGACCCTCGCTGACACTGTGACTGCAGCCTTGTGAGAACCCTGGGCCAGAACCACCAGCTAAGAGGTTCCCTGCATTTCTGACCCAAAGGAATTATGGGATAATAAATATGTATTGTTGGAAACTAAGTTTGGGGGTAATTTTTAGGCAACAATAAGTAACTAATACAGGGGTACCTGGCTGGCTGAGTCAGAAGAGCATGCGACTCTTGATCTTGGGGTCAGGAGTTTGAGCCCCATGGTGGGTGTAGAGATGACTTAAATAAATAAAACTTAAAAAAATAATGAATACACTCCAATGTATCCAATTTCAGTCCATCACTATGGGGTTCCTGCAATGGACAGATCTAGAAATGTCTATTTTTTAAAATCAGGAATTAATAATTCCAAATTAAATTTACATTATAGAATTTTTCTGAACACCTTTGATATATTTGTATCTTTCTACTTATTAAAATATCAGTTTTATTAAGATTCATATATTTACTTGCTTTATCTAACAATGTACATAAAGTAGTTTCGATTTACAATAACAATATTGTTAAACATAATAAAACCGAGCGAAGTTTAAGGTTTATTTGCAGTTCCCTTTGTTCTTGGACTATACCCACTGAGCATATACAGTCCAAATAATGGGTTCAAAAGTCACTTGAAATTGCCCTATGACCCAGCAATTCCACTCTTAGGTATATATCCAAAAGAAATGAAAACAGAAACTCAAACAGTGGTACATGAATGTTCACGGCAGCACTATTCACAATAGCCAAAAGATGCAAAGAACCCAAATGTCCATCAAGAGATGAATGGATAAACGAAACGTGATCTATCTCATAATTCGTTGGATGTGTAAGCAACGTCCTCCTGGGTCATGACATGTACTTTTGTCCCAGGAACAGGCTGAGATATGACCCTACTTATGGTAACAGGTGGTGGTTGTCTGGGGGAAAATAAGCATCTCTTTAATGTGCCCCAGATAGGGATCCAAGGGCTCTCTGGCAAAGGAAGGATAGTCTCCTCAGATATGGGAGCTGGGGAAGATAATTTCACTGGCATGGGAGGCTCAGAGTGATACAGGGATTCAAGTCTCCGTTTCATTTAGGTCCAACCACATGTCTCCATTCTAAGTTTCAGGATCCTATCCTTTCCCAATGAGTGTCCTAACCCTCACATAAGAAATTGCAAGACTGGGGGCGCCTGGATGGCTCAGTCATTAAGCGTCTGCCTTCAGCTCAGGTCATGATCCCAGGGTCCTGGGATCGAGCCCTGCATCGGGCTCCCTGCTCCATGGGAAGCCTGCTTCTCCCTCTCCTACTCCCCCTGCTTGTGTTCCCTCTCTCGCTGTGTCTCTCTCTGTCAAATAAATAAATAAAATCTTAAAAAAAAAAAAAAGAAATCGCAAGACTGTGGATCCAACTTGCTGTAAACCCAGCAATACATAGTTTCCTTTGCGCTTGCTTTTCAACAATGCCAGCCCTGTGGCTACGAGAAACGAGCGAGTTTTTGAGGGCTGTCATAAAAGCTGTCGAGTTCTCAGACCCTGAGCTGAGAGTTAAAGAATCCAGGCTTGCCATTTTCTCTCTAGATGATCCAGTGTTGCACACAGGAAAACCCACCCGCCCCACAGTCCTTGTGTTCACCGTTAGAGCCACACCCCTTACGTGGGTTCCCAAGGCACTTTTTTCAGTTGTCATTCCATCACAATCCACCATAGACAAAGCTTCACGATTGTGACAGCACTGCTGTCCCGTTTTCCATTGGCAAGGTGCTCAGCACGACACTCAAGGCCACGCTCCATCCAACCAGTTCCCAAATCCCATCATTGTGGCTCTACGTCCTGGTACTGCTTAAGGCACCAACTTGGTACCCTCAGAGTCCAGGGAGCAGAAGGCACAGAGTAATTTGGCCAGGGAAGGTTTAACAGAAAGAATTTGTAACTAGAGGTGATTACATACTAAGAAGAGACAGAAAACATACTCTCGACAAATGACGTGGGGCTGAAAGAGATGTCTGAGGAAGAAACAAACCTGGGGGTAGGAACAGACTCTTCCCAAGACTGTACTTGACATTTCACTGGAGGAGGTCTGGTTGCAGCCCACTGGGTTGCCCTGGACCAGAGCTGGACTACAGTTACCAACCTGAGCCGGGGAACCACGGGCTTGTAGTAGTAAGCAGGACACCTCCCGCCAAAGAGCAGATGGGCAGAACCTGGTGGGCAGCGAACCTTGGGCCAAGAATGGCAAGCAGGAAACTCCCCTCTAGGGTGCAGGTGTACTAAAGAGTGTACGCAGGGCATTGCCAGCTGCAACTTGTAAACAGGAAAAACTGAGTCACCTGCCATGCAAGTAAGGCAAACTCACCGGAACCTGGAAGAAATCCCCTTCCTCTGGCAGTGCCCCTCCAGTGCCCTCTATCAACAAAGCTTAACATCATGCCAGGTGGCAAATGGAGACTCCAGCTCCATTACCACAGAGCAAGGCAAGGAGGGTGGATTTGGAGCTGAGTCAGTAAATTGATCATAATGGAGTAATTGTAAGTGAAAACTCAAGATGCAGAACGGTGTGCACGATGTGCTATCTTTTGTGGAGGAAAGTCTGGGAAATTATGTATCTTTGCGTAATTTTGCACAACAAAACACTGAAATGATATACCTAGAAATTAGTAAAAATGGTTAACTAACTATGGAACAGCTCGGAGTGAAGTTAAGGACGGAGGGAATGGTGATGGAAGCAAGATTTTCTGAAAATTGATGTGGCTTTGACTTTTGAACCATGTATTTTATATGTCCAAAAATAGAACTAAACCAAAAAAGTAAACAAACAAACAAACAAAAACAGAGCAAACCCTAACTGGTTTTGCCATATAGCCACCATCACCAAGGAGCAGCTGACCTAATTCAGAGGTGGAATGGCTTCCTGAAAGTTACAGAGCCAGTCGGGGGGACACTACCTTGGAAAGACAGGTTCTGTGCTATAGGATGCAGGACATATTTTGAACCAGACTCCACGACATGGTGGCGTCTCCTCTGTGGTCAGAACACACAGGTGCGGACATGAAGGTGCAGAAGCGGGGGCGTGGCCCCTCTCACTGTTATACCTAGAACCCTTGCACAGAAATGTTACTTTCTGTCCCAGCAACTTTGAGCTCTGCTGATTTGGGGGTCTTCACTCCCAAGGAGGAAATGCTTCCATCAAAGGAAAGAGAGCAGATTCTGCTAAATAGCAAGATAGACTTTCACCCGGCCATTTGGGGCTCCTTATTGCCACGGAACCAACAGGAAGCAAAAGAGTTTATTCCGCTGCCTAGAGGGATTGTCCCCAATTACCGAGGGGGACTACTTCTGAGCTGCTGCTATACAATGGGGCAAGAAGGATTATGTGTGCAACCCAAGGGGTTCCTTGGGGCACCTCTTAGCAATGCTGAATCCAAAAAGGTAGGACACTTGAAGACTCAGGGCATCTGGGAAGGATGGCCTGTTATTCCACTCTGGCAGGCTGAAATTTTGCCTGAGGGCAGGGGAAACATGGAACGGGTAACAGAAGAAGGAAGCCATTGATACCAACTGCAGCCTCATGATCAATTTCAAAAATGAGGACTGCAGTAGCCTCCTGCATTTCCTTGTCCTTGTCCTGCGCAGGTGTTTGTTGGCTTACGCTGTTTCCGTCTTCTCTCTCCTCCTTCCCATTTTTTTTTAAAGATTTTATTTATTTATTTGACAGAGAGAGAGAGAGAGAGAGAGAGAGAGAGAACACAAGCAGGGGCAGTGGGAGAGGGAGAAGCAGGCTTCCCGCGGAGCAGGGAGCCCAATGCAGGGCTCGATCCTAGGACCCTGGAATCACAACCTGAGCCGAAGGCAGACGTTTAACGACAGAGCCACCCAGGTGCCCCTCCTCCTTCCCATTTTTTTCAATTTATATGCAAGTTGTTGGAGGTTAACTTTGCCATTTTGTCTTTAGGTAACATGCTCAGGGAGGCTTTGATGATCTGAGGGTCATTAGTACGGCCCACGATGGGTACAAGGACTGCTCAGGTGGTGCCGCTCCTCATTCTGGGGAGGTGACAAACTTCTTCCCTCCTCTGAAGTGTGGCTGTATCTTGATAGGCACAGACACAGAGCTGTTTTGTTGTGCAGAAGGCCAAATGTGTGTAGGAAGATGCACACGGAAGGTGAGTAGCCAAAGGGGGTGGACCCATGGTAGTTCTTGATTTCTTGTCTGTCAGCTCCGAATCTCCTCTTCATTCCTTATTCTGTGAGAATGGAGTTTGACTTTGTAACCGTTCTCCTTTGCTAGTTAGCAGTAGATGAGATGGGGCGGGGTGCTGCAGGAGGAAGAGGTGTACCCTCTTGAACGCACTGCGCATCCATCACTTTTTTGCACCTTGCCCTGTCTGAACCCCGGCAGGAGTGGGTTCCTTGGGTGTGCATTCCAGACCTCTAGCTCGCTGTCGTGGGCCAGCACCCTGGCAGGGGATCTCCTGCCTGCTGGCCTCAGCCGGGTGACTGGGTCCGCTCAGGCCTGGAGCAACCTACCATGCTTCACCATCATTTTGTGGGTGGCAACCACTTCTCCAGTGAGATGGAGCCATGGGACCACAAGAATTGCCCAGCCAACCCTTAGCCTCATGAGAAACATACATTGTTGTTGTTATTTTAAACCCCTACATTTTGGGGATTTTTTTTTTAAGATTTTATTTATTTATTTGACAGAGAGAGACACAGAAAGAGGGAACACAAGCAGGGGGAGTGGGAGAGGGAGAAGCAGGCTTCCCATGGAGCAGGGAGCCCGACGCGGGGCTCGATCCCAAGACCCTGGGATCATGACCTGAGCTGAAGGCAGACGCTTAACGACTGAGCCACCCAGGTGCCCCCATTTTGGGGATGTTTTGCAGCAAAAGCTAACTGACCCACCATTAAATTTTGAAGTCATTTCCCCAGCGATTTGTGATGCCATCTTTATTATATACTAAATTTCCACATAATTGGGTCTGCTTCTGGACTTTCCCTCCTGTTCAGCTTGTCTGATTATTCACATACCAATGCCATATATTTAATTATGGACATGTTACAGTAGTCTTTAAAACCTGGTTATACCACTAACGCTAAAAACAAAACAATGCAAATTATCCAGGACATTCTTGTCTTCTTAAAATATGAATTTTATTTATTTTTTAAAAGATTTTATTTATTTATTTGACACAGAGAGAGAGAGAGCACAAGCAGGAGGAGTGGCAGGCAGAGGGAGAGGGAGAAGCAGGCTCCCCACCGAGCAGGGAACCCCGATGTGGGGCTTGATCCCAAGACTCCAGGATCATGACCTGAGATGAAGGCAGACCTTTAACTAAGCCTAAAATATGAAGTTTAAAATAAATTTTCTAGCTCCACATTTTTTAAAGGAGTATTGACATCCTTATGTTAAATTGTGTTATTAAAGAATGTGGAATGGGGGCACCTGGGTGGCTCAGTCAGTTGAGCGTCAGATTCTTGGTTTTGGCTCAGGTCATGATCTCAGGGTCATGGGATCGAGCCGTGTCGGGCTCGAAGCTCAGCACAGTCTGCTTCAGATCCTCTGCCTCTCCCCTGCCCTTCCCCCCACTTTTGCATGTTCTTTCTCTCAGATAAATAAATAAAACCTTAAAAAAGAAGAATGTGGAATGTTTTCAATTTGTTTGACTCCAGATTTTTGTTTTTGATTATTTTAATCTTTTCCTCACATATATTGTGATTGTTTCTTAAGTTACTCCCATTTAAAAAATTACCCTGAACATGTATTTTCCCCCATTTGTTATTCTGATTTTTAATTTTTTTATTAAGTAAACTCTATGCCCAACATAAGGCTCAAACCCATGACCCCAAGATCAAGAGTTGCATGTTCCACTGACTGAGCCACCCAGGTGCCCCTTGTTCTGATTTTTAAAATATATTTGTGGCTCTTGATCCTATTATTAACTTTATATCCAATCATCTTGCTAAATTTCCTTATTTATAGGTTTTTCCTATAAATAGAAATAATTTAACTCTTTCTTTCCAATTCTCAGGCCTCTAACTGTATTTGATTGTGATGGCTAAAACCTTCACTACAACATTAAGCAGAAGTGAAGACAGTGGTCATCCACGTTTTCTAAAACCCTGATTTTCATGGAATGCATTCACTGTTTCTCTATTAAATGACGTGATGGCTTTTGGATAGAGGTACATACATCTTTTTTTTTTGTTACGATTTTATTTATTTATTTGACAGAGAGAGAGAGAGAGAGAGAGCAGGAGACCACAAGCAGGGGGAGCAGCAGAGGGAGAGGAAGAAGCAGGCTCCCAGCTGAGCAGGGAGCCTGATGTGGGGTTCCATCCCAGGACCCTGGGATAATGACCTGAGCCGAAGGCAGTAGCTTAACCAACTAAGCCACCCAGGGGCCCCGAGGTACATACATTTTATCAAGCTAACAAAGTATCCACTTAGTAAGTGTCTTACTTAGCAGGAATGGGTCTGGATTTTGATGAAGGCTTTTTGGCAACCATGGAGTTGATATGATTTTTTTCTCATTTCAATTAAAATGATTGATTATATTAGTGGATTTCCTAATATTCAACCATTCTTGCATTCCTGAAATAAACCCCTACTTGGTCATGAAGTGTATTAGTTTACATTTAATGTACCATTAGAGTTTTGCTATTATTTGATTCATAATTTTGCACTGATGGTCTTATATTTGTGCAAACTTTATCACGTTTAGAAGGCACTGCTATAGTAGCTTCTTAAAAGAATTTGGAAGGTTTCCTACTGTAATCTGAAATAGGTGGACTAGCGCTGAGATCATCTGATATGTGAAGGTTTGGAAGAATTCCCCTGTGAAGACTGATGGGCCTGGCAGGTTGTTAACTTTTTCATTTCTCTTATGGGAATTTGTCTGCTTAAGATTTCTCTCTCTCCTGAGGTCAGTTTTGGCTAATTATCAATTTCCTTTAATTCCTTTATTCATTTCCTTTAATAAGACACTTTTTTTTTAAAGGTCTGTCTTTTGATTCTTTGACAGCGTCTTGTCTTAGCTCCTTTTTTTCCCTTCACCACCAAGTCTCCAAAGGAAATCTATTGCCAAGGTGCCTCCTTTTCTCCAGCAGTGTCCTCTGCACCCCTGACTCCAGACCTTTCCGTATCTTTTCCTTTTGATTCCAGTGGGTCTCAGTTCTCCTCTCGGCATTTGTCCATGCAGGGTGGCTCTCTCTCCTTACGGGCATGAGCCCTAGATGTTACCTGTTCCTACTGCCATTAGCACCATACCATTTTCTCTTTTCCCTGCATCCCCCACCTGGATGTATATTCTGGTCTGCAACTTGATGTCAGCTCTGCTAGTCGAAGATCTTTATGTTCCCACTTACCTTTCATTGAAATGCACAGTTGTTGCTCTTTCCTGGTAAACTGTAGGTCTAAGCCACAGGGGACTTTATCTGTTCTTTTCCTGAACAATTCTTTCAATTTTTATTTTTTAATTTAAATTCAATTAATTAACATATAATGTATAGTTTCAGAGGTAGAGGTGATTCATCAGTCTTATATAATACAATCCCCAGTGCTCTTATATTGTTATATTATATAATATACTCAGTGCTATTATATTTTATATTATATAATTATATTGTATAATACATCATGTGCCTCCTTAATGCCCATCACCCAGTTACCCAATCCCCCCATCCTCTCCCCTCCAGCAACTCTTAGTTTGTTTCCTATGATTAAGAGTCCCTTATGGTTTGTCTCCCTCTCTGGGTTTGTCTTGTTTCATTTTCTCCTCTCCTCCCCTATGGTCCTCGGTTTCTTAAATTCCACATATGAGTGGGATGATAGGATAATTGTTTCTCTGATTGATTTATTTCGCTTAGCATAAAACCCTCTAGTTCCATCCACACTGTTGCAAATGGCAAGATTTTTTTTTTGATGGGTGAGTAGTATCCAATTGTATATATATATATATACACACACACACCACATCTGTGTCCATTCATCTGTCAACGGACATCTGGGCTCTTTCCATAGTTTGGCTATTGTGGACATTGCTGCTATAAACATTGGGGTGCAGGTGCCCCTTCGGATCACTACATTTGTATCTTTGGGGTAAATCCCTAGTAGTGCAATTGCTGGGTTGTAGGGTAGCTCTATTTTCAACTTTTTGAGGAACTTCCATACTGTTTTCCAGAGTGGCTGCACCAGCCTGCATTCCCACCAACAGTGTAGGAGGGTTCCCTTTTCTCCACATTCTTGCCAACATCTGTCGTTTCCTAAATGGTTAATTTTAGCCATTCTGACCAGTGTGAGGTGGTATCTCATTGTGGTTTTGATTTGTATTTCCCTGATGCAGAGTGACGTTGAGCGTTTTTTCATGTGTCTGTTGGCCATTTGGATGTCTTCTTTGAAGAAATATCTATTCATGTCTTTCGTCCATTTCTTTTTTTTTTTTAAGATTTTATTCATTTGACAGAGAGAGAGTGTGCACAAGCAGGGGGGTTGGCAGGCAGAGGGAGATGGAGAAGCAGGCTCTCCGTGAAAGGGGAGCCCAACATGGGGCTTGATCCTAGGACCCTGGGATCACAACCTGAGCCGAAGGCAGACACTTAACCGACTGAGCCACCCAGGCACCCCATTCTGCCCATTTCTTGATTGGATTATTTGTTCTTTGTGTGTTGAGTGTGACAAGTTCTTTATAGATTTTGGATACTAGCCTTCTATCTGATAAGACATTTGCAAATATCTTCTCCCATTCTGTCAGTTGTGTTTTGGTTTTGTTGACTGTTTCCTTTGCTGTGCAAAAGCTTTTTATCTTGATGCAGTGCCAATAGTTCATTTTTGCTTTTGTTTCCCTTGCCTTTGGAGACGTGTCTAGCAAGAAGTTGCTGCGGCTGAGGTCGAAGAGGTTGCTGCCTGTGTTCTCCTCTAGGATTTTGATGGATTTCTCTCTCACATTCAGGTCTTTCATCCATTTTGAGTCTGTTTTTGTGCATGGTGTAAGGAAATGGTCCAGTTTCATTCTTCTGCATGTGGCTGTCCAATTTTTCCAACACTGTTTGTTGAAGAGACTGTCTTTTTTCCATTGGATATGCTTTCCTGCTTTGTCCATTAGTTGATGACAGAGCTGAGGGTCCATTTCTGGGTTCTCTATTCTGTTCCATTGATCTATGTATCTGTTTTTGAGCCAGTACCATACTCTCTTGATGATTACAGCTTTGGAATAAGCTTGAAGTCTGGAATGATGATGCCACCAGCTTTGGTTTTCTTTTTCAACATTTCTTTGGTTATTTGAGATCTTTTCTGCTTCCATACAAATTTTAGGACTTTTTGTTCCCGCTCTGTGAAAAGGGGATGGTATTTTGATAGGGACTGCATTGAATGTAAACATTGCTCTAGGTAGCATAGACATTTTCACAATATTTGTTCTTCCAATCCATGAGCATGGAATGTTTTTCCATTTCTTTGTGTCTTCCTTGATTTCTTTCATGAGTGTTCTACAATTTTCTGAGTATGGATCCTTTGCTCCTTCGGTTAGGTTTATTCCTAGATATCTTATGGTTTTTGGTGCAATTGTAAATGGGATCGACTCCTCAATTTCTCTTTCTTCTGTCTCACTGTTAGTGTATAGAAATGCAACTGATTTCTGTGCATTGATTTTGTATCCTGCCATGTTGCTAAATCGTTCTATGAGTTCTAACAACTTGGGGGTGGAGTCTTTTGGGTTTTCCACATAGAGAATCATGTCATCTGTGAAGAGTGAGAGTTTGACTTCTTTGCCGATTTGGATGCCTTTTATTTCTTTTTGTTGTCTAATTGCTGAGGCTAGGACTAGTATTATGTTGAATAGTGGTGACAGTGAACATCCCTGCCATGTTCCTGACCTTAGGGGTAAAGCTCTCAGTTTTTCCCCATTGAGAATGATATTTGCTGTGGGCTTTTCATAGATGGCTTTTATGACATTGAGGTATGTTCCCTCTATCCCCACACTGTGAAGAGTTTTATTCAAGAAAGGATTACTGTACTTTGTCAAATGCTTTTTTTTTTTTTGCATCCATTGAGAGGATCATATGGTTGTTATTCTTTCTTTTTATTATGTAGTGTATCACACTGATTGATTTGCGGATGTTGAACCACTCTTGCAGCCCAGGAATAAATCCCACTTGGCTGTGGTGAATAATCCTTTTAATGTACTGTTGCATCCTCTTGGCTAGTATCTTGGTGAGAATTTTTGTATCCATGTTCATCATGAATGTTGGTCTTTAATTCTCCTTTTTTGGTGGGGCCTTTGTCCAGTGTTGGGATGAAGGTAATGCTGGACTCATAGAACGAGTTTGGAAGTTTTCCTTCCTTTCCTATTTTTTGAAACAGCTTCAGAAGAATAGGTATTCATTCTTCATTAAATGTTTGGTAGAATTCCCCTGGAAAGCCATCCGGCCCTGGACTCTTGTTTGTTGGGAGATTTTTGATTACTGCTTCAATTTCCTTGCTGGTTATAGGTCTGTTGAGGTTTTCTATTTCTTCCTGTTTCAGTTTTGATAGTTTATGTGTTTCCAGGAATGCATCCATTTCTTCCAGATTGCCTAATTTGTTGGCATATAGTTGCTCTTAATATGTTCTTATAATTGTTTGTAATCCTTCGGTGTTGGTCGTGATCTCTCTTCTTTCATTCATGATTTTATTTATTTGGGTCCTTTCTCTTTTCTTTTTGATAAGTCTGGCCAGGGGTTTATCAAACTTATTAAATTCAAAGAGCCAGCTCCTAGTTTTGTTGATCTGTTCTACTGTTCTTTGGTTTCTATTTCATTGATTTCTGCTCTAATCTTTTTTTTTTTAAAGATTTTATTTATTTGAGAGAGCGAGAATGAGAGATGGAGAGAGAGAGCACATGAAAGGGGGGAGGGTCAGAGAGAGAAGCAGACTCCCCCCTGAGCAGGGAACCTGATCCCGGGACTCGATCCCGGGACTCCGGGATCATGACCCGAGCCGAAGGCAGTCGCTCAACCAACTGAGCCACCGAGGCGCCCCGGTTTCTGCTCTAATCTTTATTTATTCTCTTCTCCTGCTGGGTTTAGGC
This sequence comes from Eumetopias jubatus, assembly GCF_037043125.1. Lineage (NCBI taxonomy): Eukaryota > Metazoa > Chordata > Mammalia > Carnivora > Otariidae > Eumetopias > Eumetopias jubatus. Next base: position 161,730,098 of record NW_028274807.1, read on the forward strand.
TTTATTTGCTGTTCTTTCTCCAGCTCCTTTAGGTGTAAGGTTAGGTTGTGTATTTAAGAACCTTCTTGTTTCTTGAGAAAGGCTTGTATTGCTATATACTTCCCTCTTAGCCTTTGCTGCATCCCAAAGGTTTTTGAACAGTTGTGTTTTCATTTTCATTTGTTTCCATGAATTTTTAAAATTCTTCTTTAATTTTCTGGTTGACCCATTCATTTTTTTTTAAAGATTTTATTTATTTATTTGAGAGAGAGAATGAGATAGAGAGAGAGCATGAGAGGGGAAAGGGTCAGAGGGAGCAGACTCCCCACTGAGCAGGGAGCCCGATGCGGGACTCGATCCCGGGACTCCAGGATCATGACCTGAGCCGAAGGCAGTCGCTTGACCTGAGCCGAAGGCAGTCGCTTAACCAACTGAGCCACCCAGGCGCCCGACCCATTCATTTTTAGTAGGATGCTCTTTAGCCTCCATGTATTTGAGTTCTTTCCAAATTTCCTCTTATGATCGAGTTCATGTTTCAAAGCACTGTGGTCTGAAAATATGCAGGGAATGATCCCAATCTTTTGGTACTGGTTGAGACCTGATTTGTGACCCAGTATGTGATCTTTCTAGAAAATGTTCCGTGTGCACTCGAGAAGAATGTGTATTCTGTAGCTTTAGGATGCAATGCTCTGAATATACTTGTGAAGTCCATCTGGTCCAATGTGTCACTCAAAGCCCTTGTTTCCTTGTTGACCTTCTGCTTAGACGATCTGTCCATTGCAGTAAGTGGGGTGTTAAAAGTCCCCTAATATTATTATATTATTTTTTAAATTTAAATTAAATTAGCCAACATATAGTGTCAATGTGTTTCTTTAATACTGTTATTAATTGGTTTATATAATTGGCTGCTCCCATGTTAGGGGCATGAATATTTACAATTGTTAGATCTTCCTGTTGAATAGACACTTTAAGTATGATATAGTGTACTTCCTCATCTTCTATTACAGTCTTTGGTTTAAAATCTAATTTGTATGATATAAGGATTGCCACCCCAGCTTTCTTTTGATGTCCATTAACACAATAAATGGTTTTCCTCCTCCTCACTTTCAATCTGGAGGTGTCTCTGGGTCTAAAATGAGGCTCTTGTAGACAGCATATTGAAGGGTCTTGCTTTTTTATCCAATCTGATACCCTGTGTCTTTTGATTGTGGCATTTAGCCCATTTACATTCAGAGTAATGATTGAAAGATATGGATTTAGTGTCATTGTATTACCTGTAAAGTGACTGACTTTATGTATTATCTCTGTTCCTTTCTGGTCTATGTTACTTTTGGGCTCTCTCTTTGCTTAAAGGATCCCCTTTAGTACTTCTTGCAGGGCTGGTTTAGTGATCACAAATTCTTTTAGTTTATGTTTGTGTTGGAAGCGTTTTATCTCTCCTTCTATTTTGAATGACATCCTTGGTGGATAAGGTATTCTTGGCTGCATAGTTTTCTCACTTAGCACCCTGAATATATCATGCCAGTCCTTTCTGGCCTGCCAGGTTTCTGTGGATAGGTCTGCTGCCAGCCTATGTTTCTACCCCTGTAGGTTAGGGACCTCTTGTCCTGAGCTGCTTTCAGTATTTTGTCTTTGAGATTTGCAAGTTTCACTATCATATGTGAAGGTGTTGACCTATTTTTATTGATTTTGAGCTGGGGTTCTCTGTGCCTCCTGGACTTGAATGCTTGCTTCCCTCCCCAGATTAGGGAAGTTCTCCACTATAATTTGCTCCAATATACCTTCTGCCTCTCTCTCTCTCTCCTCTTCTTCTAGGATCCCAATTATTCTAATATTGTTTCATTTTATGGCATTACTTACCTCTTGAATGCTCCCCTCATAATCCAGTAGTTGTTCATGTCTCTTTTTCTCCATCATTTGGTCTTCTATATCACCGATTCTCTCTTCTGCCTCATTTATCGTAGCAGTTAGAGCCTCCTTTTTTTATTGCATCTCATTAATAGCCTTTTTGATTTCAAGTCGGTTAGATTTTAATTCTTTTATTTCTCCAGAAAGGGATTCTCTAGTGTCTTCTATGCTTTTTTCAAGCCCAGCTAGTATCTTTATAATCATTGTTCTGAACTCTAGTTCTGACATCTTACTTCTATCCATACTGATTCGGTCCCTGGCAGTTGGTACTGCCTCTTGTTCTCTTTTTTGAAGTGAGTTTTTCCGTCTTGTCATTCGTGCCAAAAGTGGTTGCTTTTTTATTTGTAGAGTTGCAGCTATTCTTTTCTTTGGTCTCTGGTTGAGTTCGCAGTTGTTCAGAATGATTTTGTAGCTCTCTAGCTGAATTCCTGGGACCAGACAAAACTAAGGTCTCCTACTCCTCTGCCATCTTGGACTATCTTCTCTCCTGAACAGTTCTTAAAGGATGTGGGGAGACATTCCAACTGAGGTGGCTGTGATTACCCTCAGGCATTTTTATTTTAGAATGGCTTCTTCCCTATTAACTCCATGGGAGATGAGAAGTATCAGTGGTCACGCTGGAGGTGAGGATGGAGCGTGTTATGAGTAACAGGAAGTGAAGAAAAGATTCCCCTAGAAATGCCTCAACAGTCATGAAGTTGCACATTAGAAATGGGGGAAATTAGCCTTCATGAAATCCCTGCCATCAGCCAGCCAATAAATCTTTATTACAGCCCACTCTGTGCTGAGAAGTGGGATGGGTTCCACTGGGAAGTGAGCACTGACTTGAATACACTGAATGAGTGGCATCTCAGCTGACACAAGGCTACCCAGAGTTGCCAAACTGGTGTCGATGTTCGTCCCAGGAACTCAGCACTAAAGTTAGATTCAGGGGTGTCCAACTTCTCCAGGACTCACATCCTTACCAGAATCACCAAACCCACTCAGAAACTCTAGGATTTCCTTCTGTGTCTTCCTTGTTCACCAAAATAACACTCTCTGTATGCCAAGTACATTGTGGAACATCCATATGATGGGCCATTTTGCAGACATTATAAACCATTGAGTCTTTCATTATAAAGGGAAAAAAAACCAAAATTTACACATACAAACTTGTACTAAACCGTATGCTGTCGAGTGCAAGAGTTCCATGGCTCAGTAAGTTTGGGAAACATGGCACAGACTGTCTTTCAGAGATTCATAATGCATATCATCCTTTCAAAGGCTCTGAGAAGTCCTGCAGTAAAAAACCAGTGTAACTTTGTCTAATCTGACATTTCCTACATCTTTTTTGCTTGTGAACTATTTGTTCACAATGGGCACCAAAGAACACTTACACAAGTTTTTGGGACATACATAGACGATCTGAACCAGGTAATTGAGAATATGTGTGAAGGGAAGATGCAAAGCAAGTAGACCTAATAATTATAACTGTTTTTGGGTGGTGGGATTGTAGGTGAGAGTTTTCCCCGCTTTGCATGAATCTATTCTTTCCAAATGCTCTAAATGTTAGAACACATTTGGTGAAAGCTAAAACAATGATTAAAAGCCTCCAACCACTGCCCCAAGTGTTCCTGGAAGTAGTGAGGAATGCCAGTAGGACTGGTTGGCCTCTCCCCAGCACCCTGGCTTCATGCTGCTTCCCTAGATCTCTGACCTCATTTTGAGCCACTAAATTACATCGTGCATTTCAGTGCTGAATTCCATCTTTGGTCCTAGGTGTTTGTTTATTCATTCAACAAACATTCATGGCAGTTCTGCTTGTGCTGCGTGTTGAGATGACAGCAGGGTACAAGAGCCACCACTGTCCCAACCTGGTGATGCCCGCTGTCACAAAGTGATCACACCGTTGAATATATAACTACAAGGGATGCATCTCAGAGGGAGTAATGGCTGAACTAAAGTTTGTTGGATGAACTAGGAGCTAACTAAATGAAGACAGGAGGAAAAGCATCCCACTGTTGGGGGAAGTGAGAGAACGCTTGCACAGGCCCAGCGGCAGGAGGAAACAGCTTGTCTGGGCATCTGAAAGGCTAGAGAGCAAGGGGAAAGTGAGGGTTATGTCAGATCACACGGGCCTCATGAAGACCTTGTTAAGGATCTTTTTAAAGATTTTATTTATTTGAGAGAGACAGAGTTAGCGAGCTAGAAAGAGAGAGCATGAGTGGTGGGGGAGAGTCAGAAGGAGAGGGAGAAGCAGGACCCCAGGACCCCAGCTGAAGGCAGACACTTAACCGACTGAGCCATCCAGGCGTCCCAAGGATCTTCTTATTTTTTTAATCATACAGTCAATAGGAAGCCAGTGACTTGGCTTTAAGCGGGTTGCCCCTTAAGAAGATTCCTCTGATGCCATGTGGAGAATGGGTTGAGGGGGATGCTGTGGCATCTAGGAGACCAGTCAGGGAGCTCCAGGCCAGGGAGGAGATGTGCAGAAATGGATAGATTCAATACGTCGGAGGCAAAAATCTAAAGGGCTTGGTGACAGAATGGACTTGGAAAGTCAAGAGAAAGGACAGGTGTCAAGAACAATTCTTAAGTTCTGGTGTGTACAGCTCAGTGGTGGTGCCATTTGCCTCAACAGGGAACACAGCAGGGGCCTCGGTTTCAGGTGTGTATCTGTCTGAGACTGTGAGGTTGGTGGCAGACATAAAGAGTTTGGGGCATGATTGAGAGATCCAAGGGAACACAGGGCTTGGAACAGAGGTCTGGGCTGGACATGGAAATTTGGAAGCTGCGGGTGCACAGAAGGTTGGCTAAAACTGCAGGCCTGGAGAGAGAAGTGAAGGAAGAGGCTTCAGCCTGGTCCTCAAACCAACCTTGCAAGGCTCCACGGAGGAGTATTACCCTGCAAAGGGGACTTGAGGGCATCCTCAGAGAGGAATAGAGTGGAATAAAAGATGCCAAGGAGACAGTGTATCTTTTTCTTTCTTTCTTTCTTTTTAAGATTTTATTTATTTGAGAGAGAGCAAGAGTGAGAGAGCACAAAGCAGGGGGAGCGGCAGACAGAGAAGGAGAAGCAGAGAAGCAGAGGGAGAAACAGACTCCCCGCTGAGCAAGGAGCCTGATGCGGTGCTCGATCCCAGGACCCACGACCTGAGCTGAAGGCAGATGCTTAACTGACTGAGCCACCCAGGCACCCCGAAAACAGTGTTTTAGGAAGGAATATGTGTGAACAGTATTGGAAGCTGCCCAGAGGTCAAGTAAAATGAAGGCTAAAAACATGCAGCACGTAGGGGCTGGAAATGGCCAGTATGAACCACTCTTGTAGAAGTCTGTGTCCTGTGTGGCTCCAGCCAGAATTCTCAATGTCAAAGGTAGCAAACGGCTGAGCGAACGGGCTTCTGTACATTTTTGAGGGTGGTGGTGATTTACACAGGCTAAGATCAGCCCAGTGGTTCTGCTATGCCCTCCCACTCCCGCTTGCAGCCATCAGCTCATTTTGAGATGCATTTTGACAAGACCAGTCCTGTGCTTGGTCACCAGACACAGAGAAGTGGGAGGGAGCTCACAATCTGGTGGGGGAGACAAATGCAATACCCAGAGAATTGTCTCCTCCAAGCGCCCGTTTAGCAGCTCACCTACACCAAGCAGCTGGGGAGCGCGGCCCTGTGGGTGCGTCGTGACGTCAGACACAAAACTACAGCTAAGTGTTTCAGAGAATTTCAATGACCAGCTTCACCTCCTGAAGAGCCTTGGAGTAGCCTGGAAAAGGAATGGCCCCCCAGCTGCACAAGTCTGAGCACCTCTTTTGATCCCAAGTCACTTCTTTTTTTTTTTTTAAGATTTTATTTGTCAGAGAGAGCGAGCGAGCGAGTGAGAGAGCACAAGCAGGGGGAGTGGCAGGCAGAGGGCGAAGCAGGCTTGCTTGCTCCTTGCTTTTATTTTATTTTATTTGTTTTATTTTATATAAATAAATATAAATTTATAAATAAATATAAATTTATATATTTATTTTATTTTATTTATTTGTCAGAGAGAGCGAGCGAGCGAGCGAGAGAGCACAAGCAGGGGGAGCGGCAGGCAGAGGGCGAAGCTCCTTGCTTCCTGCCAAGCAAGGAGCCTGATGTGGGACTCGATCCCAGGACCCTGGCATCATGACCTGAGGCGAAGGCAGACACTTAACCGACTGAGCCACCCAGGCGTCCCCCAAGTCACTTCTCTATGAGGGGTGGGCCACAGCTCATTTTGGTCACTAAAATTAACCTTTTTTGGGTTCCACAAATGAGATCTACCAGTTCTACTTCACTTTCTGGTACGAAATGGAAACTTGAAGGTAGTATTCTCTGGAGCTGAATTTGGTTCCAGGAAAGGAGAAATCGTACAAGCCCATCATGTTCTCACAGGTGAACCAGAATTCACCTTCCTGGTTTTTGCACATCACATTCACCATCGTGTGGGAAAATGGCTGCTTTGCCCTCATAAAATCATCTCTCCTCCAGCATCTGGGGACTGGCTCCCCCCACGGCATTCCCAGTCCATCTCAACACTTCAAAGAAGCCAGATCCTCTCTAACTCAATGGAACCACCAAATTTGTTGAAAGTGGCTAGAAATTATAAATCCCTTTGAAAACTTCCATCCGTGCCTACGCTGTGATGTGTACCTTTAAGTCTTATAGCAGCACCCTCGATTAAAGTCAGTCCCGTGTCTTTTTTTTTTACGATTTTATTTATTTATTTGACAGAGAGACACAGTGAGAGAGCGAACACAAGCAGGGGGCGTGGGAGGGAGCAGCAGGCTTCCTGCCGAGCAGGGAGCCCGATGCGGGGCTCGATCCCAGGACCCCGGGATCATGACCTGAGCCAAAGGCAGACGTTTAACGACTGAGCCCCCCAGGCGCCCCTAGTCCCGTGTCTTCCAGGAAAGCTGCTGCTAGCCGTCATGACAAGGACGGGGCCAAGTGGTCAGCTGGAGAGCTCTCTGTGCCTGCTCAATAGGGAAACAGCTGGACTTTTCAGACAAAGTAAAAACCCGAGAGTTTTAAAGGATTTATTTGATTTCTCCACATGATCACAGCTATGGTTTTACATCAATAGAGTCTGTTACTACTCACAAATAGAATGCATATTAAAACAAAAGCACTCCTTTCCTGCCCAAAGTTACACAGCGGGTACCGGGCCTCTTGGGAGCGAGGTGTCTCTCGAAGTCTTTGAACGGTATGCATTCAAGACCTGGTGTTAATTGATTAAAACAACTAGAAGGTGAACGACAGTTCCCAGGAGGAGACGGGTCCTGCGTGGGGCCTCGATGTGGCCGCAGTTAGGCTAGTGTGTGCGCCCGCCAGGTAAGGGGTACACAGCTCCTCCCGCCTGTCCCTTTTCACCACCCCCACTTCACACTGACTTGTTTCGCCATCTGTTTCCTTGATTATTGTTGTGATTGAAGACACTTGACAGAATTACTCCATTTCCGGGCAGGAAGGGTGATGATATTTTACAACGAAACTGTAAGATGCATGCTTACCTGTAGAGACACAGCTTCATATGGAATGCTGAGTCAACACCTAGGGTCATGTTTAAGTATTCGATGACTGTCTTTTCAGCTCATTTTAAAGAAAAACAAGAGGCTTCTGCTGCATGCAGCGCGGGATGGAAAAATCGCTCTACACTGGGTGACTGAAGACATTTTTAAGCAAGATGTGCACATCATATTAGGATGAACTTTATTTTTACATTGTTGTACAATTCATTCATAAACTTAAAAAAAATACAAATACATGATTTAATTGTTGTCCCAGAAAAGATTTTTGTGATGCTATCAGCCACTTCCACTATGGGTCTCCTGCTCCTGTCAGAAATTACTGTTTAATTGGAACAATTTGTGCGACTTGAGAGAAATGTCCCCAGTGTGTCCTGACAGTGCAGTGCTCAGCATCCTGCTGCCTATCGGGGGGGGGGGGATGGAAGATAGGCCCCCACAGCTGTGACTCGGTGGCAGGCTGGGGTCTAGAAAGAACAATCCCATGAAAGCAACACTGGGGGGGGGGCGGAGAAACACAGTAATTTGTCAGAAACTTTTGCTGCCCAAACGAGACTTGGGCAGCGTGGCTCCGGCCTCCTTACTGGAACAATGTACCTTCTGGAAGCATTTCCCATGATGAGTTTGTAAATACAACACAAAGAGTGATGAAACCCCACTGACCTGAGCCCAACACTCTGTGTGAAGTTGGAAACATGGGGAGAAACAATTTGTTCAAGAAGCCCCCTTTCGCTAGATCCGGCCCTGTGACGCCCCAACAAAGCCTCAGGACACACGGATGACAGCTTTGGAGGTGAAGGTTCTGAATGGCCCATGGAGCACGAAGGACAGTGATGAACAGAGCCCCCCACCCTGGCCATCGGCTTTGCCATCTCTTCTTTTTCATTAGTGGTTGTCCCTTCGGAAAGGGCAATCTGGTGCCAAACAGCCTGTATCTTTTCTGGAACAACCTTGAGTTTACAGTTAGACTCTACTATTGGTACAGAGAGTGAAGAAAAGCCGACATATTTCATATGTTACCACTTTACTTCAACTATTTGTCAACAGTAACACTGATATAGTTTGCAAATACACAATACATAGAGTGTGGCCTCGCACGACTGACGCCGGGTGGCATGCAGTACAATTCGACTTTTCCTGGTCAGAACGACATCCTTTAAACTGCAAGACAGAGAATGCCTCGGGGAGCCTGACTCTGCAGGAAAACCAAAGAATTTAGGAGCCAGCAGGAGCGGGGAGCCTCCCGCCAGCCTGGACCAAATCAGACACACCCGTGCTTTTTACTTCTCTCCTTCTGGGAGAGAAACACGACACCGATGGGAAGATAAAGGTGGGCAGGTTAAAGTCACACTTCTTCCAAAAAAAAAAAAAAAAGGCTAAACTCTAGATTGCTGTATTTGTTCTCTGTGGAGATTAACAAAGTGCTCGGTTTGCAGATTTGCTGGTATGGTGGCCTTGATGATATGACAAAGGGGTGGGTGGGGAGGGAAACGGGCAGGACCCCCTCGCCCCGCCCCGGCTGGCCTGCCAGGTGGGCTCCCCTCGGTCGTCCTGCCGTCTGGCCACGGCACGCCACGCCACGCCATCCACGGAGCGCGGAGCCCGCGGCCCGCAGAGTCCCGCACTAGCTTCGCCCTTTCTGAAAGGGCTCTCCGCCGGGGCAGGGGCCGTGGGGCAGTCCTCGGGTCCCACGGCTTAGGAGCACAGCACTGGCGGCTGCAGTGGTTCGAAGGGCTGAAACTACAAAGTACGGCCCGTGGGTGACTCAGTCACAGAACCAGACGCCTGTGGCGCCCGGCCCCGGGGGGGGGGGCAGATGGTGTCACCACAACACGGAAGCGACAAGAGCACAGCTGAGAGTCATGTTGATGCCCTGGCAGCTAAGTGGACCATGAGAAGGCAGCGGGGGGCTTCGCTGGCGAGGGCCGGCACTCGTGGCCGGGGTCAGAGGGGCCACGGTGATGACACGGTGGGGGGGGGGGTGTTGTGCTAGCACATGGCCACATGGAATCACGATGATCACGGCTACCACTCAGAAAACAAAATGGGAAACACACACACTGCCCTGGGTTGCTACATGCTAGAATCAGCGTTCGGGCTCGGAGCGGTTCCCGGCGGAAACTCGCTCGGGGGCTCGTGCCTGTTGCGGTTGGAGACAGGATGAGTAAGTTATGGTGTTGGGGAGACGAGGATGGGAGCTGGCCGTTTTCATGTTGGAGATGAACACTTCTGCCGTGGATGGGTGCCCCCCCTCGGAGGACTCTGAATGAGTGTGCATTAAATCATATGCATATAAAAGAAATATGGATCATGGAAATTCACAGTTATCGCAGCCATTAAAGTGTCTAAGAATCTGTGTAACCAATATCCTCAGACAACCAGTTACTGGTTGTTCCGAGTTGCTACTGTAGAGTTTACTGCATTTTTATCTATTTGCTTACCTGAAATAACAGAGCAGTTATAATACTGAGTACTTATGATAGTTTTCTGTTAATAAAATAAGGATTTATACAAAGCAATATTGGACTTTTTAAACAGTTAAATGCTATGTTACTTGGCACAGTTAGTAGTGATCGCGTAAAGATTTGAGCCAGTCCTGGAGGGACTTCTCTTCTTTTTATGAAAATATGGAAGTATCTGAATTTGTTCCTAGCATTTACGTTTTTGGTTTACTCTCTCTCACACATTCATGTAAGGTACTGTCTTCTTATCAGGTAAGTGGAGATCCTTGTAAAGTCTATATTGCTAATTTTGTGGACTGAGACGTTTCCTTTCACACACAAATACTACCTATACAGTATATATATATATATATTTATATATTTATATATTTATATTATATAAAGTTTACTTACGTTATTTTCATCAACCATATCAGGTCTACTTAATTTTTTGCCCATTGTCAATAAAAGAGCAATAAATGCAGCAAGTTTTGGGTTTTTTGTTTGTTTTGTTTTGTTTTTTGTTCTGTCTCTGGTTTTGTGTCTCGTTTCTTCTTTTCCTAGGCTGGGTTTTCATATGCGTGTACAGTTAGGGAGCAGAGCTGAGGGCTGCTTTGGGGTGGGGGGGGCAGTTCAACAGCTATGTGGCCGGTGGCACCGTTTTCAAGGCTGATGGTGGCCGAGGCCCACCCCTGGGGTCGAAGTGGATGGAACCCGGGACACCCACGCTAAGTGCGATCGGGAGCTTTGTGCCCTACAACGTAAGCCCTGTGGGCTCAGGGGGCTCCATCCAGGCCATGGGGAGCAGAGGGGAGAGGTGGAAACACAAGTGCCCTGGGTCTGGTCTGAGGCTGGCCGCCCCTGGGCATGACTCTACGTGGTGTGCAGTTGTTCCAGGGAGTCTGGGACCCTGCCCAGGCTGTCTACACAATTGTGCTGATGCCGCTGGGTTTGGCCTTGTTGCTGGTGGGGGGCGGCGGGGCAGGGGGCTGCCCGTGGTGGTGCGCTGCGTGGCCCGGGTGGCCCGGGTGGCCGGCATGGGCCGAGGGCAGCGGTGGGTGGCTGTGCACATGGGCCCCGTAGGGCGGGTGTCCCCCGTGGGGGCCGTGGTGGTACTGGTGTGCATGCTGGATGTGCTGGGGGGGGTGGTAGTGGTGGTGGTGGTGGTAGGGGGGCGGGTTCTGCTGCATGTGGCAGTACTGGGTGTGGTGCCCATGCACCGGGGCTTGCGGGGGGCCCTCGACAGGCCCCTGGTGATGGCTGGCCACAGAGTGCTGTGGGTGGGGCAGGCCCGGTGGGTGGGGGGGCGGGTGGGGAGGGGCTGAGGACGGGTGGGCCTGGGGAGGGGGCTTCCCTCTCTTACTCCCAAATAAGGAGCCCAGGAGGGAGGATGAATTAGGCATAGTCTGGTGTGGGCGAGATGGACACTCTCGTGTTGATGTAGCTCTCCGGCGCATGTGAGGACTGCTAATGATGGACCCCTAAAAAGGAAATTCATAGAAATCAAAATTAAAAGATCTTAAAGCACTATGTCAGAATGATTTTTTTTTCTTTTCTTTTTTTTTTCAATGTAAAAAGTTCACCCACTGACTGCTAAGCCTTAGTTCAACTCACTGGCTGCAGAGGGCGGGGCTGGGTGAGGCTAGGTTAGCGTCACCTCCGCTCATGCTACTGGGGGCCAGCAGGGACTCAGAAGTGGCCTTCCACTGAGGGAAGTGGGGGTGGGGCAGGGCACGAGGGACCCTCCCGTCTGGTCAAAGCAGCAGCAGCAGCAGCACAAGTGTGACTTCTGCTCTCGTCCTGACACGGAAGGCGGCCTGAGCTTTCGGATCAGGACAACTGGCCTGGGGGTGCCTGTGAGCGGCGTGTGCGGCGTGGAGTGGGGTGGGCTGGTGTGCATGAAGGACCCCGTTCTTGCTCTGCTCAAATTGCACCCTACGCTCTCCTGGGTCCTCTCCACAGGTGCAAGGGCATCTGCCCTGCCTGTGTGGGCCCCGAGGTTTCCGGGAAGCTGGTGGTGCAGACAGGAGGGGCTCGGGGAACCTTGTTCTGGGTGGCCGGGCTGCCTAGGCATTTCACTGCAGCTACCTACTGCAAACCAAACAAGGAAAAAGAAGGAAACAAAAAGGTCTGCAAGCTGAGGTTAAGATGTGAACAGTAATATAGAGATGGTTGGAAGATGAATGAAATCTCATGAAATCCACACTGAATTTTTCTTTCTCTCATGGCTCTCCTCCCCCGAGCTAGCTAAGCAAGTCCACAGTGCCCTGACTGCAGACACACAGCAATAGAAACTCCAGGAAGGAAGCGATGGGGATGGCGGGGCATGGAAGTCAAGAGACCAGCAAAACCGCCCTGCCCGCCCCTCCCCCGCCCCCAGGACAGCATGGGTGGAGGGTGCATGGGCGCCTGGCGGCGGTGCCTCCCACCCAGGAGCAGTGCTGGCAGGTGGGGACCCCGGGGGGAGTGCCGGGAAGCTGGGATGTTAACCATGCTCGGGGGGCCACCGGGGACAGGGTTAAGCGGAAACTAAAACACAGAATCCAGAACCACCTCCCCCGTGGGTCCAGCCCAAACAAGCGGTGAGAGGCACGGGCGACTCTAGGTGGACGAAGCTGGCATGCAGCGGGGCGGAGGCAGGCATGGGGCGCGGGGCGTGTCTGCGCCTCTGTGCAGTGGGGGCAAGGAGGAGCAAAACAAAACAAAACGACGAGAGAAAAAAGACAACGGATATAAACCAAGGATTGGGGAAGCAACACACGACAGCCAGCTGGACGTAGGCGCTTCCTACTTACTTCCACATTGCTCTCTAGCGATCCCGCACTGCTGCGACGCCCTCGCTTCCCTGCCCAGAACATGCAATACCAGAGGTTAGACGCGGACACGAGGCCGGGCCGCCGCCGGCGCCGCCACAGGCCCGGGTAAGGGTCGGAGGACGGGCTCCGTGGGGAAGCCGGCGGCAGGGCAGTAACGAGTTAAAAAAAGGGGGGGGGGGTTTAAAGAAAAAAAATTCTTTTTCAACCAGCCCCAACTTCATACCCCTTCTCCCAGACTGGCAGTCCGTTGCGGGGAGGGGGTGCCTCCAGGTGGGCTGAGGCACGTGCACAGGTGGGGCCCCAGCCGCCTGCCAACAGGGGACAATGACGGGACAGGGGCAGCTCCTCCAATGGCTCAAAACAAATAAAACGTGGTCCTGCACAGCCCTGACTTTCCGTGGATTTCATATACACATGTATATGCATATTTGTACATACATATACATCTCCCCCCTCACAGGCAGGGTGGGGTTGATGGTTAGGAGGAAACTAAACTTGGCATCCTGTCTTTTCCTCCTGGGGGGGCTCAAATGTGCCTCTGGAGCCTTTTGTTTGGTTTGTGCAGTGCCCTGGCCAGGGGCAGGAGACAGGGTCAGGGGCTGCTGGGAGGGCCCTTCTGTGGGCAACTCCCCCCCCCCCCGCCCTGGATGCTACAAGCATTCCCTCAGCTATGAGTGCTCCCTGCCAATGGTTTTTTAATATCCCCAGCACATGGCGCACAGTAGGCACTCAATATAGATTGACTATGTCAGAGGAAGGCTGTGTCTTCTTGGTTCTGGATGCCCAGGGCTCACCCTGGCCACCCCAGTCCCTCTGGAGGCTGTCTCCATGGATTTCTGCAGGACACTGAGGCTGGCAGGAAGGGTGGGTGCCCAAGCTTCGGGGTCTGGTCTCCGACCGGCTCTCAGGAAGGCAGATGAGAAGACCGAACAGAGAAGGGGTCTCCCACTTGACATTCTGTAGGCTTCCATCTGTGCAGCCCTGGCCATGAGCCAAGCACCTTTGTTCTCGGTCAAGCCCCACGGCAATGAAGGACAGGCGTCTATGCCAAGGAGGAGAGCTCTGGTTGGGGGGCTGTCTGGCCCAATTCCCACAGTGAGCAGGATTCACACCCAGGTCTGCCTGCTCACCTCTGGGGCTGGGAAGCTTGGCCACGCTGTCTTCTGAGCTGAACCCAGGCTGAGCCCAGGAGCCTGGAAGATGGAAAGGTTGCGACCTGCCTCTCCGTGGCTCACAGAGAGAATGGGTCTGTGGGTCCATGGCATCCGAGTGTACTGGACTATGCCTGAGACACAGCCTTGATCCTGGGCATACAACAGCAGACTCGGGGGGACATCTGGTCCCTTGGCTTTGCCTGCCAACCCCCAAACCCGAGTTCCAGCTGGGAGCTTTGCTTGACTCTGGCAGTGAGCTCTGAGGGGGCCTCAGAGCTCGCTCAGGACAGGGCCACATAGAAGATTAGGGCAAGAGGGTTTTCTACCAGTTGCTGAGGACCAGGGAGAACCAAATAGGACCTGGCCCTTATTCCCAGCTGGAAGAAAGGTGAAGGTCGCATATCCTCATCTTTCAGCTGGTGTGAGAAGAGGGCCTGACCTTCTTCTCTTCCTGCTTTTTGTCTCAACACAGTGGTCCAGAGACATGGAGCATGAGGAGGCCCTTTGGCTGGACAGTGACTCCACCCGGTGCTCCTTTGATTTTTTTTTTACCTCAGCTTCTGCATCTGTGAAATGGGCATGCCCCTTCCTCCGAGTGGGCTGGACATGAGCATCAGACACTCAGGATATTGTGGCATCATGCAGAAATGCCGACAGTTAGGTCTCTGTCTTTGGGGTTTTAAAGTCAGCTCTCTGGCTCCTCTAAGCCTAGAGGACTCCCCTGACTGAAGACCAGGGACAGAGGAAGGCTAGCCCACGCCCCCACCCCCACCCCTGCCAGTGCCCAGCAATGTCTTCTGACTGCCCTGCTTCTCCCAGTGGGACTTACGCCAGGTCTGGAGCTAGGTTTGGGGGCTCCATATGGTATCTAGTCTGAAGTAGAACAAAACCCTCTTCCTGCCCCATGTGGGCCAAGACTTCAGATAGTTTTATCCTGGATGTCTTTGAGTGATGTTAAGTTTCTTAGAATTCATCTTTTCAACTTCTGAAATCGGCACGAGATGTGGGGTATCCCCAGAGGAGCTCTCCGCAATCCAGTCCCAGAGCCGCTTACAGGCACAACCCACAGACACCTGCTCGGTGTAGACCTGTGTCCGGGGTGTGCATACATGCACACACCATGTACTAACGGAGGTGAAGTGTGCCGGGACAGCGGCTCTTGCCCATGCATCCACACTATCCCTCACCTGCATTCTTGACTCCAGGTACCCTCCCTCTCTCTTGGGGTCCTGCACCGGCCACAGGTGAGCCCCACCCGACCCGGTACCTCTCCTAGAGCCAGATCAGGCCAACCAGGGCCAGGATCAGAAACCATATCCGGAAGGGGTTCCCAGCATGGCTCTTCACAGCCTCCCCCTACTCCTCAGTGTCGGCACAGGATGCAGCAGGGGCTCTTGACCCAGGGTCTCACCCTGTGGCCCTTAACAATGCCAGAGGCTGAGCTGGTGCTGCTTTGGCCACTGGCTGCCAGGAGCCACCAACTCTGCCCTGAGGGGGCTGCTGTGGTACAGGACATGCAGGGCCCCGGCTAAGCCCTGGAGCAATGACAGGGGCAGGCGGGTCCTCTGGCCTCTGGGAGACATCCTCTTTCTGGAGACCGGTGCTGGGTAGCTTGACTGGGAAGGGCAGGAGGATGTGGGGGGCTTGGGGAGAGTGTCCACCATGACTTGACTGATCTGGGCCACGGGCTAAGGCCCAGTCACACCTGTGTCCCTGGTCCTTGCAGGTCCTCGATCTCAGGCCGGCAGGACTCTGGTGCCACTGAATTGAGCACAGGGTCCCGGGCGATGGAAGACCATGTGGGGGGTGTTGGGCGGGGCCTCGCAGCTCGGGCCCCTCCCTCTAGCTCTGAGAACGTCAGGGGCTCCTGGAGGTCTCCTCGTGGGCCAAACTGTAACTGCCTCTTGGGTCTCCAAGGTCTCCGTCTGAGGTGTGTCGTCTCCTGGGATGCTGTGTGATCGTAGGTCACTCTCTCGCAGCTGCTCTCAGGAGTGGTGACACGCCAACCGCTGAGCGCTAGCTTGCCCGAGGGGAGATGGTGCCCCGAGGCCTTGCCTCTTCTCCACGAGCTCATCTTGGTGAGGGCCATGCAGTGGGTGCAGTGACTCTGCCTCTGGAGAGCAGCACCCCAACCCAGTCCAGGGCATTGGATTCCTTGTCTCCGGCCGCTGAGCCCAGCATCTTCCGGGATGGCTGCTGACACCGGCCAGTCTCCCTCTGGAGATCCCAGGTGGCCCATTCCTAGTCTGGGTGAGGGCAGCTGCTAGCACTCCTACATCCCTTGCCTCACCCTCCAAGCTTCCTGGGTAGAGGGGGCTTTCTTCCCTGGGGATTCTTTTCATTGTCTCCTGGGAAGACTTCCCATCCCTAGAGTTTTTCTTAGCTCAGAATGCCCAAATGACAGTGGCAACAGGAACAATAAATGGAAAGCAGCCGAATCTCAGAGCTCTGTCTCTCACGTGGCCATGGGCCTGGGCATGCGGCGGCTCTCCCTGACCCCCAGGAGCAGGAAGAGATGTGGCTGGTCATGAGGGCCATCCCGGCCATGGTGGGAGCCTGAGTTTCAACAGAGCCACAGTTACCCTGAGGGGCTGGACAAGACCCCTCAGCCCTCTGGGCACTGCATCAGAGAACAGAGAGGCCAGGGCTTACCCACTGCACAAACTCAAACAGAGGCCCCAGGCCCCAGCCTGCAGAGGCCCAGAGCAGTCCAGTTATGTTTAGCTGGGTTTAACAAGCCATAGGGAAAACCAGTGGTTCTCAACCAGGGGCAGTTTTGCCAACGAGGGGTTATTTTTGTGTCCCCCGCCCCCCACCCCTGCCAAGGACACCTAGAAATTTCTGGAGGCATTACTGACTCTTATGACTGAGGAAGGTGTTCCTGGCATCTCGTAGGTAGAGGCCAGGGACGCTGCTAAACAGCCTGCAGGGCACAGGACAGCCCCCCACAGCACTAAATGTCAAGACTGCAGGGGTTGAGAAACTCTGGGTTAACCCTCATGCTGGCAATGGATTTCTGATTTTTACTATGGAAAAAAAAAATGTGACAAGACAAAAAAAAAGCAAAATAAAAAAAATCCAACTCAAAAAAGAAAAAAAAAAAAAAGAGAAAAGAAAAAACAAACCTCTGGGCAATGACTAAGCCGCAGGGAAGCAGCACTGCTGGTGGGGCAGGGGCAGGATGGGGTCCCAGGCAGGCTCCCGTCGCGGGGCCCAGAGCTGGCTGCGGGGTAGTGCCTGAGGCATGGTGGGCTGGTGAGCCCCCAGGAGGGGAGGGGGCCGATCTCGGCCTGATGGGGTCTTCTCCAACAAACCAGGGCCTTTAATCAGGCTTCTAGGAGAAGATGCCTTGGCTAGATGGGAAGGGGGGGGGGCTGTCCTCCACGAATCCTCTGACAGCGCTGCGGGCCAAGCAGGCTGGAGCAACACTCGCTCAGAGGACCTGGCCAGGTGGGGGCCGCCAGCAGAAGCCCCCAATGCTTTCCGCGCACCCCCCCCCCCCCCCGCCCTGGGAAATCTGGGAGGCTTGAAGAGATGCTGCTTGCTTGGGTGTTAAGAGGCTGGCAGCAAATAAACACACACAGAAACAAAGAAACAACAACAAAAATCACAGTTCTGCCAGGGCTCTCCCCCCGACATCCCAGGGGCAGCTGCAGCCACCGGCTCTGGTCTGGATGGGGGCCTGGGCTTCCCAAGAAGGGAGACCTCTGTGAGGGAAGCAAGACCAGGGACAGCAGGAGAGGGGGGTCTCCAGACACAGTTTGGGGGGCTTCACTCCATTTCATTCATCAGCATAAAACACAGGGACGCAGCAGCACAGAGGACAAGGGACACATCCATCAGCGGGGTCTGGCTCGCTCTGCGTGAGAGCAGTTTCCGGAAAACAAATAAAAGAATAAACGAAACCCCTACAAGGAGAAAGGGAGAACGGGGGTAACCTCCTGGCTGTTCTGCCTTAACAAGTGGGTCCTGTTGCCTCTGGCCTTCAGGGGACACCCGCTCTGCGTGGTCAGATGTTGCTACATTTGGGGACGGTCACGGGAAAGTGCTCTGTCTGAGCCCTGCTGCCACCACCGGCCGCCACCGCAGGCCCTTCCCGGCGCACCACGCGTGCCCCAGCTGCCTGGTCTGAGTCCTGCATGCGCTGGGATAGGAAGGGGGACCCAGCCCGGCTCTTACCCGCTTCCGAGAGGTCCCTCAGGGAGCTGCTGAGGGCGCTGCGCTTGAGGCCCTCCCCGCCCGCGTAGCTGTCGTCTAGGCAGGCCCGGCTCAGCGTCCCGTTGCCCGACTCCTTTTTGAGGCTGGAGCACTGGGACATGCTGGGCCGCACGACGCCCTTCTGCTTCTCGAGCTCCGCTAAAACAGAGGGGGCGAGGGACCGGTGAGAGGAGCACAGCCTTGAGGGGACAGCCCGGGGTGGGCATGGGACCAGGGCCTTCTGTGCAGGCTTGGCAGCAGGCCCAGCTGCCATCTGCCTGGCATGGGGAGAAGTCAGGGCCCAGGGCTTGGGAAAGAGAAGGTATGAATGCTGCCTTTCACAAAGGGGAGCTGGAAGGAAACCCTGGGAGGGAGGCTGGAGAGGCGTGGGTCTTGGGTCTGCAGGAAAGACAGTCACTCTGCAGGCCTGAGGGCCGACAAGGAGACTGACTGGCCTGGGCCTGCAGATGAGCAAGGGGTAACCTGGCCTTGCCCTGGAGGGGGGCCAAAGGTGGGGATAGTCATGTGTCTCTAGGGACCGAGGCTTGGAGCCAGGAGAGGGAAGGATTATAATCAGCTTTGATGGAACCCAGGGGATGGGCTCGGCTGTGATCCCATCAGTCAGCTGGGCCTTGATGCGGAAGACAGACAAATAATAACCACACCAAAGTGCAAAGAGCTCAGCTCCAGAACTCTGGGGACGCTTGTCTCGTGGGGTGACCAGGGAACCAGGGCCCTCGCAGGACATGCCCTGTGGTCCCACAGGCAGGATGGGCCTGGGCCGTTGAAGCCTTGGCTCTCACAGGGAGGCCTCAGCTGCCCTCCCCATGCCGCCGCCTCTGGCCTGGGCAGGTGGGCTGTCCTGTCACAGGGCCGTGGGAAGGACAGGCGAGGCCGCACAGCGTCCCCAGAGATGCTGGGGCTGCTGGCTCTTCCTCTCCAGGGGGCCTGCAACTTACACTCTATCCTGTGCTTCTCCATCTCCTGCACTTCCGCAATGGACTCCCGCAGGTCGTCGGTGAACTTCTTCCGGTCTTGAGGATTGGGAGCATTAAAGTTTATTAACACTTTGATGTCTGCTCCGGGGACAGCAGATGTGAGCCGGATGCCATTGGGGTAGTCTGCAAAGGAGGAGGAGAGAAGAACCCATGGGTCCCTGTGTGACCTCTGCAATCTCCCTTCTGGTCAAGAAAATACTAAGAAGTCTGAGAGCCAGGCTCTCAGCAGACGTGTCCAGCCGGGGAAGGAAAGGCATCCACAGTACAGACCACAGGGACTGCCAGGAAATCCCCATCTCCCGACCTGGGTCCCTGTGTTGTTCCGTCTGTAAGTTGGGGGCAGATATGGCTGATCTAGACAGAGGCCAGGGCCCCCATTCTTCCTCAGCCTGAAGGTCATGGAGACTGGACCCTTCAATTCAAGGTCCTTGGTCACTGCCTGAAGCTTGAGAGAGTGGCTAGGGGTGAAGTCCAGGAGTCAGAGGTAGCGTCCTGTGCTGGGTGGGGAGTTTTATCTGGTCACCTCAGACAATTCTGAGGGTACACTGAGCTCTGTTCTCTACCAAATGGCCTCTAGACTCTCAGTTCCCTTGGATGCATCATGGGTGGCCCATGCCCAAGGCACTCTACGCTGAGGGCAGTGTTTTTCTGCTCAGACCTGTCTGGTGCCACCTCGGAGCTCATGGGGTCTCTGTGGCTTTGGTCCCCTGGCAGCACCTCTCTCCTCAGTGGGTGTTTGCAGGTTCTTGGTTCAAACATCGATCCCACTTTTGCTCAGACCTCGCAGTCAAGGCTGGGTACTCAAATACCTAGAGGCCCAAGCATGTTCCCTAAATATAGGAAGCAAACCACATGAGACCTAAGAGCAA
The DNA here is from genome assembly GCF_037043125.1 of Eumetopias jubatus. Taxonomy (NCBI): domain Eukaryota; kingdom Metazoa; phylum Chordata; class Mammalia; order Carnivora; family Otariidae; genus Eumetopias; species Eumetopias jubatus. Next base: position 161,749,975 of record NW_028274807.1, read on the forward strand.
CAGAGAGAGTAGGGAGAGGGGCGTGCAGCCCAAGACTGCCGCATGGGAATGCGGGCCTAGCAATGCCAAATCCCAGTTTTCAAGAGAAGTCAAAAATAACTAGAAGTTTAATATGAAGATTTAAGAATCAGCTCAACGAATTAAAAAATAAATCTATAAATAGACTATAATATAACTGAGCTGGGACTGCTCGACGGCCACCACTCTAAGATCCGTGGTATGAAGGAATGTCCCATAGAAATGTCAGCGTCAACTCTGGGGCTCCTGCCAGTGCCTTGTAACCAGGACTGAGGGCTAAACCCTGGGAATCTAAAAATGATGATGGCGCAGCTTCTGCCTGAGGATTCAGTCTGGTGGGGCCCACTGCTGTGAGCATCACGACCACTGCCACTTCTTCCAAGAGGGGGCCTGCTGCTCAGGATGATGTGGGATGGCACTATGCTCCCTGGGGCTGCCTGGTGGAAACTGAGGTAAGGCAGGCTTCCCAGCCTGGGGTGTGGCAGACAGAGCAGGAGGTGGAGAGATGGCAGGGCTGGGGACACAGCAGGTGCCAGTTCCATGTGGGACTGAGAAGGGGTAAAGAGCCCCAAATCCAAGCCCTCAGGCCTCAGGGTTTGGGATGGCCCAGCCACAGGTCCCTGGTACTTTCTCAACCTGCAGATGGACAGCTGATCAGATGGTAGCTTGGCGACCTGTCCAAGAGGACGAGGGCTTCCCTGCCGCTGGAGTCACCATGACACTCCACGGGCGCAGGCCTCCCCTGGGGTCGGTTCAGAATGGGCAAGGCAGCAGGACCCAACCCCTACCCCCAACTCAGGAGGCCTGGCTCAGCCTGCAGCTCAGGGACCCCCAACAAGGATGGGACAAAGAAGGAGAGAGGAAAAGGGAAGGGCTTGGGTGTTGGACAAGGACCAGGTCAACAGAAGAAGTCAGTGGGGGTATCAGCTCCCCCACAAAATCCCTAGGCCCCATGGCCCACTCATACCCAGAGGAGACTTTTCAGTAGCAGCTAAGAATAAATCCTGTTTCAGGAGCTGTTCTAAGTACTTCATGTGCATGGACTGAGCTAAGTCTATGAGGTAGGTACTTCACAGACAAAGGGAATGGAGCCCGGAGAGGTTACACAGCTGGGCCACATAGCCACTGGGAGTGAGAGCAGCACCTGAACCCAGGCTCTCCGCTCAGGGCCGAGATCTTGTCCTCCACAGCCCCTCAGGCATGACCTCACCTGTGTGTTCACTTATGTTTGCACATCACCTATGCCATTTAACTTGATGTTTTCCCGCCAAATTTTTATTGATGTGAATACACTCTGCTCTAAATTAAAAAAAATCTTACCCCTCGTAAGCAGAAGGAACAGAAAAAGTAAATGTGATAACCACCATGTACAATGTTATTAAATTCCTCGCCATTACTGCTGCTTCTCAGACTCCTGGTCTACAAGCTGCTCTCCGCTGGTGACGCGGGAATAAGAGCACGCGTGGGAGCACCACCCTGGGGTTCTGTCCTCGGGAACCAGGCGGAAGGGGAGATCACTGGGGAGCGCAGCGCTTCCTGACTACAGGGCAAGAGCTGTGACGCCGTCTCCTGCCACATGGCGCACGGCCACGCGTGGACCAGCGCTCCAGGGCACACGCTCATGGCCAGGCCACGGCAGGCCCCCAGCACAGACTTACACTGGTTCTCGAAGAGCAGGACCTGCATGCCATATAGGGAGAAGGACTGTCGGAAGCTGTAGGTCACGGAGTTCTTCTTTTTCTGGAAGATCTTGGTAACCTGGGGGTAGCCGGAGACAGGGGCTGAGTCCCATCATGTTCACTGCCCAGGCGCGGCTCTGGGAGCTCAGGATTCTAAGTGGGCCTAATGTCAGAACCCTTTCAGCAATTCAGAGGTCAGGGAGGCCTCTGGGGCAGGAGAGAGGGCTGTGTGCCCATGCATATCTTTGAACATGGATGCTGGCTTCTGTCCCTACAAGTCCCAGGTGTCTTCCTGGCTGGCAATGACACCCCTCAAGCTAGCAGAGAGGTGATGGGCATGGTGGCATGGCATAGGACCCTGAAGGCGCCGGGCCAGGCACTTATGCCTAGGACCCCACCTGAGCACTGTAACCGCCTGAAAGATTACTTTTGGAGGAGAAAATGGAGCCTCAGAAGTTTGAAGTAACTTGCTTGAGGTCAGGGACTCTTAACAAAGGACTTGAAACCCACAGGTCCAGATTCCAGGCTCAGTAATCAGAGAGGAACAGCTGACTCTCAAGCAGGTAGGGATCAGGGACAAGGGCCTCTAGCAAGAAACCTGTGGCATGTGGGAGAGAGACAGAGACCCAAAGGATAGGTTCGCCCTACTATCTGCAGAGGCATCTTTATCTCCAGGGGCTAGCACCCATGCCACCTTTTTTCCGGGCAGGAAGCTCCTCAGTTTCCCTTTGGGGAACTCCCTCTCTGTCACCTTCAGTCCAGTAGTCCTGGGGGTGGGCAGTGACCCAGGCTTAGCCAATGAGACAGCACGGCACCTGCCTGGCCCCCGGGAGTGGCTTAGGCACTGGGCCTGGGATGCAGTGAGGCCTTGGCTCAGACTCTTACGAAGAAAATCCCACTGGTGGCCGGGGATGCAAGGAGAGGGGGCAGGTGAGGCCTGCAGCTGCCAAAGCTGATATTCCTTTCTTGGACAGAGGCTGCCTGAGAAGGGAGCCCACACAGCTGAGAGACAGTCCAAAGAGGAGTCCTGCTGACACTGTGAGCCTCCGGGAACAGTTGGGGCTGAGGGCCCAGATGCCCCTCCGGGCTTTTCCAGAAGCCAGTGAAGCCCTGTGCTCACTGGCAGTGCTGGGAGTCAGACTCTGCCTCTGCTAACCCAAAGACCGTGGGGCTAAATCCAGCCCTGTCACCCGCACCCCACCCCCACGGGTGCCTTTCCCGGAGCGCCAGCAGACGTGGCCACACAGAGACCAGAGGCACAGGTCAAGGCCACCCTGAGCCGCTCTCCCAGCCACGGCACACTGTGGGGAACCACATACCACCAGGAGGTCGTTAAACAGGAAGATTTCTCGCTGGTGCAGTCCAAGTTTCTGGGGCTTATTTGGGTCTGGAACCTCAAAAAGCCGGCAGTAGCAGACCAGCCTCCGGTGGGGCAGAGAGAGCACCTGTGTGGGGAGGGAAGCGCTGCTGTCAGTCAGCCCCCTGCCCTTTGGCTAGAGCCCAGGCAGCACACTCGGCACCCAGCCTGTGGGCCTGGCATTCGAGAATGCCCTCTCCCACCAACCGTGCGCAGCAGAGCAGATGTGTTTGGACTCCGAGCAATTCTCCCCCGCTCTTCCTCAGGAGCTCTCCTGAAGGGCCGTGGAAAGCGCCCCTGCTTCTCGTGACACCTCCTTCCCTTTCTTTCCTTCAGGCAGGTCCCAGACTTCTTAGAGCATCACACTCACATGGTAGCCCCCCCCCCCCCCAGTGAGAAATTCATGATCCCTGAGTCCCCATAAAGTGCCCGTCACAGACATAAGCCCGGTCGTCTCTGTCAAGGTTTCTTCAGAGAGTGTCTACTCTAGGTGAGGAAACTGAGGCACAGAGAGGTTGAGCAACTTGCCTCAGCCACACAACTGGGAAGGTGTAGAGCCGGGAGCAGATTCCAGGCCCCTCCTGGAGAATCCCAACGGTTCTGATGCCCGAAAAACCCTGTCCCAAGTCCTGAGCCAGCTGCCACCACTCTGTGGGGCCTGGCCTGGGCCTCCACTCTGAACATGCCTAGCATGGGTTCATGTGAGAGCCCCCTGCCTGCCAAAGCCCAAGCTGCTCTCAAGGCCAGGTGCAACTTGTACGGTGTCTAAGGGCTGTGGTGACAAGCCATCTGGGAGGCCCGATTATGGCTCTGAGAGCACCCAGGCTCACACAAGAGACAGCAAGTTAGTAAAGGGCCAGGACGTGCTGGGTAGTGTCATGGCAGGCAGGCAGGGTCCACTGTGCAACAGGGGCCCTGGTGCAAGGATGCTCAAGCTCAGCACACCCCTCATTTAGGTTTCTAAACCCAGTCAGGATAGCGATCCCTTTCCCCAGTCCTCAGATGGGAAGAGAGTGCGTGGCCCAGGCTGGGCGCGCTCAGGGAGCGGCCCTGTTTGGAGGAAAAGTACCAAGGGGAGAGGATGGTGAGAGGTGGGGCCGGAAAGGCGGGTGAGGGCAGGTCACGGTCATGGCAGCACCCAGTGGTCTCCCTCTGGGGGAAGCTGGGAAGAGGGGGAAACGGACAGGTTTGTGATGCTGACTCTCGCAGCACAGGGCTGCCTGGCGAGAGGGAGAGACAGACACATACGGCATGTGCCACGTGACTGCCAGGTTAGCTGTGTGTCCAGGTGCTCCTGGGGTGAGCAGGCAAACCTGCTCCAAGCTGTGACAATGGAGTGTCAGGGGGCAGAGCGTGGGCGGAGTGGGAAGGATTGTCTGTTTCAGGCACAGTGCCTCCGGGTCTGGGGACAAGCCTTGGCCTCAGTGCTCAGTCGGGCTCAGATGAGAGGGAAGGAGACTATCTGCTCTAGCCTGATGGCCCAACCCGTGCCCTGCGGCCGCAGTCTCTGGGCCTGCAGAGATTCGAGGCTGGGATAATTATGAAAATCAAATTTCTTAGTGCTCCAGAAATTAATTCAAGCAGTTAGAATCGTAGATCTGGGAGCTAGGGGAGGCAGTGATGTGAACAAAGGACACGGGGGCCACCCCCAGGGCGGGATATCAGCCAGAATGTAAAAGCAGAAGGATACTCACACAGCCAAGCCCGTGATGCAAGGATCCAATCTATGCAGGAAACATGAAACAAACAAAGGTATTAATGATCCAAAAAATGCACCTGGGCCTGGAGAGAGCTGATGGGACGACATCCAAGTAGGTAAGCACCCCTCCTGTGGCTCCCATGTCCTCTGTCCAGACACGCCACACACATTTCTCGCAGCCAGAACTCTCAGGGAGCAATGAAGGCATTCCCGGGCCACCAAGGGACCACTGCACAACTCTGGCTGTTGGTTTCTTAAGAGCCGCAGGCTCTCTTTAAATAGAACCCAGAGCCAATGGTTGTTATTCCCAAACAGCAGGGGCCACCCTACACCTGAAGTAATTCCACCACCCTGCCCCTAAGGGGCCAGGTTCCAAATGGCATCAGGGCCGCTCTCCGAAGCCGAAGCCAGTGAGGTGGGCCTGGGGTCACATGGAGTGGGGGTGGGTGGGAGTGAGGGAGCCAGGGACGCTGGGTCACCACATACCGGCTTCTTCCCCACGATGAGCTTCTCCACCTTCTGCACCTGGGACACGTGGTCCTCATTGGTCTTCAGCTCCCGCTTGCGAATGCGCTCATAGATCCCGATCAGCATCTCCCGGGGAATGTCCTCACCATCGTCCACACCTGGGCAAGAGAACGGCAGCCAGGTGTCAGGGAGGGCCAGGGCCTGGGTGGCGGTGGCAGCACTCAGCTTCGGGCCCCAGGCTCACCCCTCATTTACCAGTTTCTAAACCCAGTCAGAATGGTGATCCCTTTCCCCAGTCCTCAGCAGAACCCACAGCCGCTGAACATCTTCAGTCCATTACAAAGTGTCTCAGAATCCTTCCACCAGGACCAGGCCAGCACAGCCATGCTCCGAGGGCTTTGTGCACATCAGCTTGCTAACAGGCCTGCGCCCAAGTTCTTGCTTCACCCCTGACTAGCCATGTGACTGAATCTCTGAGCTGGGGGTCTTATTTGAAGTGGACCACCAAGAGCACCACCGGTGGCTTCCCGGAGATCTTGTGGGGAAGCCAGAGCAGCCCTGGTGTTTCCCAGAAAGTGAGAATTCCATGCACCTGCTGCTAGCTGTCATCCACATCATGGGCGCAGAAGCTGGGGGCCTGGCTTTGAACCCCCGTTGCTCTGACAACAGGCACGTACCCTTTCTGCTCAACCCTGAAAAACTGCTGTGAGGAAAACTCAGCCCCACTCAGGAGAGAAACGCAAACCCACACCAGTCCTCAGACTGCAGGCTGGCAAAAATCCAGGGGTTTGGTAACTGGTGCCGTTGGCGAGGCTGTGGGAAGGGGCCTCTCACACATTGCTGGTGGGACCCGGGCGTGGTTCCGTCCCTGCGCTGGGCCACTTGCCTGTCACAATTATAAACTCAAACCCCCTCTGGGCCACTGACTGCGTTTGGGGGGAATTTATCCCACAAGACAGGATACGCAAAAAGGTGACTCATTGCAGCATGGTTTCTAAATAGCGGAAGACTGGAGTTCACCCATGTACCCATTAATAGACTGATTAACCCACCGCCGCGCAGGAGGGCAATGAAACACACGTGCCAGGAAAATGAGCAAGGCCATAGGGAACCGATACGGAAACATTCTCTTAGATTTGTTAAATGAGAAAAGCAAGGTGCCAAACAGACGAGGGTAAAACCAGTCACACACGTTGGTACTTGCGAGAGCAGAGGGGCTCTGGTCGGTACACCAGGGACTGAATGACCCGGGCACACGGAGGGGTGGGAGGGGCTCCGCCACAGATCTTTCCTACTTTTTTTTTTTTTAAACAGACTACTTTTTTAGAACTGTGTTTTGTATGTGTTTTCAAAAAGATTTTATTTATTTATTAAAAGATAAATATTTATAAATAAATAAATATTTATTTATTTATTAAATCTTCAAAAAGATTTATATTATTTATTTATTTTATTTATTTATCACTCACTCAGAGAGAGAGTGAGCCCAAGCAGGGGGAGAAGCAGGCAGAGGGAGAAGCAGGCTCCCTGCCAAGCAGCGAGCCCGATGCGGGGCTCGATCCCAGGACCCTGGGATCATGACCTGAGCCGAAGGCGGACGCTTAACCGACTGAGCCACCCAGGTGCCCCTAGAACTGATCTTTAGAGCAGTTAAGTCCACAGCAAAATTGAGGGGAAAGCACAGTGATTTCCCCATAACACCTGCCTCCCCAACCCCCTACTACCAACCTCCCGCATCAGAGTGGTATATTTATTACAATCGGTGAAACTACACTCACACATCATTCACTCAAAGTCCACAGTTTACGCTGGGATTCACTCTTGGTGTTGTGCATTCGATAATGAATGTTTAATGGCACATACCCACCATCGTGGTGTCAGAGGGGAGAACGTCACTGCCCTGAAACTCCCCTGGGTTGCACCTACTCATGCCTCCCTCTCTCCAACCCCCAGCAACCATGATCTTTTATGTCTCCATAGTTTTGCCTTTTCTGGAATGTCATATAGCTGTGGCCTTTTCAGAACTGGTTTCTTTCACTCAGTAATATGCATTTAAGGCTCCCCCAGGTCTTCTCATGGCTTGATAGCTCATTTCTTTTTAGTGCTGAATAACAGTGCGTTGTCTGGAGGTGCCAGTTTATGTATTCGTTCACCTACTGAAGGACATCCTGGTCGCTTCCAAGTTTTGGCAACTATGAATAAAGCTGCTATAAATATCTGTGTGCAGGATTTTGTGTGGACATATGTTCTCAACTCCTTTGGGTAAATAGCAAGGAATGTGATTGCTAGGCTATATTACTTTGTTTTTGTTTTTTGTTTTTTTAACTGTGAGGATAATACCCATTGAAAAAAATCAATCTAGAGAATTCAAGAACAAATATCAATAAAATAAAAGCATTGCTCATCCGGCTTCCGTGCTCGTGAGCTATTCCTCCCCTACCCATCTTCCAACCCCCCAGAGGTGGTCCTGCTGCTGGACCTACTGGGTGAACTGGGGTGAGCAATTCCAGAGAAAATGTGTCCAGTGTATGTTGGGTGGGGGGGGGATGGTTTCCTCTATAAAGAACAAGCTGGATATCTGCCCAGTGCAGAGCACCAGGTGGGCTTGGGGAGACTAGAGGCCTTCCCCCCACTGCCATGCACTTGCTGTGTGATCCTGGGCGAATCCCCTCCCTCTCTGCCTCAGTTACCCTTCTGGAACACAAGGAAGATGGAACAGAACACTCCCGAGTTCCTGGCTGGAAAAGATGGGATTTGGTGGGAACAGCCCAGGCTTAGAAGACAGAACCAGCAGCTTGCTCCACTGAGAAGTGGGATGATAATGCCCAACCCCCATGCCCCAGACTGCTGGGATGGTCACGTGCAAGGGTGGTACAAACCACAGGGCCACTGACATGAGGGTGGCTGCCTGGCAGTATCTGACCCAGCAACCCCATCCTTCCCCTGGCCTTCTTTCCTCTGGGCTAATCATTTCTGGCTCCCCCTGTGGTTCCCCATACAGGGCGGTGGGGGTGGGGGGTGTCCCAATTACATGGGTGAGGTTTCCAGGCAGAAAAAAAAAATCACAGTCAAATCACAAAGACCCTTAAACTCCCCCGGGGTCGCCAACAGCATGTCGTGTACAGCCTGCTTTCTGCACCCTGGGGCCACACAGGACTCTGTGAAGACCAGAATCAGGCTCAGCCCTGTGAGGAGTGAGGTGTAGGGTTGACAGAGGAGCGCACATCCCTGCCCCATCAAAGCATCTGCTGGCCACCCTCTTGTGCTCTGGTGCTGACTTGCGATTAAGGAAGTTCCCAGACTCCTCAGCTTCCTAGAAACTGGAGCTGAGACCTGAATTCCTCGGGGCCCACAGCACCCCTTAGACCTAGCGGAGGGCCACACACCCTGAGTGCTCAGTGCAGGGAACGGCCATCAGCTGGGTGGTCTGAACCAAGCCCTGGCCCCTGGGCTTCCAACTCCCCAGCTGGGAACAGGGGGCAGCCCAGCCAGCTCTGGGTGGGCATCCCCTTGGCCGGCTTGTTGCAGGGGTGCCCACCACCAGGGGGCGTGCTAGGACAGTTCAAACCCCAGGAGGGTCATCCTGTCCCAGGAGGGGGATGACAGAGCAGGGGCTTTGAAAGAAAAAAGGAGAAGAGGAGTCCATTTAAATGGCTCAACAAGCTCACAGACTTGGGACCTGATTTAAACCAGCTTTTTCCTTTTTTAAAAACATGACACCCTCAGGGGCGCCTGGGTGGCTCAGTCGGTTAAGTGTCTGACTCTTGATTTTGGCTCAGGTCATGATCTCAGGGTCATGGCATCGAGCCCCATGTGGGGTTCCATGCTAGACGCAGAGCCTGGCTAAGATTCTCCCTCTCCCTCTCTAAAAAAATGTGTGTGTGCGTGCGCATATCTCCACACACACATATGTATGCGCACCGGACACCTGACACTCTTTCTGAGGGGACCTCAGCCCACTGCAGCTGGAGTTTCCTCAGGAGAGGGACAGAGTCCCTCCTCTTCCTTCCAGAGACTCTAGGTACGTGAGGACATGCTCTCCCGCTAACACGGTGCACCTGGGAGACAGCTGTCCCCTTTTCAATGCCTTTCCTCCACAATGACACCAGGAAGGCCTCCCTTCCCCCTGCCCACCTTAGCACCTCAGCCTTGGGGCCCGGCCAGAAGCAGCTCTGGTGCTTTCGTCCACTGAATTCATTTTTATAGTGCCTGCCTAAGTGTGCCAAATGATACGGGCTTCCTGTTTATAGCGATGATGGAAAGTTCCTCTAAAACACACACACACACACACACACACACACACACACACACACAGGCAAGTCAGTTTCACAAGGACCGTTGAGCGTAGGAGAGGGGGGCAAGCAGTGATGGGGACAGGGTGGGCCAGCCCCGCCTGCCTGAGGTACCCAGCACCCGGGCTCCAGACTGTGTTCCTTCGCATCCCCCGATCTGGCCTCTGGGGACCCTAGCATGCTGGGCCGAACTTTCTTAGGCCTGGCACCCCCTCTCCACCTCCACCTGTCAAACCCCTGTGCATCCTTCCTCCACAAGTGAGGTTCGTGGCACCACGAGACCCAGTCTGTGCTCCCACCGTGCGTGTCGCTGACTGTCATAGCAGTCAGCACTCTTCAGGGTCATTTGTGCCGTGTTTGTGGAACCAAGGCTCACCCTGGGTCCCTGTGGCAAGGACGGGGTGTGTGGGAGCCCAGCCCCTTGGCTCTGCCTGTGCCTGGCTGGGCACGTGTTCTGAGGGACGGCTGTATGCCAGAGCCCCGGGCCCAGGCCGGCTCACCTCGCAGGTTCTTGACGAAGTCCTCCAGCTTCATCTTCCGCTCAGGTTTGACATTGGGGCTGTACATGTCTGTGTTGAGCAGGATGATGGCGAACGCCAGGATGAAAATGGTGTCTGGGTTCCGGAACTGCCGAACCACCCCGGGGTTGCAGATGCAGTACCGCTGGCTGGGGGCCGGGAGAGGGAGCAGGGTTAGGACCTCTTCAGTCAGGGCAGGACGCAGGTCTGCCCCTCCCTCAGGATGGCTGCCGCTGCTCGGGCCCCAGCACTAAACAGCTGAGGCTGGCCACTGCCCTCGGAGCCTCAGTTTGCACATCTGGTCAATGGGGGTAACACCTGCTCCTCCTTACGCTAGTTACACCTCAGCCATCTGTCCTCTTGCTGGCGATAGGGGGTGGGGTGAGGATCGCTACTTCCTGAGGCTGCTGCTTCCTCGGAATTGGATGCAGCCCAGAAGGTGACCAACTTTGGGCCAGTGGGGTATGAGCAGATGGGATGAGGGCATCTTTAAGGATGTACCTTAAAGGGCAGAGTCCACTCTCTTCCCCTGCCTGGAACAGGGATGTGATGGCGGGTGTTGGACATGCTACCTGGGACCCTGAGATGAAAGGAGCCTGGCTCAGGGAGGGGGTGGGTGAGGGGGGCAAACTGGAGAAGAGGAACCATTGGGTGCCATGACTAAGGCAGGAGTCATCGGAGCTCAGACGACATGGGCTTCACTCCTGTCTTCTCCATTAGTGCCGCTACCTCCAGGAAGCCCTCCTGGAAGGAAGTGCCCGAACAACCCCCTCCCAGGGCCCCAGAGTTGTCCTCCTGTTGTGTCCTCATTCCCAACCTTGGTCCCACCACTGGTGATGAGCGCTGAGGGCTGGGTCAGCGGCTGACTCGTGTCTCCCACACCTAGCGTGGGCATGGAGGATCTTACCCAGCCACTGTGTACACAGTCCTGGGAAGAATGACTGTGGGGTGGTAGCTGACCTTGATTGTGGGCTCTCTGTCGTGCCAGGCACTGGGCTAAGTGTGCCCACACGCCCAAAGTGGTTTAGTCCTTCTACCAGGTAGGTGCTTTTGTGATCACCACGCTATAGGCAAGGGCATGAGGCACAGAGAGGTGAAGTTACCCGTGCAAAGTCACATAGTAAGTGGCAGAGTGGATGTTAGAGCCAGGCCATCTGGTTCTGCAGCTTGTGCTCTGAGTCACTGTGTGAGATAGGCTGCCCTTTGTGAATGGGCAGACAATGACGACACGGACTCATGAATGAGTGATGCTCATGAGGACCTGGAGGAACACAGACTGTCCAAAAGTCTCGTTCTAGAGATAACCAGCACAGCACGTGGCACACAGAAGGGGCTACTTACTGCCTCATTCCCCAGGCAAGTTCAGGGCCACCTGACCCTGCCTTGGGGACAGGGCTGGAGAGGGGGATTCCGGCCCTGAGCCATGGGCCTCAGAGCCAGGAACCTTCCTCTTCCCGACACCCACCCATGCCCTGCCCTGACCCCAACCTGAATGCCTCGATGAGCCGCTCCACCTTCTGAGCCTCCCCTTGGACCCGGATGTGTGCCTGGAACTTCCTGAGGGCTTCATCTAATTCCATGGCGGAGAAATCCATCTCATCCACCACACAGCTGAAACGAGAGACCAAGGCCCCATGAGGGTCTGCCGCCCACGCAGCCCCTGCTGGCCTTCCTGTAGGGGGCAGAGCACAAAGGGAGCCCATGCAGGGCAGGCCGTGAGCTGCCCAGAGCCAGGGGACCCGGCCGTCTCTTGCCCAGAAGGGCCCTCCGCCTGGCTTCCTCCGATCACTAAACATTTCAGATTACAGCCCAAAGACCCTGTGCTTCTGGGGGAGTCGACAGACCCCCTGAAACTATAGGAAAATGTTGGCGTCCATATCTCTGGGCGTAGCTTTCTACAGAGAGGCCAGAGCCTATGGCCTATGGCCGTTCCTGGTAAAGGCCCTCAGCGTGCACATTGCCCAGGGCACAGAACAGCACGTGATGGCAGGAGTCTTCTCGGGCTGTCTGTGAGGGATGCCAGCAGAGCCCGCCCATCTTCCCCAGGAGGTCGGGGCTGTCCACTAACTTGTCGGGCAGTGACTGTGCACTGAGCCCATCTCCCCACATGGAGGGGCCAGGGTGTCTTTCAAGGGGCACCTTGGAGGACCTGTGCCATCCTCATCTGCCAATCCGCCAAGGGGAGCGGAGCTTGCAGAAATGGCTGAGCGGGTTTTGTCTGGTTCCCCTCATCCCAGCCCTGCCCTTGCCCTCCGGCACGCCATGATTTGTCCTCTGAGCCAGACCCCTGAAGGGAAAAGGTGGGGTCTGCCCCAGGGACCCACTCAGCAGGCTGTGGTGTCCAGTGCATCTATTTGTAACAAAGCCATGGCCACCCCTGGTGGCGCTGCAGAGGCCTCGGCCATAGCGGGGCCTAATCCTCACTGCCAGGGCCTTCAGTCTGGGCTTGGGCATTAACTCTGGCGCCCCCGATCTTCTCTGAGTGCTCATGGCTCTGGGGGCACCATCCTTGGAGGCTGCTGCAGAGCAGGTGGGGGAGGGCAGGGGCCACACAGGGTAATTTGCCGACTAGCATCTGAGCTGGACGCCTGGTGTGGAGGGTCGGGGGTGGGGGTGGGGTGAGGATCGCTACTTCCTGAGGCTGCTATTTTCTGATGGGGGAGAACAATGCACGGATTTCCTACGGACCAGCAGCTAGCTTGGGGGGAGGGCAGGGGGAAGCCTGGGGGGAGCACAGGAATGGTTGCAGGGGGTGGGGGGCTGGCCCAAGACCATCTTAGGCCCAATTCCCTAAGGACCTCATCTGCTTTCCCCTGAGCTGCTTCCTGAGGCTGGTTTAAAAGGCGGAGAGGGGCGCTAACCTTATGAACAATGCAGCAGGCTTTTTCCGCTGAGGGCCAGAACAGAAATGGCGAGCAGGGAGAATGCAGCCCAGGTGGGCACATCTGTCCAAGGAAGGGCACAGACGCCATTTGGCTGGCTGTTAGCTACAGCTGCCGCTAACGCCGTGGCTCACTGTGACCCGTGTGTCTGTGCATGTGCTGGGTATACGGGTGACTGAATGAGTATATATATGTGTGCATGTGAGTCTGCGTGTGGTGGGTGGGGGGGACCCGGGCCAGCCCTTCCCTGGGCCCGGGTTTCCTCACCCGTGTAAGAGGCTGGGGCAGCTGCCCACCTCCTTCCAGGGGAGTGCAGACATGGCGGGCACGCATGTGGACAGGCTCCTCCTTATGGCGGACACGCCTGGACCCAGAAGGCCCGCTGCCCACCCCCTTGCCTTTGTTCTTCCGTCCGATGAGGCAGGGCTGGACAGATGCAAGGTACTGCCCTTGTTACTAATGGTTCGCTCTTTACCCCACTTTGATTTTCCTGGCCTACATCTCGGTGTGTAGCTGCCTGGTCAGAAATATCCTCACTGGAGATGCTCCCCTGGGGCCTGAGCTGCCCTATTCCATCCTGTCCCATGGCTTTGGCTCCTTCCTCCTCTGTGAAAGGGGCTTAGTGAGACCCGACACCCACCCTTGCGTGTTTGAGGATGACACAGGGCCCGTACACAGTAACTGCTCTATAAACCCAACGGTCCAAGTGCAGGGGGCCTTTCTACTTAGGGCAGTCTCAAGGAGGAATGGAGAGACTTGGGGTACAAGCTGGATAGTGCTTCTCAAAACTGTCAGCAGTTCCCAGGGAGCTGGAAACAGGGTTTTCTGCAGAGTTGCAAGTAGCTGGGAGGGCCGTGGCTGCCAGCCATGGTTGGACTCTCACCCCTAGATCTCCTAGCCAGAAGAGACGCAGGGGAGGGAGGCACTGGGGTCCCTCTAGGCTTCCCCAGGGCTCCCCCTACCCCCGAGGGCGTGTCAGGATGGTTGGCAGTCAGGCTGGGGGACTGAGTTCAGACCTCCAACCCCCCAGTGCTGTAGTGGCTCGGCCCTGCTGGAGAGGGATGGAGGGGCCAAGGGTGCGTGCAGGGGGACCCCACAGGGTCAGTGTGTGAGCTATAGCGCCCGAGGGTGGAAGCACGCATGTATGCCTCGCAGGCTGTGATGTGCAAAACCATGTGGGGTGTGTGTGTGTGTCCAGGAGCAAGAAAGAGCTAAGGGGAGGATTCGGTGTGTGTTCCGGCAAGCAGGGTGAGCCTGACGCCGCGTGTGCGCAGGTGCACACCCCCCGCCCCCCCCAGCCACAGAACTCACTCGAGCACGTCTCGGTTGAACTGTTTCTGTCGGTTGCCCAGGAACTCGCCGATCATCTGCCTGCTGAGGCCCTTGCGCTGCAGCAGGAAGTGGGCTACCCCCACTGGCGTGTCAGGCACAAAGCCACGCTCGATGAGGTACTGGACGCCCTTCTCAGGCTTCCTAGGGGCAGGACGAGAGACAGGCTCAGCCCTGGCTGCCCCAACCCCTCCTGGCTTGCCCTCCTCCCTGGGTACTCCGGGTGCCCTGTCCTGGTCTGTCGGGGGAACCCAGAACTGTCCAGACCCTGCACCAGGCATAGGCTGGGACTGGGCCATCAGTCAGAGCAGGGACCGTCCCCACCCCCCCCCCCCTCATGTTCTGCACTGCCCCGAACGCCCCTCAGTGTAGAAGTCACTGTCCTGTGTTTCACTGCCAGGCAGACTGGAACCCCTTGCCCAGCACATACTGGCCTGCCCTCCACCCACTGACCACAGTCTCTAACACGCGCCGAGCCCTTACTCTGAGCACCACTGTCTAGGCACCCTACGCCCACTAACTTCTCACACTCCTCCTGGGGGTCAGCACTCTTGTTACCTGAGCTGTTGAGGAGCCTGACAGCCGCGTGACCTTGCCAGCAACCTCAACTACCTTTCTCGTAAGGACTTCCTGAGTTAACAGTCAGGTGCCTAGAACGATGCGTGCAGTAAAGCGCCATGGAAGGTTCTCATGACTAGCCCCAATTTATAGGAGAGGAAGTGAAGGTGCAGCATTGACCCTTCCTGGGCAAAGGGGTTTCTGGGAAGGGCTGGGCTGGCCCTGCAGGGCTGATTGAGTCCACCTGCGCTGGGAGCCCTGGGGCCCAGCTGGGCTGTGGTGGAGGGAGGCCCCCTCAGGGGCTCAGCAGGGGTCCAGGTTGGCCCTTTCCTCCCTTTGGGCCTCTGTCCTCTTGCTGGTCTGTGGCATGGTACAGGCTTGGCTGACCTCACAGGGTGGTGTGAGGGGGCCGCATGTATGACCCCTGGACAGCAGGTGTCCTCTGACAACCCAGAGCCGCAGACAGGCCTGAGGAGCCGTGGAACCCTTGCGGTATACCCAGCACCCGTGCAGGGGGTGAGGGGAGCTGGGCCCCACCGCTTGCCCTGGCAGGTAGAGATCAGTGTTTTGATATCCCCTAGCAGCCTGGCAGCGAGAGTGGGTATCCACCTGTCCCCATAAACCATGCGGCTCTGGACTGACAGCAGCATCCAGCACATAGTGTGTTTCTACCTGCAAGCAAAAGCAGAGCTCCTGCTGCAAGGTGACCTTGCTATTTTTACCCCAGGATAACCACACACCCTAATATCACCTTCAGGAGTTTGGCAGGGAGCGGCTGCTGGCCAGCTGGGTCCTGGCACGGCTCCCCCAGCCCTGCCACATGCCCCATTCCTCCCCTAGAACTCTGGGGTAGCCAACCAAGAGCTGCCCCAGCCCCTCGGCTGCTCACACTCCCTCACTGCCCTGCTCCACGCCAGCCCCACGGGGCCCCGCCCGTGCCCACTTCCTTCTTCCTCAACTTCTAGGTCAGAGGTCACCCCGGCAAGCCCACAGACGTCTCTTCTTTAGCTTACACGACATTAGCGAAAGGAATTCCAGTGAGTTGCCAACATGCAGAAATTGGGAGAGCTCAATCCAGAATCCAGATTTCCGGCTTCTCTTGAAAAATCAGGCCATCTGGCACTCCTGGGCCTGTGCCCCTGTGTGGCCATGACCGGAGAGCTGGGCTGGGCCGCCCCACTCAGGCACCCTGTGTCAGCCACCCAGCCCGGGGCCCCAGATCCAGGCCCGGCCTGCTTCCCCGGGGGGCTGGCTGCCCTCCCCACTCGGCCCCCTCCTGTGTTCATACACCAACATCACATAGCATCTCGGACTTCAGGATACGGAGCAGAGCGCAGCAGGAGAGTGGAACACACCACAGGAAGGAGAGTCTTATAAGGGGCCATGGGAATGCGGATTCTTCACAGATTAAGTACCCAGGGTCTACTTTTTGCTAGGTACCGCTCAGGATGACAGCAGTGAGCCAGGCTGGTCAGGAACACCCCACAATGGCAGGCTCTAATCCTTGGTCTAAAGGACAAAGGGACTGAATGATCGCTGGAGGGCAGAGGAGGGGCTCCTGCAGGTGAATCAGAGGCTTTCTCTGAGCAGGTGACCCTGGGCAGTAACCTAAGTCATTAGGGAGCTTTCTGGGTGGAGGCAACAGTGAATGCAAAGGCCCTGAGGTGACAAAGGGTTTTGCATGATCCAGGACCAGAAAGCTGTTGGGGGGGGCAGCTGAGAGTAGGGGCCCCTGGGGGAGGGGAGCTGTGCAGGCCACAGGGGGAATCTGGTCTTCCTCTGAGTGCGATGAGAAGCCCCAGTGTGTTATGAATCAGGCAGTGAGGGGACCATGCTCTGTGAAGAGCAAGGCTGGGTCCGAAGGGTGAGCTCAGGGTGGAGCTTCCCACGGGCATCCAGCCCGAAGGCAGGAGGTGGGGAGAAGCAGCCCACTTTCGAACACTGCCTGAGAGTAGGGATGACAATAATTGCTGGTGGATCCGAGTCTGAACCAGATGACTCCAGCTCTGAGTCTGAACCCAATGTGGGAGGGACTGGTTCCACCTGGCAGGTTTCACAGTGAGGTCACAGGAGAGAGGAATCTGATCTCGCTGGGCCTTGACCAGTGACCAGCAACTCGCCGAGCCACTGAGAGGAGGGATGTGGTGGCAGGAGGTGCAGGGAAGCAGCTGGGGCCGGGGGTGTAGGCCAGGCCAGGAGCTCCAGGGTCAGGATGAATAGGGCTGTCAAAGGAAGCCTCTGGAAGGCTTTACGCAGCGGAGTGGCCCACCCTTCACCATCCTCTTCAGCCAGGGCACTGGACATCCGATGGTGGGAGTCCCCTGCCTGGCAGGCCCTTGCTGGCCCCGTACACCTCGACAGGGCAGTGAGGCCCCGAGTGTGCTCTTGGGGGGCCTGCCAGGCAGGGGTCCTCGACCCACCTGCCCCCTCACAGAGCTCCAAGCTGACGGAAGGGGCATGTGCCCTGGATCCTGCTAAGCGGCACACACAGTGACTTGCTGGGTGAAGAGATGAGTCATTAGTGCTGCCCACCCTTGTGGCAGTTAGGGGACCAGGTGACATACTATGGCCGATGCACCGTGAGAGAAAGGTGCGTGGCACTTCCTATGGGAGCCCCACGATCTCTGATGGCACCTTCCCTTGACCCAGGGATCCAGGGAGCCCACCTGGAAAGGACGCTCCTGCTGTCTCGTCCCTGGGAGACTTGATGGATGAGTACAGCCCCTGGCCAGCCTGTGACGGATGCCGACGCGCCAGGGGAACAACCCGGGCTGCGTCAACATGCCAGAGCCCATCCAGACTGGCCAAGAAGGGTGAGTCTGGCTAGGAAACTAGGTCACAGGGCGTCTCATCCCACCCCAAGGCACAGACACAGTGGTGGGGCTCTCTCTCCTCCCCAGCTGTGGCCTTACATTTCCTTCCTTAGAAGGGTGCTACAGGACTTCTGTCTGGAACCCCAGGCCCTAGAGACACAGAAGAGGACACAGACTGGGGCTTACCCAGCTCCCGATCCTTAGGTCCAGCGAGGGCCAGGCTCACACAGAGCACACCCAAAAGAAGCCCTGGAGAAGGCACACCTTCGCCGGTGTCACCAGGACCCTGTTTTAAAACCTTCCAGGGCCTCCCAACCCCTGCAGGACAAGATCCAGGCTTTCTGCCCCTGGATTCACTTCTTTATTCATTCCACAAACATCTATTGAGCCCCTGTTCTGGGCCAGGGGTTGTGCTAGCACGCCTGTGGTCCAAAGTCCCCATCCTTGAAAAACACCCTAGCTGGAGCATGGTAAAGGAGGGAAATAACCTCCCGGGATATAGAAATACAGCACAGCGGTCACGGGCATGTTCTCTGGAGTCAAAGCCCTGCACTCATACCCAGGCTCCACTTACAGGCTGGGACAAGTTACTTAATTTCCCCGTGCCTCAGCTTTCCTGTCTGTATAAGGGGGTCAGCAACAGTGCACACGGCAGAGGTACTGTGAAGGTTAAATGAGTTAATGCCTCTGAGACTTCAAAAAATATTGTTGGTCCTGTGATTCCAAGAGGAGGGTCAACAACAAGCAGAACTAAACCAAAGCGTTGCCATGGGGACCTGGAGAAGGTGTGTACTTCGGCTGGAAGGGGCAGGAGGGATGATCAGGAAAGGCCTCCCTGGGGAGGTGGCATTGAACTGGGAGCCGGGAAGAGGGATCCCGCTAGAAAGAATGGTCAACGCAAAAGCCATATTTGACTCATAAGGCAAAGACGGCACAGAAAGGTCAAATAACTTGGCTCCAGGTTGCCAGGTGACAGAAAGCGTGCCGGGAATTTCAACCCACTCCTCTGCTCCAAGAAGCCCCCCAAAGTTTCACTCTGCTGTCCCTAACCTCACTGCTGCCGAAAAGCCCGTCTATCCAGCTGCTCAGCCAGCTCGCTTCTCTAAAGGGCCCAGAGTCAATAGGTGCCAAGGGGGACACCTGCGCCATCCACACCTGATCTGCCTCTGCGTTCTGGGTCCCCTGTAAAGGGTCCTTGAAAGGCATCAGCAGAACAGGCTGCAGTGGGAGAGGCCACAGCTTGGTCTTGCTGTTGGTCACCAGTTGGGGCCGGCTTTGCTCCACGTCAGCTGCTTATTCAGACTTGGCTGTGAGAGGGGAGTGCATGCAGACCACACCAGTGGTGTCTCCCACGTGCATCTCCTGTCCCTGGGCTGCGAGCAGTCAGTGGGGACGCCAAGCTTGTGGGGCTCCAGGAGGGCAGTTACAAGGCTGGGCACCACACTCACGGATCACCCAGGTGCTGGAGCCCCAAGCTGAGTGCTTGGCAAGCTCTTGTCCCAGTAGGGGTCTGCATGTCAACAACGGGCTTCTCCTGTCGTTTCTAGTTGCCCGAGCAGCTGAAGAGACGTGCAAGTGGGCGGCTGTCCACACCTCCCTGCCTGGCATCTAGCTGGCCTCCAGATTTCCCACCCCACCCACTCTGTCCCCCTGGCCCCGCGGGCTGACCTCACTCCCAGCCTGGCCAGTCAGAGCCCTGAATCCTGCCGAACACCATGAGCAGTTTGGAGCGAGCCAGCAGGGGCTGACGAGAGAGGAGATGCTCTCTTCCTGCCGGGGTTGCTGTGAGGCTGGACCATGACCCCGGGACGGCTGGCAGGCCTCCTGCCCTGGTGGGGCACCGACGGGAGATGACTCTGCGGAAAATGGCCCGGAGATGCCTAGCAGCTTTTCAGGTCCAAAATCTGTAAGGCCTCTGCTTACACCAGTCTGACTGGGTTCCTGTCACTTGCAATGGAGAAGGCCCTGATTGACAGAGACCAACACAGGGTCTGTTTACCTATGGTGCCCAAGGATCCTCTGCGGTTAGGAGGCTGAGCCGTCCCTGTGACTGGTCTCAGTAGACCATGGGAAGAGGGACTCAGCAAGTTCAGTACTCGGACAATCTCTGCATGTCTGGAAGCGCCCTTCAATTCCGTAATCCAGGCTCAAATGCCCCCAGCGTCCTACAAAGGAGTGATGACCTTCCATCTGCTCACATACTTCCAGGGCCAGCAAGCTCACCACCTCTTCAGACTGTAGTTCATGCAGCTCTGATTTTTACAAAGCTTTTCCTGATGCCGGGAGCCCAAGCTGAATGGGGCTTGCCCTTACTACAGAGAGCAGGTGGAGGAGTTACCCTCCGTCATGACTGTCTGCCCTGCAGGGCCTGCCTTGGCATGGTTTTCTTCCCTGAGAGACTCAGCACCAGCCACCCCAGACCCAGGACATGGCCACGGACCCCCAGGGCTGTGAGGGTGGTGAGGGCCATGGGCTGGATGGGTAGCTCATGTCCAGGGGAATGGGAACCCAGCCTCCTTCTTAGTAGCTCAAAGTGCTCCGAAGAGAGCTGATCTTTCACCAGAACTCTGGAGCCAGCATGTCTGGCTCTGTGGCCTCGAGCTAGCACCTGACCTCTCTGAGCCCTGGCTCCCTAGAGCCAAGGGTCACAGGGTCACTGTGAGGATTCTGTGAGCTGACGCACATGAAGTGTCCCACACAGTGCCTGGGACCTAATATGTTTATATGGGCTGGCTGTCGTCATTGGTATTTTCATTACTCACAAGAAACACCTCACACGTGAGGAGCACGGAGTTGGGGCTAGCAGATCGGGAGCCCACCCCCAGCTCTGCTGCTCACTGAGAGAGGCTGGCCCAGCTCTGTGGCCTCTGAGCCTGCTTCCCACGCAGGTAGAGAGCAGCTAACTGCCCAGGGACGCAGGAAGGGTGAAATCTCAGAGCACCGCAGACTCACACCAGGGCTCTCCGCCTCCCTCCTGCAGAAAGGAACAACAGGCAGGGGGGCACCTGGCAGGCCCCAGGGGCTGGGCCCTAGGTGGAAGGGAGGCCTGCCTCCCTGGGCTGGAAGGGACCCCAGGGGCCCCCCTGAACAGCTCCCAGCCCAAGCCAAGAGTCTTAGCACACCATCACAGCAAGTGGTTGTTGAGGCCCTAACTTACATGCCCCTCAGAGACGAGGTAATCACTCATGGACGAGGGCAGCTCTGGGGATAAGCACACTCTTCCAGAGGTGGGAGAGGTCTGGCCTGGTCCACCTGGGACAAGGCTGGCTGGGGCTACAGTCACCTGGGCTCTTGCCAGAGTGAGAGGGGGCATGAAAAGAGGTGATTGATGCACGGAGGCCCATGTCCCTGAGCATGTATGTGTGGAGCACAGAAGAGGGGATCCCATCAGGGCTGTGGGGGCACTGACCCAGGCTCCTGACGCTGTGGTGGCCCAAGGACCACCGCTCCAGGGCCGTGCGGCCTCCCGTGGGTGGTGTGGCTTTGCCTCCTGAGCTCTCCATTTACCCTTGTGGCTCAGTGAGCTGATAGGGGTACACGCGGCTACACGCGTAGTGGCCGTTCCCACACTGGAGCCGGTGGGGCGGTGTGAGTTCTAGCCTGCCCACCCCACTGGCTGTGTGACCTCAGGCAGGTGACCCGCTTGGGACCTCAGTCTACTTGTCTGCACAATGGGGTTAGTAAGAGGCTCTATTCCCCAGGAGAACGGGACTCAGAGCAAGACAGCGTGTGGAGCAGTGTCTGGCACAGGCTAAGCACATGGAACTATCAGCCACTGCCATTATCTCTGACTGTTCTCTGTCGGGAAAGCCTACTACTGGAAGGAGGTGGGAACTGGCAGCTATCTGGAAGGCTGGGCAGGCCTGGGAGGCAGTCGTGGGGGGGGCGGTGTGGGCCGGGGCGGGGGAGGCTGGGGAGGGAAGGTGGTGAGGGCTGAGCCGGGAGGAAGCCTGGTGCATTGTCCCAGCCCCGGAGCCTCCCTGCTGGGCAGGGGGCAATTTCACATGGAGTCCATTGGCACCTGCCACTGGGGGCCAGCCATCCCACTCTGCCCCACACCCCGAGTGGAGCCAGACTTGCTGCTGACTGTTCCTCAGTGCTCTAGACCAGCGCTGTCCGCGAGCACAATCTGTGGCAACCGAACTGCGCTAGATCGGCGCTGTCAGGCATGGCAGCCATGTGTGGCCAGTGAGCACCTGGCCGTGGCTAGTGCGCCAGAGGTGCTGGATTCGTGTTAAGTTTCAGTGAACTTTAACTTCAGTAGCCACCTGTGGCTGGACCGCAACGCGGTAAAAACACAGGCTCCCCCAAGTGATCTCTGAGCTGAAGGCAACACTGGCAAAAAGTCGGTTGGGGTTGCTCATGGGTCTTACTAAGCGGATTCCAAAATTCACATGGAAGAATACCCACCCAAAACAGCCGAGACGATTTTTAAAAAGAACAAAAGAGGGGGTTTTGCCCTCCTAAGATAACATGTGAAACCCAAGTCTGATGCTCGTGGAGGAACGAACAGGTCCTGTAACCATTAATGTGGAGCTTTGCAAGCATCTTCGTTCTGTTCCCTGATCTGTCCCGGGCCCCTAAAACACTGCCTGGTGTGTTGCAGGCGCTCAATAAACAGCTGCTGAATGAATGAAAAGGTCCCATTCATGTAGGAATTAGATGGAACTTCAAGTCAATGAAGAAAGGACTGTTGAATAAATAGTTTGGAAACAACTGGCTAATCTTTACAGAATAATAAAAGTTGGGGTACGCCTGGGTGGCTCAGATGGATGTCTGCCTTCAGTTCAGGCCAAAATCCCAGGGTTCTAGGATCGAGTCCCGTGTTGGGCTCCTTGCTCAGCGGGGAGCCTGCTTCTCCCTCTGCCTGCCGCTCCCCCTGCTTGTGCACTCTCTCTCTGACAAATAAGTAAAATCTTAAAAAAAAAAAAGTTGCACCCCTCATCTTGTGTGGTTCTCCAAAACAAATTTCAGCTTGAAGTCCTAAAGGGCATGCAAATACACTGAAGAAAATATTTTTAAAACTATACTTATGATTTGGGGCAGAGCCCCTTTTAATTATTATTATTATCACTGTATTGATGATTTGGGGCAGGGCCCCTTTTAATTATTACTATTTTTATTATTATTATTAAGTAGGCTCCATGCCCAGTGTGGAGCCCAATGCAGGGCTTGAACTCACAACCCTGAGATTGTGACCTGAGTTGAGATCAAGAGTTGGACACCTAACCGACTGAGCCACCCAGGAGTCCCCGTGGGCAGAGCTCCTTTTAAAATAAAAAACATGAAAAGCCAAAGAAACAAAACAAGAAAATATGAATTCCGCTAATTAAAATCTTCCTGTACAGCCATGGTGACTGTGCTTAATAATACTGGATTGTATACCTGAAAGTTGCCAAGACAGTAAATCTTAAAAGTTCTCACCACAAGGAAAAAAAAGTCTAACTATATGTGGTGAGGGATGGTAAAAACTTCTTGTCATCATTTTGCAATATACGTAAAAAATTGAATCATTACCTTGTACATCTGAAACTGATGTTAGATAGCAATTATCTCAATTTTAAAAACACAAAAAACTAAAAAACGTGTTAGATGAAAGAGCACAAAGTTAAAAGACATAAATATCTGAGAACCACTGAACTGTACACTTTATAAGGGTAAATTTTACAGTATGTGAATTATATCTCAAAAGAAATAAATTTTAAAAACAAGTGACAGACAGAAAGAAAGTGTTTATAATTACAAAGTATCAGTATCCCCGAACTACTAGTAAATCAACATGACAAATAACCTGAGAGAAAAAATGAGCAAAGAATATGAACTGGGGGCGCCTGGCTGGCTCAGTTGGAGGAGCATGCGACTCTTGATTTCAAGGTTGTGAGTACAAACCCCATGTTGGGTGTAGAGATTACTTAAAAAAAAAGCGGGGGGCCTGGGTGGCTCAGTCGTTAAGCATCTGCCTTCAGCTCAGGTTGGGATCGAGCCCCGCATCGCATCATTGGGCTCCCTGCTCCGTGGGAAGCCTGCTTCTCCCTCTCTCACTCCCCCTGCTTGTGTTCCCTCTCTTGCTGTGTCTCTCTCTGTCAAATAAATAAAATCTTAAAAAAAAAAAAAAAAGAAGAAGCTGGGAAATGCAAACTAAAATGACCAAGAGACAACTATGTCTACCCTTTGATTGGGGGTGGGGAGAGAACACTGAGTGTCGCCAAGCATATGGGAGAAAGGGGACCTCTCAGATCCACAGGCAGAAGAGAGCAAATGGGTAGAGACCCCCTTTTAAAAAGTAAGTTTCCAGTGAAAAACGTGCCTACCTAATTCCGCTTTTAGCTAGCTTCCCTACAGACTCTCTTGGGAGTGTATGTAAAGAATAGATCCACACTCCTTGTCATCTACGGTTGGTAATTACAGGGAAGTGGAAGCAAGTGGCCAGGTCAGTAATATGGATAGCCACACCAGGGACCACTACACAGCAGCAGGCGGGAGGGGGAGGGAGTGGCCCGGGCACACTGACAGGGGGTGGGGTGGGGGTGGAGATCTCCAACAGCAAGCCGTGAGGTGGTATCTCAGTGAGATGATGTCCACAACCCCAGGCCCCAGGTAACGCCAGCAAGGCCCCAGCAGCAGCTAACACTTGGGAGAGGACTTACTCAGTGCCGGGCGCTGCTCCAAGCACTTCACATAGCTGCTTCCTTCCAACTCACACCGTGCGAGGTGGACACTGTTGGGCCCAGCCCTACTGTACAGACGAAAGGCCAGGCTGTGAGCCCGGGCAGTCTGGCCCTGGAGCTGTGCTCTGAACCACGGCTGTCTGCAGTTCTGAAGAGCACACACATGCACGGAATAAAGATCTGGGAGGAGAGACTCCAAAATGACAAGAACCAGAGGGAATGTTATCCTAACTGGAAGGCTTTCATTTTCCACGGGGAATGTATTCCTGTACCGCGCACATAACTAAAAACAGAGCTTAGAGAGAACCTACACAGACCACAACTGGCTGGTGGAGGGACTGTTTTTTCTGGCCTCCACCTGTCGACCCAGCTGGGACCCCCACATCAGGATGTCCCTGGAAGCTGACAGGCATGCGGTGGGCTTGGGCACTAAGGGAGCCCCCCGGTTAGTTCGGCCCCCTGCCCAGGAGGGCCCTGGCCTGGGTCTAAGACGACTCGGGAGCTGGCTGTGCCCAGAAGCAGGTGGGAGCAGACTTCTGGGACAGAGCTCAGGATGGGCTCAGTAGAATATGGCCCTTCCTGCTCACGTGCTGCTCTGGCCACAGGTCGTGCAGTGGTGAGGCTATCCCTACGTGCCGTGAACCACGGGCTGATGGGAGTCTCAGGAGAGAGCACCCGGGTGCTTGAGACTCGTAGTTCTCAGCTGAGTGAGGCAGTGACCCAGAGCTCCCTGGCTGCTCACATGTAAATGTCCTGTTCCCTATACCCTCCCTCTGGGACAGGCCTGTGTCTCCGAGATAACGCAGCACTCCCATGTAGCAGGGATGGTTCAAAAGTGCCCCCAAGTCTCCCTCCATCTCGAAGAGGAAGCAGAGAGTGGGGGAAGTGCAGCAGATGTGTGTCGGTCACCACCAGGCAGTCTGGCCGTGTCCCCAACCTTGGAGGAGTCAGCGCCAGGCTGACGTCCAATGACCCCCAATCCCAGAGGCCCCATGGATGGAAACGATGTGAAATATGGGAGGTTTAATAACCAGAGCCCGGCAGCGTCCCTTCCAAGGGAGTGTGCGGCCTCCTCCCCTTCCGCTTGCTATTTTCAGCCGTGCTAAGAATAGCCTGCTTTAAATATCCGTCTCCCTCCTTAAATCTGCTCTCAGGACTGCGCCCACAGCATCTTTCTAGAACTCCTGGTGGGGAATGGCCACTCAACAGACCCAATTCACACGTCTCCCAAAGGACCTTGCTGAGACATCTGTTAGCACCAGGCTTATCTGTGTCCTGCTTCCCCTGACGCGTGCCTCCGAGCCGAGCCCGCACCTGCCCTGGGAGATCTTGCTCACACACGGACCCCATCACAGCGCCGTCAGCCTTCACATTCACATTTCCTGAGAAGCTACTCTGTGCTGGGTGCTGCTCTAGGCGCCGACAGGGCCCTGAACTCCTGTCCCCGTGTTGCTTTGTCCCAGAGAAACCCCTCGTTTGGCTGCTGCTCAGCTGTGAGCCTCTGCAATCCCCACAACAGGGCCCTGGGAGGGGCCGGGCCCTGCACTCACCAGGCTCCAGTCTCCTCTACGACAGCAGCGCCGTGCCAGGTGCTGCCACAGACCCCGTTAGCGCAGTGTCACTCCCTCACACATGCTCTTTTAAACCCTCGGTGTGTGCAAAGGCCCCGGGGCGTGAGAGGAAGGCCCGCCCCACTCGGTCCTGCGGGGCTGGCAGGCACTCACTTGTTGAAGAGATTGAGGCCAATGCGGTAGTGCCTCTTGCGGATGACATCGTTGCTGAAGGCGGGTGAGTCCCAGCTGTTGCGGGTCTCCTTGTGGTAGGTTTGCTTGCTGAGTGTCTGCTCCCGCAGGCTGTCGCGGGACGACGACTCGGAGCTGCAGTTGATGGTGTCGTTGGAGTTGGATGTGCTGTTGATGCTGTCGTTGTCCCCATCCGAGTAGTCGGACTCCGACTTGCTCTGCCTGTTGGCTGAGCCATTGATGGCCAGGTGGCTGTCCAGAGGCCGGGGGGCCCGGGGCCGCAGCTCTGGCTCCTCCCGAGGAAGGCTCTTAGGGGGGCCGGCCAGGGGGCCGTGCTTGGGGCTGCCCTGTGGCCCGCCCAGGCTGCGTTCGTAGGCACTCTGCCTCTTGAGCGAGCCACGGTCTGAGCGGTCACTGAGGTCCACGGAGCTGTCACTGGGCGGCTCAATGGTGAGCAGCGGGAGGTGCTCCACCCGCAGCCGCTGCTCCTGCCGCTCCAGTGACGGTGTGCTCCGGCAGCTTGTGTCTGTGTCCCCCTTGTCGTCCTTGTGAGCCAGCGCCCAGTAGTCCTGCGCGGCCCCCCCGGCCCGCAGCCGCAGGTCCGACTCCGTGCTGGGCGGCCGGTGTGCCGCCTGAGACAGGGGCAGGGGTGGTGACAGCTCCTCCTCGTCGATGTACAGGGTGACGTCACTGTACGAGGCCGTCATCTCGTCCAGCTTGTGGTGGTCCACGCCGTGCAGGGCTGGCTTGGGCTCGGGGTCCCGGGCCCGCCCTGCCTCGGGGGCTGGCGCCTCCTCGGCGTGCAGGCTGCGGCAGTTGAGGGCGTCATCGATGGACTCAGCCAGTGACTTCACCTGCCGCGAGAAGGCGTCCTCCAGCTCCGTGATGGCGTCCGCAAAGTCACTGGACGGGGCGGGAGACTTGAGGGTGGGTGGCTCGCCAAGGTCGCCACACTCGGGTGGCACCAGGGTCCCCAGCTGAGAGCCATCATCAGTCACTGAGACCTGCTTCCCCTCGAAGTAGGAGCTGTGCACCTTCTCTGGGCCCTCGAAGGAGAACTGCATCCTCATGTTGGACAGAACGATGCGGCGCGACATACGGTTCTCCGACATGGAGCTACGCAGGCGCTCGAAGTTCTTGTTCATCTGGTACTGACGGAAGGCCGTCTGGATGGTGCGGGCCGCATGGCGGGTCACGAGGCGGCCCCCATACTTGCGTTCTAGCATCTCCACCTGGTCGGGGGTGGGAGGGGAAGAACAGGACATTAGTGAGCACAACCCCGTGTGCTGGAGCAGCGCCATGTCCACCCACAGCCGTGCCCACTGCCCAGCCCCGCGGTGACACCATCCGGAAAAGCCTCGGCACATCCCAAAGTTGGTTATGGCAACCGCGGAGGCCTGCCTGTGAGGTTGTGCAAAACAGGGGTTCCCTGGGTCAAAGAAGATGGAGAAGCCCCATGTTGAAGTGAAAGCAAGGATGTTCCCTGTAGGACTTCCCAGAACCTTTAAAAGGTGGCGTGTTCCCAAATTTCTTTAACCACAAAAACCTTTGGCCCCAGTGCATCTTGTGGCCTGTGGTTTAACGAAATTGGGAGATGCTGGAAGAGGTGCAGGCAGCCCCTCCAAGGAGGAACCTGAGGCATGAGCAGGTTAAGAGACCAGCCAAAGAGTTCAGTGAGATCCTGGATGCCAAGTCTTGGCTGCAGCCTTTTGGTCTTACTTCCTCTTTACAGCAGCGACCATGTGCTCTTACCAGCTGGGAGGATGTCACTGAGTTTCAGGGAGGCCTGAGAGAATCACCTTAGTGGGGGAGCAGGCTTTCAGGCCACATGCCCGGGCTCTAAGCCTGGCCCTGCCCCTCGTTAGCTGTGCTACTCTGAGCAAGGCTTGGGGCCGCACACTTCCTGTTTGCTCATCTGTAAAGTGGGGACGGTACTCAGCCCTACCTCGTAGGACCATGGTGAGCACCTGATGAGACAGACACAAGTGCTTAGCACGTGCCAAACACAGGGACAGCTGGGGCTAGACCTGCAGCTGCATTCCTGGAAGGTCTTTACAGTTTGTGGGGTCCCCAACTCCCCTCACTGGACAGATGGGGAAACTGAGGCCCAGAGAAGACACCCAGCTCACAGCTGGAGGCCTCCAGACTCCAGAGCGAGCACTCATTCTGGCACCCCAGGTCCTGATGGCCCCCCTCCGTGATAAGGTACAGAGATGGGGCGGGGCTGCAGGTAGGTGGCACTGTCTGGGGCTCCCCTGTGTGACACACCAGCCTCCCAAAGCCCTGAGGCTCATGCCAGCCCTTGGTGACCAAGGACAACCCCAAGGGCTGCTAACCATGCCTCGCTCCTGCGTGAAAACATGCCCATAAAGTGGGAGCCTACCCTGTAAGAATCAAAGAAAATCCAAGATAAGGAACTGGCTCCTCTGCTAAGCCAGGGCTCTTGGGGTGTTGGGCAGAGGGGGCGCCTGATGTGGGGCCAGGAGAGGCCTAAGGCCCTCAGGAGGAAGGCACGCTTGCGCCAGGGAGGCAAAGCACCACACCCTGCTTGTCTAGATCCCGCCGGCCTATGCCGTGCCCGGCATCACATGAAAGCTGGTGGCACAGAGAGATAAGGTCCCTGCCCTCCAGAAGCAAAGAGTCTGTCAGGGAGAATGGACAGACACACATACTTAACTGAAATAAAACCAAACAGATGCCGAGCAAATCCAAGCCAAGGCCTGAGTTGGGGGAAGAGGGTCACTCAGAGCCGCTGTGGGGTGGGCCGGGAACAGAGGGCTTGGAGCCTCACATAACCCAATGCAGGTCCCGGTCCCCTCATGTCCCGGCTCTGGGAGGCCACCCACGTCAGGGATGCCAGCTCTCTGGGCCCGTGGGAGAGGGAGCAGAAGGCTCGGCAGAGCGGCTCCCTTCATAGGAGGAGCGGGTAGTGTGTGTGTGTTGGGGGGGCGGTGTGTGTGGATCAAAACAACTTTTCTGGGCCCAGAGTCAGCCAGGGTGGGTCTGTTTTTTCTCTTGCCCTGAAGTTACTGAACAACATCCAAAGAGATGACCTCACTTCCACATCTGTAAGCAGACTTTGTTTTTTGGGGGTTTTGAGTGGAGCTCTGAAAGCCGACGGGGCCGATAAAGGGCCCAAGGCTGAGCTCTGGGAAGCCCTCTCTCCTCTGCCCATTGAGGCCGGTAGCCTGGCCCCCCTCATGTCACCTTTGGGGGCAGAGTCATGACACCAGGACCACCAGCTTAGGCCCAGGGCTCACTCAGGGCTCTTTCTCTCCTGCTGACTTTGGACCTAGAAAACCAAGCAGCGACCTATTTGTCTGAGACCGGCTCTCCAGATCTGGGGGGAAGAGTCGGGGAGGGGGAGAAGAGGGACTTCGGAAAGGCAGAAATTGGCTCTGTGTCGTCATCAAATCCCCTCCCAGTCCCTCCTTCCTGGTCTTCCCTGGAGGACATAAACTGACCCAGGCCAGCTCTGATGCATCCCCCAGACTCACGGTGGTCATTCCTCCTTCTGGGCCACAACGGACCCGAGGCCCAGCCTCGAAGTTTATCGGGGTGCAGGGGAGGGAATCCAATCTGTATGTGCTCACCTGCTGTACATCGCCCTCACCCGATACTCACGTAACATCCAGTCTGCAGAGGGGCTCTGGGATCCCCCTTCTCGGAGGACAGAGGCTCTGGGAAGTGACGTGATGCAGAGCTGACCTCTAGCCCTCACTCTCCCTTTAAAAGGACACTTCTCAACCGCAGGGGAGAGATAAGGAACAGAGAGGAACGCCCTTCCACAAAGCAGAACTACCACCTCTCGGATAACTCAGGACTCCTGCTGTCATTGATAGGAAACCACCAGAAGGTGCGGAGGCCCTGAAGCCAAAGCGCTCCCTTCACTAAACGGGACTTTGCGTTCCCCAACTTTAACTCCTCATGGAATTGTGCATCCTACCTTCACCTGGCAGTTCCCAGGTAATCTGTCCTATTCCCACTCTTGCTTTGATTGCCAGGAAGCTCAATAGCTCAGGGGCCCTTTCACCTTTTCACCACCTCTTCCTTGCCACCCTTGTTCTGCCTCAGGGCCTTTGCACCTGGCGTTACTGCTTCCTGCAAGGCCCCTTCCTCAAACACTCAGTTCAGATGCCACCTTGAGGAGGTCTTCACCACTGCCCTTATCCAATGCTGTCACCTCCCAGAATCACTCCACTTCTTTCCCCTATTTCATAATCTCTGGAGTTTGTATCATACTCTGGAATTAAACTGTTTTTATTGCTAACTTGCCTGTGGGGTCCATCTCCTGGACCAAAGTGTCAGCTCAAGATCTGGGGCCTCACCCTGTCCACTGCTGACTCCCCAGCACTGAGCACAGTGTTTGGCACACGGTGGGCATTTGGTTAATGTGCATGGGATCAAAATGAACAGAAGCGCCACAGTAAGGCCATATGAAGCAGATGGTTATCTCCATAGATAGGCCTCTGTGAGGTCTTCAACATCCTCACTTGTTTCAACGGTTCTGCTGGAGGTCTTTTACTATCAACTGCTTCTGATCCACTTTGGACCTGGGTGTAAGTGATAAATGGAACAGAGACCACGTGGTCTTCCCCTGCTGTGGGCCTGGCCACGGAGCCAAGTGCCATGGTGCGGGGGTGGTATCTGCTCCCACAGCCCGACAAGAGGCCATCCGCAGAAGGATGAAGAGAGTCAGGGCTGAGAGGTAGCACTGAGAAGAGGGAGAGGAGGGGGCTGGTAAGGGACTTTGTCGGGGGGCTTGGGGGGAGGAAAGACCCAATGTGGGCAGTACCTGCACCACTCCTGGAAGTCAGGTGCCACACCAGGCCCAGACCTCTGCTCGGTAAAAGACAAATAGGAAGACTGGGGCGTAAAGAGAGGGCGGCAAGGCAAGGGGTCAATGTGACCACCTAGGACTCATGAGGAGACGGCCCAGGAGCTGGCGGAGGCTGGACAGATAAGCCTGGTCCTGCACATTTGCACGGCTGCTTCCCACAGCCTGAGGTTCTCTTGAAGCCTGAAACTTGCCTTCAGTTTCACCCAAGAATTCTTATTCAAGGGCCTCCTAGGTGCCTGCGCTCCTGAGGTCCTAGGAGTGAGAGCTCTTTGCCCCCCGCCCAGGGATTGTTCATTCCCTCTGCCCCCCGCCCCCCACCCAGCCAGGACAGGCCTCTCCCTCAACCCCAAGAGTCTATCTTTAGCCCTCCCCGGAGCCCGGCCAAGCGGGCAGGCCATGCATCCCCCTCGTCCTGCACACAGGTACCAACCCCACGGTGGGTCTGGGCCAAGGCCCCTGGGGGAGGAAGCGAGCCTTCAGCGAGGCCGTTTCCCACGAGAACACAGAGTTGTAAACCAAAGGGGATATAATAAGCAACCTCACCCACTGGCTGTGGATGGGCTTGGTGTTCTTTACGGAGTGTGTGCTATTTATGTTGTAAACTGAGCTCCTGCCCTTCTCCTCGGGGACTCCTCCTGAGGACTCCCTAAGGGTTCAGGCCTCTCCTGGGACCTCAGACATTCAGCGTCTGGCCACCTAACCTGCGTGCATGGCCATGAGGACGCCCTTCACTCAGGGCACCTCCGCGGGTCGGGCAGAGCAAGAAGGGGAGTTTGGGCCGAGGTGAAGGCCATGTTCCCAGCACAGGTGCACCTAACTGAACTTCAGTCTGTGGGAGAGCTGAGCCTCCTGCTGCTTCAGGCCTCCCCAGCAAAGGGCCGGGCACCCACCCATTTCCAGCCAGAGCTGCCCCAGCTGCCTGTCCCCGCGTGGCGGGCCCCACCTACCTGCTTGTCCTGCAGGTCGGAGGAGAGCTCATAGCTCTCAGAGAGTGACCGCGAGCGCTTGATGGCCTCCTCCTCGGCCTGCTTGCGCAGGATGGAGGTCGAGTGCTGTAGTTTGGGCCTCCGTGTGCGCTGCTGCTGTCCTGGCGGCCCCGAGTACAGCCCATAGGCTCCCACCGACGTGTGCTCGTAGCGGTCGGGGCTCAGGCTGGAAGCAGGTGCCAGGGGGCCCTGGTGGTAGGCCGATGGGCTGTCCAGCGACGTACCGGTCTCGCTGCTGGGGGCCTCGCCCTCCACGCTGCAGGGGATGGAGAGACGAGAGAGGCCTCCTGTGAGTGGGAGACCAGAGCCCAGGGCCTGATGGGGAGCCAGGAGGTGAGAGGGGGCCACGCTCAAGAGGCAGCCCCGCAGCGTCCCCCACACTGCCGGCTGGTACCTGACACACTTTACTGATTGATTTTGCTTACTGTCCGTCTCCTACATGAGAACGTCAGCTTTGCAAAAACGGAGGTCCTCCCCACGATGTGCACTGATGGGCCCCAGTGCCCAGGGCAGGGCCTGGCCCGTGGTAGCAGGTGGTCAAATGGGTCTGGTCACCCTCTCTCCCTCACGCCCACCACCTGGGTTAAATAAACCACTGATTTTTGTCCTTTTTGTTCTTATTTTAAACAGACATTCACAAAAGTGACTCTTTTACTATATACCTACGTAGGGGTCAGGCACTGGGGGGTTTTTTATGGGCTGAGCTGTGTCCCTCCAGAATTTATATCTTGAAGTCCTAACCCCCAGTACTTCAGAATGTGGAGGAGACAGGGTCTTCAGAGATAGTTAGGTTAACGAGGTCCATCAGGGTCCTGATCCAACGCGACTGGTGTCCTTCTAAGAACAGGAGATTAGGACCCAGACATGCACAGAGGGACGGCCACGTGAGGACACAGGGAGAAGGTAGCCTCTGCACACCAACGAGAGAGGCCTCAACGAGAGAGGCCTCAATGACACCTTGATACTGGACTTCGGGCCTCCAGAACAGGGAGAACAGGGAGAACAGGGAGAACAGTGAGAAAATAAATGTCTGTTGTTTAAGCTGGCTGGTGTGTGGTCCTTGTTACAGCAGGCTGGGGAATAAATACAGTGTTCTACGTACATTTTTTTTTTAAATCTTAAAACTAGTCTGCAAAGAAAGAATTACTAACTCCCCTTTTTCAGGTGGGGAAACTGAGGCCCACAGAAGTACAGGGACCTACTTGTGGTTGCACAGGTAGTGAGTGGGTGAGTTGAGATCAAAGCCCAAGTTGGTGGGACGCCAAGACCTGGGGTGGGGGGTGTGTGTGTGCACCCCTCCACCTCGCTGCGCCTCATTCTCAGGACGCAGACACATCCCTCTCAACATTCCAAGCGCCAGACTGGGGGGACAGAGAAGGACTGGTTGGCTTACTCATTCCAAAGTCAGGAACTCAGAAAACAGACATTGGTTCCTGCTGCAGACTGCTTTTTAAGTATACAACAAAGAGGCAAGGTTGTTTCTACCATGGCTTCTAGTAGCCTCTCTGGTCAAGCCTTGCCATCTCCCTGTCCCTGCAGGATATCACTCAACCTTTAAAGACCCTCTGATCCCTAGGGCCAGGGCAGGGGGTCTCTCTGAAAGGGGCCCAGAAGAGAAAAGGGAACATAGCACCCCTTCCCAGGCTGCAGTCCTTCCTTCCTGGTCCTATCTTCAGACCAGTGGGAATACCCTGGGTGTGAAAGCCTTGGGGCCAACTGGTCTACCCCCTGCCCAGCTCTGCTTCCAGTCACATCACAAGGCCTGGCAGGGCTGCCCTGTGAGCATAGAATGTGACTGTTCACAGACTCCTGGGAGAGACAGACTCAGAGTGGGGACAGAGGGAGGCAGCCTGCCCTGTGGTTCCAATTCTGCCCTGAGCCAGGGATGGGCTGCAAATCCCTGTGCTTGCCTTCCAACTTGGAGTTCAAGAATACTACAGGACTTCTGCTCCACCAACTGGCTCTGACCTCCGAGGACATGCAGTGGGTGTCCTGTGACAAAGGACATCCCATCCTGCTTCCCAGAAGCTAAAGTGTGACAAAGTGACAAAGGTCTTTCCTTGGGGAAGAGCTCTGGGTGCTTTGCCTTGATCTGGCTGTGAATCAGGGTGGGTCACCCCTCATTTCAAGGCCTGTCTCCCTGTCCATTATCCATGTGGGATGGACTGGATGCTTTTACGGTGTCAGAGGAATACCCACCCTTTAAGACTCTTCTGACATCACAGTTACCCAAGAGCTGTTTCCTTTTGGCCCCCTGTATGTGCGTCGGGTGGGGAAGAAGGATGGGGACCAGCAGAGCTAAAAATTCTCTCATTCTCCTGATAAAGCTTTGAACAATACTTCACAATAAATACTCGGTGGCTTGATCACTAGTTGTATGAAAGAGAGAGGGAATCCCCCTATCAGACCTGCAGGCAGTCGATAAGCAAGCCCACCCATGGACAGCGACCCAAAGCCCCCGCCTTCACTCTGGCCCCACACGCCTCCCTGCCTCACCTTTTCTGTGCAGCCTGTGAGCATCTCATAAGGAAGTCTTTCCACACACACATCCCCCATACTGGAAGTGCTTCAGTCAGGGGCAGAGTCTGTTTTTCCGAGTAAGAGGCTGACAGGAAACAAAATCTCATCCTTGAAGACAAGCAGCCGGGGCTCTGCTCAGAAGGTTTTAAAACAGTCTCAAAACCCCGAGTTTACAGAAACACAGGGAGACTGAAGGGCAATCCCCAGAGCAGGAAGCCCTTCCGTCGTGCCTCATGGTGGCTCTGTCAGGGAGTGGTGGGCCGGGACCCTCGCCGTACTGCCCCGACATGCCCCGGGATAAAGGAGCAGTGTCCACCTCTCATGTCTGTGGGGGATTCAACCCCCTACCTAGGCCTTACTCACTGGACCTCAAAGTAACAGTGAACAGGCAAAGGCGCATTCTTCCTGATAGTGGTGGGGATGGGGCAGGGGTCAGTCTGTGAATTTGAGAGGTCGTCATCATTCCCTGGAGGCTGTGGTTTGGGGCAGAAGGGGCTGAGGAAAGAGAAGCAGGTGACAAGCTACTGAACTCAAGGGCTGTATGTTGCTTGGTAGTGGGGAAGAGCCTGGCTGCCTCGATGGCTGGGGCCATGAGCAGGATGTCAGCGTGGGTCGTGACCTGACAGGGACAGAGGTGGCTGGTGGGTCGTGACCTGACAGGGACAGAGGTGGCTGGTAGGAGGCAGACACTTTCTGGGGCTGTGCCAGTCCAGGATTCTGGCTCTGGCATTACCTGGCTCCCAACTGTCTTAAGCCAGCAGGTTCTAGAACATGCTAGGAGAGAGGGCCAAGCCTCCGCTCAGAGCCAAGGGAAGGGGTCTGACAGTCACCTGCAGCCTTTCTCTTCACCATGACAGCAACTCCAGTCTCCTCTCCCTATCAGCCCTACCTTCCAAACACACCCAGGCTCTGCCAACTTCTCAGCAGATGGCTCAGGCCACCATCACTGCTCCCTGGATTATCACAACAGCCTCCTCAATGGTCCCCCTGCCTCTCTCTTCCCCAAGGCTGCCAACAGTGACTCTGATGAAACGTAAGACTGAGTGCCTCCCCTGGTCCCATCACACTTCGAAGACCCTGTCCTTGCAATGTCCTTGAACGCCTGACCTCGCTGCTCTCATCTTGGCTCCTTCCCCCCTTGCTCATTCTGACTTCCTGACTCGCTGGCTTCCTTTCTCTCTGCTCAAAGGGGTCAGGCATGCTCCTACCTCAGGGCCTTTGCACTGGCTCTTCTGTCTGGAACACTCTTCCCCAGATCCCTGCCATCACCAGATTTAAAATCACAGCTCCCTCCCCCTCAAGATTCCTGGTCTCTTTCTTTGCTTTTTTTTTTTTTTTAATCTTTGATGATGACCATCATTTCAAAACATGTAATATATTTATCTGTTTTTTGGTTTGTTGTCTGTCTCCCATGTCACTATATAAGTTCTAGAAGGGTGGAGGTAATTTGTCTGTTTTGCTTACTGATGTTTCCCAAGTGCCAACACATGTGCCTGGCTAACAGTGCTCAGTAAATACTTGTTAAATGAGTGAAGGCACTTCCCCATGCCTGCTCTTGGCTGGGTCCTGGAACAGCTTCTTGCATCATCCCTGCCAGACCTCCTATGTGCCCCAAACCAAACTCATGATCTTTCTCCATTGTCATGCAGTGACCCAAAGCCAGGATCCTGGGCATCATCTCTTTCGTCCCTCCCCCACCACCAGCTCCCACCCCTGCCCCATTTAGTCTGTCACCAGTCCTGTTGAATCTACATGAACGGTATCCCCTTGACCGGTACAATGTGGCAGGTCTTCCACCCCACCAAAATCACCACCCGCCTCAGACCACCCTGATCAGAACAGAAATGGCCAGGCCAACTTCCTGCAGCCAGCATGACCCCACCATAGACACTGCCCCCCAGTACCGCAGTGGACAAAAGTGAGAAATGCATGAGTGCTTGCATGTAGCTTAGGAACCCACTGTAAGCCAGAGGATAATCAGAAGCTACACACTGTTAGACATAAAAAGAGTCTTGAAATCTGTACCAGACAGCTGGTTCACAGAAAGATCATTTTTGTCAAGTGAAAATGCCCAGTGCAACAGGCATTTCAGAAGTCTAAGTTGGTATAACTTTTTCAGAGTACTAGCTAGAAACCGCTATCAAATCCACTCAATTTGGCAGAGGCTCTGGCAGAACCCATAAAGATGCTTTACTTACAGCAACACCCTGAACCCCGAGCCCCCCCTGTCCTGCTTAGGACTCAGCTCTGCCCCCAGTTCCTTCCTGGGGGAGTGTGAACAAGTCATCTCCCTCCCCACAGCAGATCAGACACCCCATAGATCTTTGCTTTATATGATGTCCACGCCTGACACAGCAGGGAGCTGGGGGTCAGGGAACCACCAGCCCCAGTCCAGCAACACCCCCGGCCACCCTTGCTGCCACCCAAGCCTCCTGCACCAGCAGCCCACCCTGCACACTGCTTCTTCACCACAGTGATTTCCTGGCTGGAGCTCAACGTCTCATCACCCAGGTCAGCTCCCTTGGGGAAGCTTCTTCCACAACCTTCGTCCATCAGCCAGGCCTGAACACTGTAGTGGGTCCTAAACCACACAATGGCATTTGTGGTCTCTCTCAGATGCCTGGGCCATATGCAAATCAGGGAGTGGGGCGGGCACCTGTTCTAAGGGCCTGACAGTCCCTGACAGTTTAGAGTTTCTGGAACATTCTACGACAGTTGGGTGGCTGCTGCCCAGCACTCTCAGAAGATGCTCCTGGTCTAGTAATCCCTCTTCTAGATATTCACGCTAAGGAAACGAGCAAATCTGCAAAGAGGTAAATACAAGGAATTTCACTGCAGTGTTGGTTCTAATTATAAACATTTGGAAATAATCTAAATGCCCGTCAACAAGGGATTGATTTAAATTACTTATATATCCATATAATGGAAACAATGTCAAGCCCGGCAGGGGGCGGTGGGGGGGAGAGCGGTTGGATGGTTGTTCTAAGGAAAAAGACAAGATATTTTTGGCTGACCGTAAGTTTAACACGAGCCGATGCTGTGACGCGGCTGGGAAGCCACTCACTAACACGAATTAATACAAAGCCAGAAGCAAAAACAGCCCTGCGGCCCGCTACAGGTGTCAGATCATCGCAGAGGACCGTGTCTGGGTGCTGCACTGACCGTCCAGAGCCCCAGAGTGCAGATCACAAACCGGGGGCACTTGCTCGCCCCACTTTCATCTGGCCGACATTGCTAATTGATCAGACTCCCTCCTGCACATCTTCCAACCCCGCACTCCACGTGACTGACCCAAGCGGGCGCATGGCATGAACTCTACTTGCCAACCCCAAATTACAGTATGCCAGGAATAAACCTCCAGGTCTGGAAACCACCTCTCACCAAAAGCTTGGACTGCCTGGCCAGGAGAAAAGCAGCCAGAGGGGAGAGATGATGCCTATCATCAAGCCCCTGACAGGCTGACAAGAGGAGGAGGGAGCAGATTTCTGTGGAAAGAACCATGACCAAGGTCACCCAACCTGACAAAATAATGCTCTCATGTGGTTAGGGCTGCTTAGGAGGTGGTGAGCTCTCTGTCACTGGAGGTGTGCAAGCTGTAGCAGGTCAGACACCTGTCAGAAATAGAGCAAAAGGACTCCTATACTTGCTAGAAGCGCTACGGACCGTCTGAATGTGTACCCCCACCCTGTGGCTCCCCCCTGCCCGTCACTTGGAGTAGTCTACCTCTGAGGGGCCACACTCTGGTCCTGACTCAAATCCTACTTCCTGTATGGGGCCACCCCCTGCCTAGTGCGGCCCCCATTCCCACACTCTGCCACAGTGTTGATTATCTGGAGAAAGAGAGTGTGAGGGTCCACCCACCCCCAAAAGCCTGCTCCATGAGGCTTGGTCCCTTAAAGCCCTGGCCTCCTGCAAAGACAGGGACTGAGACTGGCTCCTTCCCGAGAAAGCTCCACACGTGCACAGTAGGGCTCTAGAGGTGGGCCCGGCCCAGCACAGCTGTCCAGGTGATAGTTGGAACTACACACGGATGTGTCCCCAGCCCTCCCCTGCTGGGGGCTCGGAGCTCTGAGTCCCTGGAAAGTGACCCCAAACTCCTCCTCCCCTTCTCTTTTCCCAACATGCCTTCCTCTGCTGGAAGCTGGTGTGTGTGTGGTTTTTATGGGGGTAAATGGCTGGATCACTACAGAACAGCATCTAGAGTTTCTGACTGCCCAAGGACGATGAAAAACATAAGAACTAAGAACACGTTTTGAAAAGTTCCCCTCTTCCCCGGCAGTATCCCTGTGCCTTTCCACCAAGTGAGGGGGCTGGACAGGCTCCCTGCAGCAGCCTCTGAGTCAGATGTCTGGGTTCTGCGGCTTACCAACTGTGTGACCAGGGGCAGGAATACTTCTATGCCTCAGTTTCCTTTCCTGTAAGATGGGGGCAGAGTCCCGACTTCACAAGACTGCTATGAGGCTTGACAGAATTAACACAGAGGAAGTCCTTAAAAGGCTGCTTGGCTCATAAAAGGCACTTTGTAATTGCCAGCTCTGGTTATTCTGACTGACCCGGCCGGCCCAACCTACACGTCCCAGCAGCCAGAGGTGGGGAGCAGACAGGCCCAGTGTGCGAGCCAGGGTCACCCACCTCTGCCTGCTGCAGGGCCTGCCACGGCGCGGACAGCCGCCTCTGGCCGTGGGCCGTAGTCGCTGGTGATGAGGCCCTAGGGAGGGCGGGAGAGTCCCAGAAAGCGACCTGGGCCCCATGGCCCGGACGCCATGTCCTGACTCTAGCTGGGGAGTGAATCAGGGCCGGGGGGCCCTTGGCCACTGCGGCCACGGATGTCTCTAATTATGGCTTGTAAAGTCATGAATGACTTTTCTCAAGAAAAATGTTAGTCAGAGGAGGCTCTGGGCAGAGAGGCAAGGGGGCACGGGGGAAGCAGGGACCCTCTTGTTAGGGGGCTGGCTGTTCGTCCCAACATCGATGATGCTCGATGGCAGTAACAGCTAATGTGTATATAGTTAACGGTCTTCCAAGTGTTCCATGTAACTCAGTTCTCTGAACCACTCTACAGGCACAGACAGGAGGTTAAGCTCAGCCCCAAGGTCATATGGCTAGATCCCAGGCAGTGTGGCTTGAGTCTGCGCACTTACTCACTGTGCTTATGTGACGTCTCACTCACACACATGCACACTCGTGCACACACACCGGGTGGGTTAGCAGCAGTAACTCTCCTCTGTAAGTAACTCTCCTCAACACAGCCCAGGTGCTGTGTTGAGCGTTCAAACATAGCCTATGACCCAACTGCCGTCCCTGGGAGTGAGGAGGGAGCTGTGCCTTCTGAGCTTGGGGCTCGGTGGAGTTGAGTCACTGGGCCAAGGTCACTCCTGCAGGACAGCAGGGCTGGGACTTGACCCCAAGTGGGTGTCTTGGCCAACTGGCTGCCCCTAGGAAAAGCATGCAGTTGATATGTTGGGGATCCAGGGTTGGGGTCCAGAGCCTAGGGGTCTTGGGGTTGTGCATGGTCATGAAAGAAATAAGCCTGGGCTGTGCGCGTGTGGCCAGCTATGGTCATATCACATGGTGAAGCCGCCCTCTTCAGAGTGGGTTGGGCCCCCCGCTGGAGGAAGGAGTGCTCTGAAGGCCTGCCTGTGGTTTAAATGCCCATGCCAGGAGCCTCGGTCCACATTGACTGCTGGCAGTCTGCGCGGGCCAGAGCCAAACAGCCTCCTGAAATACGGATGCCCCTCATGTCTCCAGGCCTTGTGGCCTCCCCCGTGCTCTGCTCTCAGGGTTTCTGGTTTCCAGAAAGGGAGTCTAGGCCAGAGCAGGGACAATTCATCCCCAGCCCTCACATGCTGTTGTGGGGCTTCTATAGCTCTTTGCTACCCAGGCCATATTAACTGAGGTCTATCTATCACTCAGGCCAGGGAAGGGGACAGTTTGCTCTGTTCCAGGTCCTCGGGGAAGGATGCAGACAGACTAGGGCAGGGTCTAGGGAGGAGGTGAGGGTGGGAAGGAAAAGGAGGCCATGTCCTCTGAGGAAGAGCAGGGAGGGCTCAGCTGGAGAAAGGCAGCCTTGGGACCAGCCACAACCCCTAGATCTCTGCAGGGTCATCCTGGGGCAATGGGAGCAGGCAGGTCTGTGGAACCAGAGGCAGGGTGAAGGCAGCCTGGCAGCTTCAGGGAAGTAGAGTTTTTTTTTAGCAGTTCAGCTATTGGGGAAGGGGCTGCCTCAGGGGGTAGTGTAGGTGTTCCAACAGGGTCTAGAAAACCAGTCTCCAGGGACTGCTGTGGCTCAGGGCGGGTCACCGCACAAACACACTCACCCACTGTGCCACATGGGAGCCCTCGCACAAACCACATCCACGTATTTAATCCCTGCAATGATCCCATCAAGGAGACTCAGTAAGGACTCGTGGCTTGCCCAAGATTGCAGAGCTGGGGGCAGAGCCAGGACCCAGCTGTGCGACATTCTCTGAGTCCTTTCCACTCTGTGAAAAGTCCCCGGAGCCAGGAGGCATCCACCAAGGGCTGGCCTGGCCATAAGGAGCAGGGGGCAAGGACACAGAGGGGCACGTTTCAAGGGAAGAGGGAGTGTGTTAAGGGACACACAGCTGGTATGCCCAGCAAGAAGGGGACAGAGAAGACTTCCCCAGGGAAGTGAGGGAGGCTCTCCACACCTTCTTCCCACGTTGGGGTGGAGAGAGGGTTTCCTGTAGAGGAAAGGCTGCAGCTCCAAGATGCTTACAGCCTTACAGGCTGGACCACACCTGGTAAGTGGTTCTTGGGAGGACGGGGGCCTGCCAGGGACCGAGGTGACTTATGAACACCCAGGAACACCCCAAAGCTCTGTCCCTCCTGGGAGGAGTGGTTGGGCGTCTCCCCTGAGGGGCAGGGTCGGGACGAACGCGACCAGAAGGAAGTGTCCTCAGGAGTGAGTGGTGAGCAGGAAGGGACGTGCTCCTAGCCTGCAGAGCCAGTGACAGTTCTAGGAGAGGCCACGGGAGTGGGTCCAGGGGAGGCACGCAGGCACAGAGGTTGAGCCCTGTGCTTAGAGCCTCCAGACACTGGCCAAGCTTGGGACGGAGGGGTCGGGGGTGTGAAAAGATTTAGGGTGTGAGTCCACATGAGGCACACATGCTCAACATGACTTCTGGCTGGTTAACCAGGAGCTCCATATCTAAAGCAAGGGAGGTGATGAGCTTTCTGGATAATCCAAGAGGCGCCCCAGCAGGGCCTGGTGGAGGTGGGGGTGGGAAGGAGAGTCAGGTGGGTTCCTGCTTTAACTAGTTACTCAATTTGCTTTAATGAGGATATACAGTAATCACAAAAGCACCAAAAAACCCCAACATCTGACTGCCCAGCACCACCCCTTAGATGACGAGTAGACCTCTCAAAGGCAGGCTCCACACGGAGCTCCTGTGCTCCCGCAACCCTAGGCCAGGTCCTCCGGCAGCCTCCCCAACCTTGGCTGAGAGCAACGCTATCCTTCCAGTGGCTCGGGCCAAAAATCTGAGAGTAACTCCTGGAAAATCTCTTTTCTTTACAGCCCACTGCAGAGGCAACATCTGACCCGTTGGCCTGCCCCCGGCCACCAGCCCGGTTTGCACTGCCCTCACCTCTTCCCTGTGTTGCTGCCACAGCCTCCCTACTACACCCTTCCACCCTCCTCCAGACAGCAGCTGGGATCCCGTTAAAACAACCCTGACCACGTCCCTCCTCTGCTCTCACCTCACTGGGATCTACAGCCCAAATCCTCAGAGTGACCCAAAAGACTATAAGACCCGAACATTCTTCCTGCTACCCCCTCCCTCCATGCCCTCTTGGCCACCCCACCCCAGCCCCACTGTTACTCTGTACTCCTGGCACACTCCTACCTCAGGACACTTGCATATGCTTTTCCCTTTGCCTGGTGTCTCTTCTCTCAGATGTCTACCTCGTTCACTCCCTCACCTCCTTCAGTTCACTTCATTTAAAAGCCATACCCCTCCCCGGCCCTCCCTGTTCTTCCCCACTTCATTTCTCTTTATAGTGCCACCATACCACTATATGTGGGGATGTGACTGTCTGGATGTCAGGCCCTGAGAACTGGGGCTTCCCCACTAGATTCTGTTAGATTCTGTTAAACCACAGATTCTAGATTCTGTTAAAACACAGAACTCTGGCGCTTCATTCCGTGAACATGTACCAAATGCCAACTAGGTGACAGACCCCTGCCAGGCACTGTGGGTGTGGCAGTGAACAGACAGACACAGCCCCCCTCGCACACTGGGGGATGCAACTAATTAATAATGACGGCTTGTGTTAGGAATAGTAACGGAGGAAGCTTCTGGCGCTGTAGGATGGCGAGTGGAGCCCGTGCCCTGGTGCTAGACGGGGGGAGGCTTCCTAGGAGGCATGCACCAACAGCCAGGACCCGAGGAGGAGCGCCGTGTGGC
Source organism: Eumetopias jubatus (assembly GCF_037043125.1). Lineage (NCBI taxonomy): Eukaryota > Metazoa > Chordata > Mammalia > Carnivora > Otariidae > Eumetopias > Eumetopias jubatus. Next base: position 161,792,773 of record NW_028274807.1, read on the forward strand.
CGTGAGGGGTGAAGTCTGAGTGGGAGGAGGTGGGTGTCCGCAGCGTCCACACGGGATGGAGAAGTTCAGTGTGGCACGCACGGAGGGCAGGCAGGACCAGAACTTGCAGGCCGAGTGAGCAGGGAAGGATGCAGGGCCAGCACTGTCTGCAGCCAGGTGGGAACAGAAGAAGAGATCTATGTGGGAGATGGTGACAAGCCAGAAGACACCTGTGGGAGGAATGAGAGGAAGGGCAGGAGTCCTCAGGGTCCTGATGCCAACTTGGTGAGGCCAGGGTCACCGAAGAGCAGCTGAGGCAGCAGAGAGCAGGGACAAGGTGACGCAAGGTTGGCACAGAGCGGGGTTAGAAGTCGGGCTGCGGTGGGGTGAGGAAAGGCCTTGGAGGACGGTGTCTGAGAAGACAGTGGGGGCTTGGGGTGGCAGCTGAAGGGGGCTGCAGGGAAGACTGGTTCTAAAGCTGGGATAGACCCAGGCACATCTGAACGGTGACAGAAGTGGGGGGCCCTGGGAGGAGCGGCACTGGGCACGGGCTGGGGTCACTGAGATTTAAGCTGGCAGGAGAGGAAGCGGCCAACTGGGGCCCCTCCTCTGGGAGTCTCACTGTTCCCTGAGGGGCAAGGAGGGGGTCAGTGGGCTGCTGAGGGGGCCTGACCCCTCCCACCAGCAAGCCGGGGCTTAGGCAGGGCCAATTTCAGGAGTCCGAGGTCTTAACCAAGAGAAAATGGGAGGTTCCCTCCAGCCCTGTGCCCCATTGCACGGAGTGGGCCCACAGCCCCTACCACTGACCCCTGGTCTCCATCCCCACACCTCTTGGCTTCTGTGACCTTTAGGGTGGGCCTACCCTACCTTAGGGTAGGCCACCTTTCAGGTGGCCCCTGAGCCCAGAACAGCTGCTCCCAGAGCAACCCTAGCGTGGGTGCCCAGCTCCCTCTCTGCTGCCTGCCCTTTAACCTCCAGGCCAAACCCCCTCCTGCTAACCTCCCACCCTGAGGCCTGCCCTGCCGAGACCGAGACAAGTTCTGGCCCAGATGCACCTCCCGGCTACAGCGTTACCTCTAATTACCTGGCACCAAGACCTCCAGAAGTGGCTTTTAATATATGTATAAAAATATAGGACTCGGAACAATGAACTTCTCAATGCGGGAGGCTATTTTCAGAGCCATGCTTACTGAACTGACATCCAGCATTCCCCCAGCTTGTCAGCGGCTCCTGCGGAGCGGGCAGGAGGCACGGGGAGAAGCAGGCAGCAGTTAGGAGTGGCGGGGTCTTCTTGGACTGCTGGAGCACAGCAGGAAAGGGGCCGTGTTGCACGATGCCCAAGCTGGAGGGGGCACGGTGGTGGCACCAACTCTTACTCCCCGCCCTCTGGTCCCGAGCACCCTGCACGGTGCAGCAAGGCACTTTCCATCCTGATGCCGTGATGATGTGAGTGAGGTGAGGCTCTCCAACCCCAGCTTCCCTGAGCCTCAATTTCCCACCTGCCTGGGGTCGGGGGCCGGACGCCCCTTTGAGGCAACGTGGTGGAGTCAGGTGAACGGTGCCTTGGCAAGAAGCCCTGCAGACAGCGAATGCTCTGCCTAATTAGAGGGAATTATCCAGGAGGGGCCTCAGCAGTGCTCGCCCTCAGATGGGGCTTGTTCCCATCAGTGCACAGCCAGAGGGAAGGAGAAAAGTCTGCTGTCCCGTGAAGCCAGTGCATGCCGCCAGGCCCTCGCCCTGTCAACATGTTTTCCAAGGTCATCTTTCCGGCCCCCGGGGAGGTGGTGGCTCCAGTCTCCCCAGCCCAGGCCTCACTCCTGAGCATAAAGAACATCTGTCTGCCCTTGCTGGAGACGGGCTGGACTGTCCCATGGCGCAGCTGTGAGTCACTGTCATTAAAACAGCCCAGAGGACCAGAGGGGGCTTTGGAAATACGGAGTTCAGGGTCCTGGGACAGGACAGGAAGGGGTTGGAGGGCAGCCCCAAGAACCTGTGAGCATATCACCCGTGAATGTTCCTGACTCTGGCTGCTCCCATCCGGAAGAGGGTCTTGGCCGTGCAGAAACACGGTGCCCAGTGCAGGGCCAGGGGAGCCCCTCGTGGTGCGTGGGGGCCTGCATAGGGCCTCCCCTGGAGCTCGGAGCATGGCAAACGTGGGGGAAAGGGGTCTCCCTGGCAGGAGGGAAGGAAAAGGGTGTTCTAGATCTGTATACAGGTGCCACCTCCACACCCCTGTCATGTTGAACTCTGGGTTCCCTTCATAGCACGTCTCGCTGACCACCTTTTTCCCTTCGTTCTGATCTGTAAGTCTTTCTCTCCAGGAGAAAGTGCGACCTGGAAGGGTGGCGGTGTGGCTGCCGGTGCAGCCTCTGTTTATCAGGCCTCCCCAGGACCGCGAACAGGGCTTGGCGTGAGCAGGAGCTCAGTCAGTATTTGTTGGGTGAATGAATGAATGAACAAAGGAACGAATGAGTGATGCTGCCAGTGATTAAGAAGCCCACACACACACTTGGGAAGCGGCATCTCTTACTTGTTCGTGCATTCAAACACGGAGAGCTCTGTGCCAGGTGCATCCCCGCAACTGCGCCTGTCTCACCTTCTCCCCTGGACCGAACCCCTCTTGATTTGCTTTCGGACCCCCTGGGCGGCGCCCCCTTAGCCCACTGTCCCCTGGCATGTCACCTGGGCCTCTGGTCCACTCCCCTCCAGCGGCAGGGCTCACTCCTCTCTCACCTGTAAGCAGGAGCCCAAGGCCTGGAGGGGAGGGAGGCTTGCTGGGTCATTGACACATGGCACAGCCATGACAGGGATCTGTGTCCACACTCGCTCCCTCGCCTGGCAGCTGGGCCTTGGAAATACTCAACGGCTGCGGAACCCAGAGCACTGCTCTCCAGACCCCGAGTCACAAAGGAACAGGGGCCTCATGCAGTCTCATCCCTTGGGGACCCCTGGCTCAGCTCCCCTCAGCCTACCCCCCCACAACCCTGGGAGGCCTGTGGGGCCAGGCCGGCGCTGGCAGGGCCTCAGACAGGAAGCGGGAACAGAGTCTCACGCCACAGGTTGGCAAACGTGCACTGCTGCTTCGGCTGGAAGCCAGCTGGCTGAGGGGAGCCATGACGCTCCGCATGAGGGCAGGGGCCTGGGGCCGGCACGAACACCCTGTCATCAAGCCCGGCCAGGGCCTCTGCCTGGGGAGGGGCCACTTACAGTGGCATCACCATGAATCCCAGAGAGGTCCTTGAGCTGCCTGGGAGCTCACCCTACGTCTGGGGACCGGAGCACCGAACCAGGGATAAGGCCCAAACCAAGAGGAAAATCGGGCCTCAAACGCCAGGCCTGCAGTCAAACCCAGGACGGGCAGCCTCTCCACAGACAGGCTGTGAAAAAGCCCTTTATTCTCCCCAGTGCTATCTGGGCCAGGACCAAGGCAGGGGTGAGGCCCACCCATCCGGGACCCTGGGCCTTGTCCCCGGGACAGCTGGGTGGGAGGCCCGATGCCCACACCGCCACTCCTCATACGGACACTGTAGACTTCACAGAGCTCTCTGGAAGACAGAGCGCCTCCATGCAAGGGGCTCACAAGGTCTCCATACAGAGTTTCCAGGCCCAAAGAGTATTTAAAAAAGCAAACAACCCCTCCCCCCACTGCAATACATGGCCAACATTTACCATGTAGAGGCTTTTTATAATGAAAATCCAGACTTCTGACTTTTCTTGGGGAGAGAAACAGTTAAGGATCTGACCGTACTGGGCCTATAGTCTTGCTTGATGACAGACAGAGCTGGGGATAGCTACCGCCAGATGGCACGTGCTCTTCTCCACTGCCCCAGTCCTCACCACTCCCTAGTGCCCACCACGCTTGCCTACTCCTCCCCCATACGTCACCTTCCTGCCTATTGAAGGCATCTGCACTTGCTTGCAATGCTCACAGAGGACCCCTCTCAAAGAACAGCAGTCTGATCTGCAGCTCTGGGCTCAGTCCTTCCCAAGGAACCTGATTTAGAACACCAAGTCCCGAGGGGCAGGATCCAAGCCTTCCCACAGCTTTGCATAACTAGTGGGAACACCGAGGAGCTTCCGCTCTGTTGCATCCTCCGTTTAACTTTTACAAGACTCTACCGAAGTAATGCCACCACACTGGTCATGATCCAAAAGCACATGGTCATCACAGCCACCAAGCCCCAATTTTCCAGATGTCCTCATTCCTCAGTTCCATACAGTCAAGATGAAAAGCCATCGGATACCTGGTGTTTATTCTCAAACTGGACTCGTAGGTGGTCTCCTGGGGTTGGAAGCCCCCTCTGCCCATCTCTGTATCTGGAATGATGCCCCTGTGGCTCCACACATGCCCACAGAGCATGCGGGGAAGCTCTGGGTGGAGATCAGACCAGGTCGAGACCAGGTTCCCACTTCCGGGCTGAGTGACCTGGGGCAAGTTACTTCACCTCTCTGGGCTTCTGGCTGTCTCATCTTTGCAGTGGGTATCATTCTCCTGCCCCGCTTGTGCAACAGGAATGTGGGAATTTGGGGGGTGGGGGGGACACACTTGGCCTGCAAACCCCTGTGTAGACATGTGGGGCTGTCTCTGCTGTGGACCACACACTGCTGCTCAGCGAAGAAGGGCTCAATGGAGAGACTCTGCTGGGATTGCCAAGGCCAAAAAGAGAGGCTCGGGATGAGTGTTCTCCAGCCCAACACCAAACTAGGCACTGCCTGCTTGGGAAACCAGAAATGTCTCTTGTGGATCTGTATGGAGCTTTATACTTTCAGAAGCCCCTTCCCCTTCATCCTTCCCACTGCTTATCTGGCCTCAAGAAACAAAGTTTACAAAACAGCTTCCCTGACCATGATCTCATCTGTGTAGGACATCACCCTCTTCCCTTTCTGGGTTTGTTTGTTTGTTTTGTTTGGTTTTTTTTTTTTTTGCCATTTCCTATAGCCTACTCTCTGCCAGACGGTCACCCCCAGCTAAGCCAGGGCAGTCCTTGTTGGTTTTGACTGCATAAAGACGGCCAGAGCCTGCAACCCCGGGGCTCACTCGGAAAGATTTTTCAGAATACACACACACACACACACACACACACACACACACACACACACACACACACACACACACACACACACACACACACACACACACACACACACACACACAGCCAAAAATCTTCCTGGCTGAGCCAAATTAAATACAGAGGCCTCTAGTTATTTCCATACGCGCAAAACGGACTCAAATAAAGCAGTTCTCTGTGGCAGGCTCCAGCAGACAGGGCTGGGCCAGGCCCCAGGGACGCTCCGGGAGTGCCGGGCGGGAGGCACACGCTGGGGAGGCTGGCTCTGGGACAGAGTGTGGGCAGAGAGGAGGAAGATGCCCGCCATGCTGGCCCTCCTGCCTCCGGCCCACCCTGCTGGCCAGGACCAAGTGTGCGGGCCTTGTGCGCCCAGCTCTCCAGTCCCACCCCAGACCCGCACCAACATTAAACTGTCCTCAAGGGGGGATCACCCCCTGCACTTGCCCACCCTCAACTGCCTGCCAGAAAGCACTTTCTAAAATGCAAATCGTTCGCGTTTTTTATGGCATCAAATCTTTGTCATGGTCCAAACCTCTGAGTGTGGTGCCGACACTCCCCTCCCACAGGCTCCCTGCCCACCTCCCAGCCTGCTGTCCATCCCGCTGACCCCCTGCACCCCCATGCCGCAGCCGTACGGTGCTGTGACTTCCGGCAGTGCACTTCCAACGTGCACTGCTCCCCTCCCCGAAACACTCGGTACCCCACGGCAGAGGGAGCGGAGCCCATGAGAGCCCACAGGACTTCACTGCCCAACTGTGAGCTCACCCCGGGCGGGGGGCACATTTTAGCATCTGTGTCCCCAGGGGTTCAAAACCATATATGAAGTGACTGAATGAACCACTGGATGAACTGATGATGGTGCAAAGAATACTATAATAACAACAGATGCTCTGAGCACTTCGCACTGAACGAACTCCTAGCATCCTATAACGACTTTTTAGAACAGATTTTTATTTTTTAAAGCAGTTTTAGGTTCCCAGAAAAACTGAGCAGAAAGTAGAGATGTCACATATTCTCCGTGCCCCTCCCCCCACATAACCTCTCCTACTCTCAACACCCCCCACCTCCCACCATGGTGCATTTGTGAATCCCTGGACCTCCCCTGACACAGTAGGATCACCCCACGTCCAGAGTTTACATTAGGGTTCCCTCTGGGTGTTGCAGATAACCATCATTTGAGGCAGATGCTGAATCCTCTCCCCATTTTGCAGATGGAAAAACTGATGTACAGAGGGGCCGCGTAACTCACCGAGGCGCACACAACTCCCGCACGGGGTGAGGAGAGGGCAGGCTGACGGAGGCACCGGGCCCAGCACTTCACCCCCCACCCCCCTCCCCCCGCATGCTCTGCCCTCTGCGGGGAAAGCCCACCCACCACCCCGTCTGCCCACCCCCTCCTCCTGCGCTCTCGGGACCTGGACCTGCAGCACGGCAGCAGGCACGCAGAAAGGGTCTGGGGGGGGAAGGATGAAGGCCCCGGGTAGGGAATGCCAGCCCCCCTCGACCTCCCACACCTGCAGCTCTGTCACACAGCCCTTTCCTGTAGACTGCTTGTCTGGCATGTGGCAGAGAGGGGCTGTGTGACCTTGGGTAAGTGACTTGGCTTCTCTGTGCCTCCGTTTCTCAGCCATTAAATGGGGGTATTGTCTACCTCACAGTCAAACGATAATGCAGACACAAATCCTCAGCCTGGGGCCTGCCACCCAGAAGTGTTCAGGGTAGCTGTTGTTACTATCACAACATAGGACTGTTGCTCCCCACAGTGCACAGGGGCCCCGGGGACGAAGGGAGGGGCTATAAGGCTGTGAGCATGCAACAGTGGGAAAAAGCCTTAAGGAGCACCCTTTGTTTGGAAGGTCGGCACCGGACCATCTGGCCCAACCCCAGCATCTGCACCTGAGGAGAGCGAGGGGTGAGTGGACAGGGCATGGTCACTGCTCAGAGCAGGACTGGGGTAGGACTCAGGCCCACTGCCTGTTTTTTTGTTGTTGTTTTTTTTTTACGTAAACTTGGTTGAGGGCCCTCTGTGTGCCAAGCGCTGTGTAAGATGTTAGCCGTAGTAATAATATATTCCTAAGGATATATTAGAATATTACAACTAATATAGCTTATTGCAACTAAAATTTACTGAGCACCTGTTATGTGCCAGGTTCCAAAAGCGGCACCAGTAGAAGCTGCAGGATGGAAGAGACCGTGTGGCGAGAAGGAAAGAGGGCCTTGGCAGAGGCTTAGGGAACCGCGGCGCTGACACGTGTGGTGGGAAGAACCCGGGAGGGCCTGGTCTCTTAGGCCAGAGAAGAGCGCTCAGGGTGTGTCCAAAGGCCAAGTGAGGCGAGGGGCCAACCTGTCTCGGGGAAAAGGCAGGTGCCACTGACCGACTCTACCACCAGGCAAGGGGCAATGAAGGCAGTAGGAGCAGGGTCTGTGGGGACACTCAGCAGAGAGCCCCCATTCTGCCCAGGGAACCAAGGCATGAAAGGCAGATGCCTGGGGTACTCCTGACCTGACGCCAGCCCTTCCCCAGGAAAACCCTGCCTGACGGTGATGCACAGGCCTGGCCCCCCTTGGCCACCTGCAGACACAGGGCCTCCAACACAGACTTCCCTGAATGTAGCAGGCATCATTTGGTCTTCAAGGCTGGGAAACCGGACCAGGCTCCGGCTTCCCCAGTTGGGCCAACACAGCCAAGGGCTGTTTGGGGAACTTTACGGCTCTATCCCAGGAACCCACCCCCAGCAACTCGACATCTCCACCTCCACTGGACAGGTCCCTGATCAAAAACATCAAAATGTCTGGTATGTGTTTTGAAACAGTCTGGGAGCAATGAAATACAAGTGCCCGTTACTTCTGTGTATGGTTAAAAGGTTGCATAAGGAAAAGTTCAAAATAGTGCTAAGAATCTGTTACCCTCCTCAAGGCCTTCCCGGGTCATTTTGCCATTTTTTACTAAGTAGGAAAACAAAAACAAAATCCCAAACCCTGCCCATTTAAATTATGGCTCCTGGAAAAGTCAATGACCCCAAAGGAACAGAGAATTGGAGTTTGCGTGGCCACACCTCCCCCTCCTCTTCCTCCTCTGGTAACTGCAGGGGAAAGAGCTGCTTCCCCAAACGCTTCCTCTCCAACTCCCCGCACGGGACTTACTGCACTTCAGGGTCCAGTCCGGGGCCTACCCAGGGAAATCACGGCAGGAATAACAACTGTAGTTGAGAGCAATTAATAAGAACCATAGGAACGACTGCATTTACTGAACACCTACAAGCCCGGCACTGTTCTAGCTCCTCCTTTCTCGTGTTCTCCATGGAAAATCATCCCAGGGACTATGGAGGACAGTTCTTACACCCAGATGACCTCCTGGGGCTGGCATACTGTTTCTGGGATTCAAGGCCACTTGCCCGAGCGTCCAAGGGCGTCCTCTTGTCTGCTCTGCCGAATACCAATGCACCTCTGTACCCATCCGAGGGCTGGGGCTCAGTGGGGTCCTGCAGGTTCTCTCCCACTCCTCTGCCTTCCTGCCCCTCCTTCACCCTCCACTCTAAGGCCCAAGGCTCCCACCTCCCAACAATGTCAGGGAGCAGGAAAGATACATTCACCAGAATACCAAATCTACTTTCTGCAGAGCTCGGACATTATTTTCACGTTTGCCTTAGTTTCCTTGTCTGTAAAGTGGGATTAATACCAACCACGTCCAAGTCTCTGAGGACGTTCAAATAAGGTAAGAGTGTGTAAAATTCAAAGGCCACCCAAGTGTCAGATATTACCATTTTTATTCTGTAGCCCATTCCAGCTCCAGTATCAACTCTAGACCCGTCAAAAACAGTCATGGTTTCACCCAAAGCCAGCTGAACCCTTTTCCCCTTTCTGCCAGCCCATACTAGGCACCTGTTGTGTCTGCTACCCACAACCGTCTCTCCCTCCATGATCCCCACCTGACAGATAAGGCTCACAGAAGGGGCCACCTTGCCCAGGCCACTCATTCAGAGAGGGGGCAGAACTGTGACTCATGCTAAGTTTCTCCAACCGAAACGCCACTGTCTTTCCACTGTAGCCAGCTGCCTGTCTGTCTGGTGGCTGGACCAGGCTGGGGAGCACAGAGCAGCACAGAGAGGGTCCTGAAGCCGGGCTCTGGAGCTCTTAGCCCCATTAGGCGCCGGAGGCAGCCCCAGGTAGGACCAGGATGCCAGAGCTGCCCGAAGTACCAGAGCTTAGCACGGGCCACCAGCCCCAATGTCCCTACTCCTGAAGTGTCCCCAGAGGGTCTCTCCATCACCCCTAGAGCAAGCCATTTGCCCATCCTAAGAAACCTTCACTCTAGCTGAGAGCCAAGTCACCTTGCTTTGCAATTTTTCCAATCCATGGACAAAGCAATTGCCAAAACACTCTGGACCACCCTCTCCTTAGTGGGCTACAAGCACATGCACATGACTATTGACTTTAGTCACTTGTCACCAAGCCTGTGACCTGTCTCGCTCCCAGTCACCACCACCTCGCACGTGAGCAGCACCCCACCCTCACATGGCTCCCCCCAGCTACCACCCCTCTTCTTCCTTCTCGCTCTTACCCCTGGCCTTGTCTGTGGCCAGGAGAGACGATGCATTCCCGTCTAGCAACATGTCTCCCCTAACAAGTACCACGGTCCAGTTTCAGCACAACTGGACTCAGCCGTCCTGATGTCAGAGCTAAAAGCTACCAACTCTCAGGTATTAACTGTGCCCTTTAAGCACTTCATGCGGATTAACAACAACTCCATGAGTTCCTCCTGTCACCCACGGTTTACAAATGAGGAAACCGAGGCACAGAAAGCCCAAGGAACATGCCCAAGATCACAGAGAGTGTGAGGAGCAGAGCTGGGGTTAGGGTTACGGGCAGGCTGGCCACAGAATCTGTCCCCGCCCCCCGCCAACACTGGGTCAAACACCCTCCCTCAGCAAATGACCATAAGCGTCACGAAGCTCACCCCCTTCACAGATGGGAAACTGAGGTCCAGAAAGGGGATGGGAGGAGGTGACTGATGCCAGGGCTTCTAGGGAGGCTGAATGCCAACAGCCAGTTAGAGCGAGCTCTTCTCAGGTCCCTGGAGGGAGAGACCTTCCAAGCTTAGTAATAATCAGGATAAACAGTAACAACTACAGTGATTATAATAATAAACATTTATTGAGCACTTACTATAATATAATGTGGCGTCTGTTTTAAATGTTTCACGTGTACTAATGCATTTCAATCTTGTACCACCTAGCCTAGCCTCTCGGCCAGAAATAGAAAAGCAAACACCATTTGCTTCTGTCTTTTAAAACAGCCACTGGGGAGAAAGTATTCATGTTGGTGGACAGACCTGGACCAACTCGGCCAATAGGAGATTTTGGGGAACCTGAATGAGGAGACTGCCTCGTAGCTGGGGACTCTTCCAAATTTTCCAGTTTATTAACAGTCCTTCTCTCTCATGGGAGCAAGTTCAGCAGTCCACACGCATGTGTGTCCTCTAATGACGTCAAAGGCCCTGGCCTTGGGTTTCCTCCCCATGCAGAAGCTGGTTGTGTTTGCACTGGTCCTGCAGAGAGTCTGGAGACCGTTGGCTTTTGTGAGACCCTTATCCTTGCTGAGGCTGGCCTGGGGCAAGTGTGCCACTCTCAGAATGCACAAGTGCTCAGGGCCCAAGGGCACTATCTCAGAATCCAGCTGGAGCGTATGGGCAAGCAGCTCTTGGGGCCTGTGGGGTCTGGCAAGACACCAGGAGAGCCCAGAGGGTGGTCCTCAAACCAAAGCCCGAGGCTCGGGCATTTGGAAACATTTTGGAAATGCTGACGCCAGGGGATACCAGACACCTACCTGTTCCATGGCTTGGGAAAGATACAAAAGGCTCCATTTATGATGGTGACAGATTTTGTTAAAGATTATTTAAATTCCAGAGGAGGCACAGCCTGGCTACAAAGAACGGAGACCCCGAAGCCAGGAAGACTGAGTTCAAATCCCAGCTCCGAGACTTATGGCCAGTGACCCTGGGCAAGCCACATAACTGTCCCCCAACTGTTCCCACTTGGGGGACAGAAGCCCTTACTCACAGATTGCTCTGCGAATTAAGTACTTTGCGCAGAGCTGAATGGCAGCCACTGCGATTACTATTATTATACTGACCTTTGAACAGAGAGGAAAAAACAAATGTGCTCATAGTTTCCCCATCCAGACAAGCAAGGAGGGGACTCTTGCTATGGCTCTGCATCTGCGCCTTCAGTTCCGATTAAATGGTCACCATGTTAGGAAGGCGCAAAGCAAGGAAATAAAATGGAAAGAATGACCCTTTCCATCAAGGAGCAGGGAAGCCACAGCTACATGCAAATAAAGCATAAAAGGATATTCAAGTCAGAGCAGCTAGGATCGTGCCTTAGCCCCTCAAGGACAAGAGATTATACAAAAAGCCACGCAGCTCCAGAAACCAGCAAAAAAGGACCGTGAGGAACTACTTTTTTAACTCAGTAGTCACTTCTCAAGAGAAGAGGTGGTGATGAAGCTGGTGTTGCTGGCTACCGGCTACCGTTTGCTGGGCATTGAATAGGTAGGAGTCACCAGGCAAAGCTGCATATCCCCTCTGGGGAGATACTTCTTAGCCCCATTTCATGGATGAGAAAATCAAGGCTCGGACAGGGGAGGTCACATCACCGAAGCCACACAGCTGGGAAGAGGCAGAGTAGGCTTTGTGTGACCCCCAAGGCCTGTCTGGGTTCTGTGACACACGGTTTCACGTTATTAACCTCGGTGCCTCTACATCTAGCCCAGGGCCTGGCACAAAGTAGGGGCTCAGTAGCTGGTGAGGGAATAAAGGAACATAGGAAGTGCAACAACGGGTGCCCTCTGGGTCGTACACATCTCTCCTGAGAACAAAGCACCCCCAAGCCCAGGAGAGCATGCATGCATCTGTGGGTGCAGTCAGCCGCTGACGCCTGGCTGTGCCTTACCACGTGGCCGGGCACCGTGCTGCGCAGGCATCAGCGCACACAGGCCCCAGGGCTTAAAGGGGAACTTGCCCAACTAGGGGGACGGCCACAGCGGCCAGCAGAGTGGCAGGTCCAGGTGGCACTGTGCCATGTTTCCCACCATAATCACCATCCACCGCTCCTCCACAGCAGCTCAGGCAGTGGGAGCGGCCAGATTCTCCAAGGCTGCACCAATTAATTCTTCAAGAGCCTTAATGGCCTTTAAAGTCATTATGATTTGCTTTTGAGGACAAATGATAAATCACATTCAACAGCCTTTGAGCATCCTCCCCCACAGCACAAACACACACACTTCCACAGGGGACCTGGGCAATCTCTGCGGAGCTCTCCCCAGGCCTCCAGCCTGCTGCAAGCCCACTGGGCAGATATTCCACGTGTCATCACAATTCAGAGGAAATTTACAAAAGGGGAAGGAAGAAAATCCCATGGGTCGCTGGCAGCGGGGAGAGCAGAGTGCTGACTTGGACAGTCGCAGCTCGGACTGGAGGCCTGGGGCTGGCCAGCAGTGCGAGGGCTGTCAGACACGTCCTCAAGCATCTCTGTGAAGCAGGGTACCATTCCCTTCCACAGAGGGGGAAACTGAGGCTCAGAGGAATGTGGTCTGAGGAATGTGACTGGCATAACATCACAAAGCTGAGCTGGGACTTGAAACAAAGAGTTTGCCTCCCTGAGTCCTTCTTTGCTGACACCCTGAGCTGCTTTGGCCTCACAGATTCTCCTGGCCAACCAAGATCCCTCGTTCCACACAGTCCGGCCAGGTAACAACCGCACACACGCGCGCGCGCACACACACATATCCTGAGCTCTCGGAGCCCGCGGGGCCCTGTTCGATCCCTTCCAGAAACACCTATTTGCCCAGGCATCACACGGTTTGACTGTCCAGCTGTCAGTCCTGTTCATGTTTTTGAACTGAAGCTGTGTAAATATTAGCACAGCTAGTTCATAGTCCAACTTCCTTGAGCGAAAGCCTGAAAATCCCGGCAGGGCTGGCAGGGGCCCTCCTGAGGCCCTCCAGCAGAACATCTGGGTTCTACTTCAGGCTCCCCTTGTAAGAGCCCAGTGAGGTCACTGGATTCCCTATCTTAACATGCCCATTTAGAAAGGGAGGGTAGGGAGAGACCCGGGCTGCCGCGAGTCTCAAACAGCAGAGCATCAAGGTGCTGCCACGCAAAGGTGTCACGCTTGCCGTCAGGGAGAAGCCTGTGCTTACAGGTGGCGTGGCCATACCTGGACGGGGTTATCTTGGACCTGTTATACACTGGGGGTCTCCTGAGGTCTCTGGAGCATGCTGGATCCTTCCTGGGTTCGGAGAGGGAGAGATGGCCAGCTGGGAGGACTCTGCGTGGGGGGGCAAGCTGGCCAGCCCAAGGAGTAGCTGGCTAAGCCTCCGCAGGCCAGGAGCTGGGCTGATTCTGCCCCCACCCCCCCTCCTTCAGAACTGCATACCAGGCACTCCGGAGCAAATGTGACCCACCTGCTTTGAGGCGGAAGGGTAAACTTCGGGTTGTGCCGGAGAGGGGCTTCTCAATCTCCAGGACACCTGGCCTGTGCTCTGAGACTGGGGGAGCAGCTGTTCATCACCAACCCTGACAACAAAAGGACTCAAGCAGGCTTCCCTGCAGCTAGAAGATTTAGAGTAGATACAAAGAAGGACTTCCAATAAGAAGGGATGCAGGACTGAGAAATAAGCCAAAGTGGTGACTATGGACATCCCACCTGGAAGGGTGATATTGGAGAGGTCCTAATGCAGGGGCACCAGGGCCACCCCTCAGCCTCTCTCAGCTGGGAGCAGAAGAGTCGTCGCCTGTGGAGCATGCCGACTGCGTCCCCACGAGTGTGCTGGCCCTGGGAGGACAAACACTCTGAGTTTTGATCACTGCTGTGTCCCCAGTGCCTAGACAGGGAACGCTCACAGCAGGTACTCCATAAACCGCAGAGCCTTGGTGCCGACAAGACTTTAACACTCAGCCTCAGTTTGCTCTCCTGCGATGTGGGGGTGCCGGAACCACAGGGCCAAGAATGCAAATGCGATACTGGGTGGGGCAGCTGCGTAAGACAGTAGCACGTGTGTGATATGAATACCGTGACCCCCCATCCTCGGACTCATGCCACCGATTCCAGACAGCTGGCCCTGCAGCTGCAGCTTGCCCAGCCTCCGCCCCAGACACATGAAGCGACGGGTTCTTGGGAACCACAACCCCACAACCCCACACGGAGCCTCAGGCCCAGAGTTCCAGGCCCCTGGGGTGAGGAGGGGGCAGAGGGGACCATATGCATGTTTTCAGGGCAACTGCCAGACACACGCCGCAGAATTTTTGAACTCAGAGATCAAACGGCTGCAGGTGGGCTTCCCCCCAACCCTCAGGGGGCCCGACACAAGCCAAGTCAGCTTGTCAACAAATCCTCTCCACCCCACAGCCTGGCTCCTCCAAGGGGCCTGCAGACAGCTCAGGGGGCAGCTGTGCTGGCGAGCGAAGCAAGGAAATCGATATTCCCAGCACATACACACTCTCTCTCCATAAATACGGGCCCCTGGACTCAGGCAGCCACCCACAGGCCCCAAAGCAGAAAAGGGTTGGTCTCTGGGACACACGTTCATTCGCCCCCATCAAGACTCCATCCCTGACCACACCAGGCACACGAAAAACACGCACACACCCAATCAACCAGCAGACCCCTCACAGCCGCACTCAACACAACAGCAGGAGCCACACAGATCTCAACCTCCCCAAGACTCCAGGCTCCCTGGCACACTCCCGGGTCCCCGCCCCCCTCCCCCCCAAGCATACCTGGACCACCTGCGCACAGCCCCGGAACGAATCCCTCGTCCCCCCACACACTTGCCCAGGGTCTCCCTGAGAGAGCTGACTCGTCACCCTGGATACAGGCCCAGGGACTCGCATAACTAGGCCCACAGGAAGACTCCCTGGCAGCCTCAGCCCGCCTCAACCAGACGCAAGCACGGACGCCCGCCAGCCACACTCCGACTCACAAACTCCAGTCCACTGGCTCCTACCTGGCACCGGATACCCACTCCCATCAGTTTCTCCCACGGAAACTCACCCACACACAAGCTCCCATCCCGACAGTCACTCGGGAGCAAGTATGCACATGCACGTATGCACACACATACACACATTCACTCCTGTCCTGACAGCATCTCTTTTTCTCACGCGCACAAACTCAGGTCCCGGGTCTGGTTGCACACACACTATTTACTATTACAGCCACACTCCACCCCGTCAGCCCTCCTCCGTCTCTCACACACAGGCACTCATCACACACATCCTGACCGCCTCACGCACTCCGGCACACCCATCCCCGCAGCCTCTCTGGCACACACGTATACTTACAGCCCCGGCAGGCTCTTAACAAATCACTGCACAACACAGCACCCGGCTCTCTCACAAACCCACAACATACTGCACGCAACTGTGCAATGGCTGGGGTTCCGCTGGCTCCCCCACCCTGCCCCGCCAGCCCATTTCCGTGCAGCCCCTCCCCAAGGCCCTCTCGCCCGAACCCCGGCGCCCACTCCCCCCACAACCCCCGGCCTCGGCCCCGCCCGGGGCCCTTACCCGCTGTCAAGCTCCAGCTCCAGCAGGGATTGGGTCCGCTCGGAGTTGCAGTGCAGGCACCACATGGCGGCCGCGGCGGGAGTTGACGGGGCCGAAGCGCCCGGGACCCAGGCCCCGCCGAGCGCGGCCGACTCCCGCCGGGGCGGCAGATCCCGGGGCCGACACCCGACCACCGGGAAACTGACCACCCGCCACGCGACCACTTCGGGTCGCCCGGCCCAGTGCCCGCCGGTTCCCGCTGCTCCCGGCCCTAGTCCCAGCCCCAGGCCGGCCAAACCCTCCCCTCCTCCGCCGCCGCCGCCACCGCCACCGCCACCCGCCCGCCTGGCGCAGAGCGAGGCCCGGCCGGAGGAATGTGGCCCGGGAGGGGGCGGGGCCAGGGGCGGGGCCAGGGGCGGGGCCGGAGGCCGGACTGCGCCCGGCGGGCGGGGCTGCGCGGAGCCTCGTGGGGAAGCGCGGGGGCGGGGCACGATGGGGCGGGGCTGCGCGCAAGGGCTGGGCAAGCCTAGCCAAGTGGGGAGGATCGCAGCGGAGAGGTTCTCCGCAACAGCATCCCTTGTATCTATAAGTTGGCCCTTTTCTGGGAGGTCTGCGCACTCCCTCCAAAACAGAGTCCTCAAATATATATATCTTCCCAACGTGTAAGCACAAGCAAATACAAAACCCAAACCAGCCAGCTCTGCTGATGGCGCCAATCTTTGCCAATCCTCACTTTGGCCGAAGTTTATAAAATGGGACCTCTGCTCCCGGGATGGTGTGGCTCCGGGGCTCTGATGCTCCCGACCCAGGGAAAAAAGTGGGTTCCATCCTGAGGCTGGAGACACCCATCTGGGGACTTGTGGGTGAGGATCTGATGAAAACAGCTTCTTTTTCCCTAAGCCCACCCAACCCCACCAGAGACAACTTTCAGACCCCCATGGCTGGCTTAGAGTAATCCTGATTAGCTATTAGAGCTCTCTACCTACATTTGGTCCCCAAGACAACATTGTGATATAGGTGGAGCTATTAGTGGCCCCATTTTCCAGAAGAGGAAACTGAGGCTCACCTTAAATGGGTTAACTCTAAGAGGTTTTCCCTCACCTTCTCTTCCAGGCTGCTCATTTCTCCTTACTATAAGCAATCATGGCTTGCTGTTCTCAATTTGCATATTAACTTGTTTATTATCTGTCCTTGGGCTTCATGAAGGCAGGAATAGAGCCCAGCACCCACACTTGTGGAATGCCCAAATGTGGTTGGGAGACATCAAGCGGACATAGACACAATCAAAACCCCACCTGCCCCATCTGCAAGTCCATCTCCTGGAGGGCCAGGCAGCTGGCACGTTTGCACAAGTCAGGAAGAAGTAGGAAGCCACTAATGCAGGGACATCCTCTTGTGCCCCTTTGAGTCTTTCATTTGGAGGGGGTGGTGCCAAGAGCCTAATGATGAGTGCTTTCCCAGATGGGGAAATTGGAGTGGGGTGGGGGACAGTGAAGGAAGAGGGCTGGGCTGGCCCAGCTTGCAGCCCAGGAAAAGGCCGTCCCTAGATCCAGTTTAGAGTACCAGGGTTCCCAGGCAACAGGCTGAGCAGGAATCCAGGGCCCCTCACTGCCTGTCTCCACATTTCTCCTCTCTGCTTCTGATGTTGTCTTTGCTACATTAAAAATAAAGACTCAGAATGGGAGAAAATATTTGCAAATCACATATCTGATAAGGGTCTAGTATCTGTGCCATATAAAGAACCCTTCCGGGGTGCCTGGGTGGCTCAGTCGTTAAGCGTCTGCCTTCGGCTCAGGTCATGATCCCAGGGTCCTGGGATCGAGCCCCACGTCGGGCTCCCTGCTCCGCGGGAAGCCTGCTTCTCCCTCTCCCACTCCCCCTGCTGTGTTCCCTCTCTTGCTGTGTCTCTCTGTGTCAAATAAATAAAATCTTTAAAAAAAAATTAAAGAACCCTTCCAACTCAACAATAAAAAGGCAAATAACCCAATTAAAAAATGGGCAAAGGATCTGAACAGACACTTCTCCAGAGAAGATATACGAATGGCCAATAAACGCATGAAAAGGTGCTGAACATCACTAATCATCTGGACAATGCAAATCAAAACCACGATGAGATAGCACCTTATACCCACCAGGATGGCTAGAATCAGGAAGATGGACAGAAGCACATACACACAAGGCTTCCAGAAGGAGAAGACTTCTGACAACACACTGCTCAAAGACTGCTACCTCGTTCTGCATCCTGGCTGGGGGGAGGGGGAGGTAGGAGAGGATTGGTTTGAAATCATCCAGTTGGGGGAGGGGGTGGAAAACTCCCACCCCAGCTTGAACAGCCCTCTAAAAATAGGTTGCAATAAATGGAGCCAAGAGAATTCCCCCAGCCCAGCTGCTGGAGCACTCCAGAAACAGGCTCCGACCGACAGCCTCACGACCTGGATTCTCCAAGAATTCCAGGCACTTGTCCAGGCCCACGGCCTAGCCGCCTGCCAGGATGGTCTTGGCGACATTGTTCCTGCTGGGATTTAGAAGAAGGGGGTTGAATTTCCCTGTTAGCATTTGGAATACCAGAGGATGGAGTCCCTGGAAACCAAATGCCTCTTAATTCTCTTGTTTTGTTTTATCTCCCTACAAAGTGTGCCTCTTAATTCTGCTCAGTTAACTGCCTCACAGATTCATAATTTAGGGAATCGTGAGGCAAACAACAAAGTTCCAGCCTGGAGAGGCAGAGAAAGCCAATTTCTCTGCTAAAATGACTAGACTGGGCAGAATTCTTACATGTTCCATTTGGGCAAATTGCTTAGCCTTCTGAGTCTCAGTTTCCTCAACTGTAAAGTATGCCTCATGGACCACATCTACCCTGGAGAATTCATCTTGCTGTGTAATTTAACTTAGTAAGCATTTATTAGTGCTTACTCTGTGCCTGTCATCTGAGGCCTCGATGGGAGACACTGATGTGACAAGTGTCCCTCAGTATGATGTTATGATAATCTAGAGGAAGGAGCCTGTAACTCTGCCCCACAAGAGGCTCCAAAGATGAAGGGACTTTGGGGCAGAGGCTTGAGGGATGAGTAGGAGCTCATATATAGGGGTACAGGATTCAAGAAAGGCATGAAAATGTTTAGTTCCACTGTACCGTCCTGGGTTTCAGACCTAAGTTACTTGCCTTGGCCTGTTTCACGTGTCATGACCCAATTTCATCCCCATCCCCCTGGCTTCTGACACCAGATATGTATGTAGCACCCCCACCCCCCAGCCCATAAGGCCGACCTTTGCAGTCCCTCTCCCAGAGCTGTCAGGATGAAGGTCAGCCCTCCACACAGCCTGCCTCCAGGTCTGTGTGCCCTGATAGAGGTTTACCTCTCCAGCCCTTGCGACTCATCATGCCCCCTCCATGCACATCATATGTCCAGCAATACAAAACTTCTTTCAAAGCCCCAAAGTCCTGCTCTGTCTGGCTCATGGCTAAGACTTTGGATTTCAGCTTTCAATGTCACCTCTCCCAGAAAGGCACCTCTGACCGGCCCCTAGTCCAAGTTAGACACTCCTCTTAGGCACTCTCGGGTTTACTCTGCACCTGGTCTCCCATCACACCAATGAGCTGTATTGCTATTGCCAGGCAGAGTTAGGCCTGCATCCTTCTCTGCAGCATCCACCACCCCTACTATGGGACCCGGGACACAGAGGTGCTCAGCAGTTGAATAAATCTGGCCTGAGAGTCAAATCTGGCCCACTGCCTGCCTTTTTTTTTTTTTTTTAAAGACTTTATTTATTTGACAGAGAGAGACACAGTGAGAGAGGGGACATAAGCAGGGGGAGCGGGAGAGGGAGAAGCAGGTTTCCTGCCGAGCAGGGAGCCCAATGTGGGGCTCAATCCCAGGCCCCTGGGATCATGACCTGAGCCGAAGGCAGACACTTAACGACTGAGCCACCCAGGCACCCCTGCCTACTTTTTTAAAATAAAATTTTATTGGAACAGAGTCACACTCATTCACTTATGTATTGTCTGCAGATACTTTTGTGCTACAACAACAAAGCTGAAGAGTTACAATGGAGATAGATGACTTACAATGCCTAAAATATTTATATCTAGCCCTCCACAGAAAAAGTTTGTATACCCTGCAATAAGTCAAGTTCCTCTGAGGGAGTTTCATGTTGGCACCAGCTACCCTGCCTGTTTAGCCAGACCTCCAGTGCCCTGGCGCAGGCCCGCCATGGACAAGATCTGGAAGAGCAGAATCCAGATGTCATGGGGGAAGGTGGTGATTTAAACTATAGGGCTGGGCCAGGTGACCTTCAGACAAGATGGCCACATGATGGGACAATCCACTGCTAGCAATGACTCCTACAGAGCTCCTTGCCCGTGTGTACAAAGACTTAGGTCCAAGGATATTAGTTGTTTGTAACAGCAGAACAGGGAGGAGGCGACACGCAATGTCTCTCGGGGGGGACTGGTTAAGTACACAGCAATACGTCCATCAGTGGAATCCTATGTTAACAAGATGGCGGCAGCACCATACACATAGGAAATGATCTGAGATGTGACACTGTGATTAAAAGTCCAATAAATTGTGGGGGCGCCTGGGTGGCTCAGTCATTGAGCGTCTGCCTTCGGCTCAGGTCATGATCCCAGGGTCCTGGGATCGAGCCCCGCATCGGGCTCCCTGCTCAGCGCGGAAGCCTGCTTCTCCCTCTCCCACTCCCCCTGCTTGTGTTCCCTCTCTCGCTATGTCTTTCTCTGTCAAATAAATAAAATCTTTTAAAAATAAATAAAGTCCAATAAATTGTGATAAGTATTTACAATAAAATATATAGAACACTAGTGTGCTTATATAGCATCATATAACCATCGACTATTTCTTAAAGAAGATCCAAGAAACATGGACCAGTGGTTGCCTCTGGTAACCCTCTGGTAAGGGTAATTGGGTTTCCAAAGATTCCTGGAGACGGGCTTCTGCCCTCTAAGCCTGAAGTCTTATTGGGACAGGGCTGGGAAGGAGAAAGGAGTACTTTTCACTCTATGCCCTTCTATAGTTTTCAAAATTTTATACAAGTGTTACCTTAAAGAAAAAAAAAAGCCAGTGCAATAAAGAAATCAGTAAAATCATGGCAACCCACGGGACCGGAGGTCTTCTAGCATCTTGTAGGAGAATCTGAGGCCCTCCAGAACCAGTCCCCAAAGACCCCAAATTCTAGACGGTACTTAGGCCACCTCTCGGGCCCTCTGGGTTCCTTTTCCTCTGAGTCGGCTGTGTCTCACTGACGGCTGTGAAAATCAATTGGAGCCCATTTGACTCCCTCTCAGTGCCTGTTGATCGTTCATCTGTCGCTCTTCATAAAACCAAACAAACATCCCTACAGCACGGCCAGGATGCTGGGCGTGGGAGGGAGCTCTCTCATCATCCCTGTAGCCCAAGCCCTCATTTTACAGACAGGGAAACTGAGGCCCAGAGTGATAAAGGAATGTGCCCTGGGGTGTGTACTAGAAACAATGACACTGGCCCAGGCGTTCTGCCTCCCAGGCCGCAGTACCCCACAGTCCAGCACAGAGCGGGGCTGTGGGTGAGGTGTTGGTTCCCTACAGACGAGAACTTCTTCCTAGGAGTGTTGGATGCTGTGGGAAACCGGAGGCAGTTGTGCAGAATGCAGAACTGTGTAGACTGGTATCTCAGAGAAGCCCGTCAGTCCCCCAGAACAGAAAGTTTCCAGATAAATCAAGCTGCTCTGAAGTGCCAAGACACAGTGGCCACGTGACCAGCCACCAGCAGAGCTGAGTACCAACCATAAAAACTCAATGGTACTTGGGTTGGCCAAGACCTGGCCCATGACAGTGAGATTCAAGAGGCTTTAATGTTAGCACATCCTAAATTTTAGGGCTGGACAGAGTAACCGTGAGGAGCCTGAGGCCTACGGGGCGGGAGGGGGGGAGCACTTCCCCAAGTCACTCTGGGGCACAGCCAATAAGGCCTTATCTGACTTCCTTTCTGCAGCTCCTTCCCCACTGCTCTGACAAAGCAAACCACAGAGTCAGGGAACCATTGTGGTTTGAGGTGTAAGGAGGCTGTTTTCCTGTGGTCTCTGAATGAACAATAAAAATTAGATGCAGGTGCTACTATGCCAACAGTTGACAAATGGATTAACCCAGGCTGTGAGGGAAAGATCCTTAGGGAGGGCTTGCACTAACAGAACCACACAGGACACAGGGTCAGATGCAAGGAGAAACAAAACCCCTTACCAACACTGGGTGGCTCTATAGGTGCTCTGAAAAGCCTAGCACGTGACAGGTGCTCAGTGACTGACAATGTAATAAAACAGTCAGGAATGATCACTTCCTCCAAGAAGCCCTCCTAGCCTGGATTCCCCAGAGCACTCCATGTTTCTAGGTCCCCAGTGCCCTCTGCAACCCCTGCCACACAGTGGGTAATAGTTTGTTGCAAGAGTGAAGGAAGGTGGGGGAGGGGTGGCCATGGGTCCGAAGGTGCTGATGGTTTCCCTCCTCAGTCTGGCCACCCTTGTATGCACCCTCCCTCTGTCCTCGTCCTTCTGCTGGGCCCAGCCAGGTCAGCTGAGCTGCTTGCCCTGAGATTTAGGGGGCAGGGCCCGTGGAGAATAGACGTGTGGCTTCTAAGTGCCACTACTTAGTTACAGGTTCAAGTGGATGGGAAATGGCCGTTTGCCGGTCTTCTTGCAGGATTCAAGAGGCCTGAGGACATCAGGAAGACATTTAGAAGCAAATATCTGAGCTGCTACCTTCATCAGTGAAGGGCTCTTCCCTGACTGCACCCCACCCCACTGCCCTCGAAATCATACTGCACATCACACTTCCCATCAGGTGGCCCTGCCAGCCCTAGGATACAATCAAAGTGACCCCACTTCAGCCCCTCAAACTCAACCCCCCTTTCCCTGGCCAGTAGCACAGGGAAGCCACTTGGCCAGATCCTCAGGTCTGATCCTCAGGACCCCTCTGTACCTGAGACAGAGCCTAGGCCACCTCGGTTCTCTGCCCCGGACAGAAGAGGCAGCCCTGTGGCCAGTGGGTCTGGACACACATCCCAGCCCCCAACCCCCTTGTGTAACCCTGGGTGAGTCACCGTCTGTCTCCTCCACCGGAATGGAGCTCTGTGAAGGAGGGGACTTTGTTTACCACTGTATCCCCAGTATCCAGATGGCGCGTGGTCTACAGTACGTGCTCAATAAATGTCTGATAAATGAGTGAATCATGTTGAACCACAGTCATTCTCATTCAGGGACAACCCCATGGATCGGGCAAGGCCTGTGAGCTGGGAAGGGAAAGGCAGGGCCCCCCTCCCACTCCCCATTCTTACCCTTGTCTTATTCGATCTGAGCCAACACTTCCATTTCCACCATAGATAGATTATGGAAGAGCTGGGCGAAACGGTCTTTCAAAAGCACCATTTTTCACCTCCAGTGTGCCCAGTACTTAAAGGAAAATTAAAGATTTTATGAAAAAGATTTTATCTGCTAAAGATTTTATAAAAAAAGATGCATCCCTTTGGCAGAGCAAATGACCATCCTTGACATATTTGGGTTTCTTTCCTGGTAGCTTTGCTTAAACTGGGGCCCATTTGTATTAAAGGGAGCAGGTAAAGTGAGGGAATCGAGGAAGAAATATGGAAATCTGCAAGGCCTCGTTCTGTTTCGGATTCAGACACGTGGCATTCCAGGGAGCTGCTAGGGAAGGAGCTTGCTTACTCCTGAGCAGTGTGTTCCTACCGCAGAACAGCTACCGAGGGGGTGCCAAGCCCAGGCAAGGCCCCAGTGGCCCTCTCCTTTAATGAATGGATACGTTCATTTATAACAAGTGCCAGGGACGCCTGTTTTGCAAACGGATGCCATTAAGTGCTCCTAAAACATCAGCCTCTCTTAAGTGGGTTAAAAATTCCCCTCCGCAATCTTCTTTATGTTATTGATTTAAACAACACCTTCTCTTATCCCGCTGGGAGGAAGACTGCAACCAGCTTGACCCGACTGCACTGATTCAGAATTAATGGACGCGGGATATGTGTAATACCCGATTCCTTGTTTGAATAAATCCATAACTGAGAACATGTGCGTTCCTGAATGTGTTCGACAACTGCCCACAACATTCATTACTACCTACTACGTGTCAGGCACTGGCTGGGGAATCTCAGAGGATGCAGAATCAAACAGATGAGGGCCCTACCTTCCGAAGCTTGGTGAGTAAGGGGACTGCAGGCAAATCACAATCATTGGTGCCAGCCCTGTTCCCACACAAGTTCACATAATCCTGACAGCAGCTCTACAAGGTGGGTTTGCACCCCAGTTTATCGCGGAGGCCCTGAAGCCCAGAGTGGAAGTCATTTGTCCAAAGACGCACAACCTCTAAATGATGGTGCTGGGATTAGCACCCACCTATGCTGACACTCAGCCTGCGTTCTCTCTACTCCACCAGTGGTTCTCAACGGGTGTTCTGGGAACAGCAACAGTAGCAGTCTCAGCTGGGAATTGTTGCAATTGCAAATTCCCACACTCCAGGTGGGTCTGATGCCTGCCGCAGTTTGGGAACCTTGCGCCAGCCAGGGCACTGGAGTGGGTCATCAGAGCAGTATGGGAGCCACCCGACATAAGATCAGGACTGACTATGAGCTGGTGGGATGGCCATTTAGGGAAGCCTTCTTGGAGGAGGTGATGTCTGTCTTGGGACCTGTGGCATGAATGGGAATTCCCTGGGTGGCCCAGCAAGAGAAGGGTACTCCAGGTATAGGGAACAGCATAGGCAAAGGCTTGGTGAGCTTGAGAAAATACAATCGTAGTTCTGGGGATGGGTGAGCTGTGAGGAATGAGGCCAGAGGGTGAAGGGGGAAGAATTCTGCTGGCAGAAGTGGCCTAGATTTATCCCCAGGTTGGTTTTCCCAATGACCACAAAGCACATGTATACCAATTACTTAACATGATGCTTTACATCAGGGAAACTCGATCTTCATCAGAAAAAAAAAAAAAAATTCTCACTGAGAATAAATTGAATTTTCCCATAAAAACAAATCACCCAAACTAAAACATGGTTATAAAATCCTGCTTGGATCCTGTTATCAGCAGAAGGCCTGTGCTGGAGGCCTGCTCTGGGTTTGTTTAACACAGAGAACCCATGTTATAGAAGGCAGCCATAAAACAGAAGGATGCTTTTTATATCCTGATAGGGAATAAGATACAAGATATATTGCTAGGTGAAACAAGTAAAGTGATGAACGCTGTATTTGTATAAAAGGAAGGGGGAGGGGTAATCACACGCACACGCTGACGTGTGGGTAAAAAATCTCTGGACAACGGTTACCTTTGGGGGAACTTGACAGGGCTGGGAGGATGGTTCACTGTTCACTGTGTGCCTTTTATATCTTTAATTGTTGAACTACGTGACTATATAATGCCTATAAAAGTAAGATACAATTAAGCCTTTTTTTGAGTGCTACAGAGGTATTAGCACCAACCAACACTTTGGTCTTGAAGTAACTGGCAGGGCTGAAAGAGCACTGGGAGGAAAATAACATTCTCTTGGGTCCCATGTGATTGTGTTCCTTGTCACTGGACACAGAGTCTGCGGCTCACCTGGAATCATGTCACATGGCCTAGGTCTCACACTTCCATCTGCTTGGTGGGTAACAGGGATCAGAGAATACACTTTTTGCAGCAAGAAATATCCCTAAGCATGTAGTGACTTTACTGCCATCTAAGGCTGGGGGGGTGGTCAAGTGCGGGAGTAGGGGCGGTGGGGGTGGGGGGAGGTCAAGGCTATCTTCCTATCCTCTTGGGAACAAGAGTTAGCTGCCATCCCACTGTGTACCACTTACATTGTGAAGAGAGAAGGTCAGGCCCCAGGGAGCACCTCCTATATGCTGGGCAAGTGTCTGCAGCTTGGCATACACTATCCTCTGGATGGTTGTCAAGTCCTATTATGTAGCCCACCAGGAAAATGACACACAGAGAGGTTCAGTGGACTGCCTGAGGCCGCTCAGCTCATAGTGGCAGAGCTGGGATTCCAATCCCTAGGCTAT
Organism: Eumetopias jubatus; assembly: GCF_037043125.1. Classification (NCBI taxonomy): domain Eukaryota; kingdom Metazoa; phylum Chordata; class Mammalia; order Carnivora; family Otariidae; genus Eumetopias; species Eumetopias jubatus. Next base: position 161,818,395 of record NW_028274807.1, read on the forward strand.
GCAGGAAAAGCCTATGAGCCTCTGAGCCAAGTGGGCCTTGGGCTGCTAAGGGAATGTGACCCCATGAAATAAGAGTAAACCTGGAGACCCAGACGGGGCTGCCCCAGACTCCTGGAGTGGATCCATAATGAGCATCCCTTATGCAACACAGCCCACAGACAATTTTGGTCTCTCTAGCAGTTTCCATAAATGAGTATAATTTCTGTGTTAATAGCAAAGATATCAAGGTTTGGAACCCCCTGGAGTGTTAGAAATGCAATTTGTAATTATAAGCACACAACAATTTGTTCAACACATCAGCTCTGTCTGCGGTAATTATTACCCTGGTTAAGAGTAATCCCTGCAGTGCGCGGGAATGGGAAGCCAGGAGTGGGGGCGCTGGGCTTGGACCCCAGTTGTCTTCCTTGAGGCCATTTCTTCTCCCCAGATCCCTCCTGTTGCCTCCCACAGCGGGCCACATCTTGTGGCCGCTCCTCCCCCCCACCCCCCGTGGGCCTCTCACGGGCTTGGCCCTGCCTACGGGCACCCAAGTAGGGACAAGCAGGCATTCCTTCTTGGGAGGCATCCCTAGTGGATTCTGCCTCCCGCCCTCGGGAGGGGCCCTGTTCCAGCTGCTGTTGCCCGAGCACCAATTCTGCGCCCAATTCTGCGCCTGGTGCTCCGCGGGGCTCACACCGGGTCTCGGCAACCTTCCCAGCCATAAGAGAGAGCACAGTCCGCACCTTACAGAAGGGACGGAGGCCCAGATGTGCAAGATGCACTTGCACAAGATGCAAGATCACACACCAGATCACAGGGAGCTGTGATTTGATACCAATGGATGGCCCAAGCCATGAGGGTCCCCACTCTGGGATGCAGACTCTGGTTGGAAAGGGTGCTTCTTCATCCAACAGTCGTTGGCTCCTTTTGTGCTTTAACTCCAGGGCAAGGTATGGGGGCCAAGGGAAGCAGGGGAAGGGACTTCCAGGCTCTGAATGCCTCCTGGGTGTCTAGCTCCGGCTATGCTAACTGTGGGGCACTCATTCTGGGCCTTACACACGTGACTTGTGGATGCCCTGTCCACCCTGGGAAGCTGGGACCTCATCATTTGCATTTCACTGGCCAAGGCTGCAGAGCAGAGATCTGGACCCCAGCACTCCCCTGCAGAGTGGGGGTTCACCCAGCAGTCCCCAGGTCGGGCGTGGTGGCAAATTAAGTTTGGTTTAAAAAGACAGCTCAGGGCACAGCTCGTGGAGCCATCCTTGGAGAGGATGAAAGATGGGGTGGTGACAGCTGTGGGCTGGAGCCACTGAACCAGCAGTCTGGGTGTCAGACTGGGGTGCAGGCGAGGAGCAGGGGGAAGGGTGGCTGGCCCTGGCCTGACCAACCCCACCTCTCACTAGGCTGGTCTTGGCTGGGCCAGTCCACCTGCCACCGCTGGAGGGCTGGCGCCACCTGTCGACCTTCTGGAGAACTGCAGTCTGGCCTTCCCAGCCCCAGGACAGAGCCGGCAGGACCCATGGTACCCCAGCCTTGGGACAGGTGTAGAAAGGGGCAGCTGAGTGAGCTTCTGGACCCCACCCTAAGCTTCCTCAATCAAACCTCTCCCTTCCTGCCTGAACAACCTAAGACACCCTCCTCCCCAACCCTCCTTGATGTACAGAGGGAGGGCAGATGGGTTAGGAAGCAGAGCCAAGACTCAAACCTATTTTCACTGATATTTCACTCTAACAACAAATCATCGCCCTGCTTCAAACCCTGGCTCCTCACTGCTTACAAAATAAGCACCAAACTCTTTGCTATGCCCACAAGGCCCTGCAGATTTGGCCTCTGCTCAGCCTCTTCCAGAGGGTTGGCTCCTGCCCCGGCCCTTTGCAAATGCCAATCCCTCTGTCCACACTCTTTTTCAACTACTTAAGCCCGACTCCACCTTCATGCCTCAGCTCCTTCGGGGAGGCCTTGCCTGACCTCCTCACAGGGCCCACTGAGCAATTCCTCCTAGCACCTGGTTGATGTTGTTCAGGAGAGCATTTCCCTCTCCTATGCTGGACAGCTGTGTGAGGGTAAGGATCCTGTCTGCTGGATTCACCATTTATTTTAGCCGCAGGGCAGTGCCTGGCACATACTAGATACTTGAGAAACCTTTGTGGATGAAATGAAGTATGTCTAGTTCACATGAGTCCCTGTGTCAAAATTAACATGCCTTCATAAATAAAACATTCATTTCTCAAGGGGCCAGGCACAGAGGTAAAGGTGTTTCATACTTGAGCTCTGGTGGAGGGGGCGGGGGGGGTGATATTAACAGACAATAAAGTGGGGGGGGGGGGTCTGTGCACAGATGTCCTGACCAGGAATAGACAGCCAGGAAAAGCTAGAGCTGAGATGTGACCCAGATCCGTTTTGAGTCAAGCCATTTTGTGGCCCTTGAGGCCAGGCATATGGCCCAGTTCCCTCTGAGGTTTCACCCGGCTGGGTTTGTTCAAGCTGCTCACACAGATGGAAGACAGTGTTTAGAGTTCCTTTTCCCCTGAGGTTACCAACAGAGTCCTGGAGAGAGATTCTAGAAAGTTAAGCATAGGAAGGCTGCCTACGTGAGGAGGAGAGCCCACCACACCTTGGGACTTCTCCTTTGGCAGTGAGCATGCTCAAGGCCGGTTCTACCACCAGCATGCAGGGCTCCTGTGTGTGTAAATCTGTAAAAGGCGCCCTCTCCTGGTGGACACAGCCTCTTAGGCTCCTGCTTGGGAAGACTGCATTCTTCCTTTGCCAACTGCTCTTATACAGTGCACAACCTGAACATCTATCTGTACACTAGAGATGCCTGGAGCTCCGCCCTCCTGGGTAACTATGACCCTTGGTCCCTGCTGCCCTCCTGACACCAGCAGTGGATCCTGCTCTTCCTTCAAGGGGGCAGGGAACCCTTCCGGTAAGCCTTTATAGTTATGCATGCAGGACATGTGGCCACATGTAGCAACCAGCTGCCTTCCTTTCTCAGACCCTGGGAGAGAGAAAGCCCCAGGGAAAGCCCTCTGGGAGATTTACATGGCAGAGATAAGACACTGGCAGGTCCAGAAATCACAAGGCCCACAGAGAAAACATCAGCAAAACTTAGCACTGACTTAAGCTGCCTCATGAAGGACTGTCAAAGCTTAACAGGAAGGCTGGGAACACCACAGCCCACATCATGGGTATTAGCCCAGGTGGGATGAATGACATGTGGCTTGCCTGGGTCTTCAAGGAGACAGACCCTCAGTCCTCTCAGAGAGGCTGCGGTACATCCTGGGCTTCCACACTGAGCCAGGAGCCCGGAGGAGGCCAGGGCTGGCTCAAGGTCACCCAATGGCCAGCTGGCAGCCAGGCTGGGCCCACGCCAGGTCCCCAGGCTCCACCCTCGCTCCAGACCCAAATCTGCTAGAGTGGGGAGGAGGGGGAGCTGGTCTCCATCTCGGGCCTTCAACGGGCACAGAGGGACCGTTCTTTGCAGCTCAACAATCCCCCCTGTTTGCCCCGTGCCAGGCTACAGCCTCCCTCGAGTCCTGCTGACGAGGAAAATCTGGTGCCAGCATCCACAAATATGTGTGCCTTCTGGAGGGAGGAGGCAGTCAGGCTCTCTAGCCGAGTGGGTGGATTTAAAGGCCCAGAGGGAAGTCACAGGGTGGGGGCAGAGCAAGCTACTGGGTGTTTTCTTTAAAATACAGTGCAGGGATTAAATACACACACACAGATATATCTCCTGAATATTTCCGACCAGATACCCCCAAAATGCTCCTCATGTTTGCTCTGAGTAAGGGGGTGGGGGGCATGTGCAGTTTTCATTGTATAGTCTTACAATATTGAATATTTTTACCAGGTGTCTGTCTTCCTAAGCAAATATTAAACTCATAGAAAAACCAAAAATAAAAGGCCCAGGAAGAAAGGAAACAGCCAGGGGCTCAGAATTTCAGAGATGGAGGGAGCTCAGGTACTGACCTTCCCTGTAACAAACAAAAGCTGAGGGGCGCCTGGGTGGCTCAGATGGTTAAGCGTCTGCCTTCGGCTCAGGTCATGATCCCGGGGTCCTTGGCTCAAGTCCCGCATCGGGCTCCCTGCTCAGCGGGGAGTCTGCTTCTCCCCCTGGCTCTCCCCCTACTTGTGCTCACTCTCTCTCCCTCTCTGTCAAATAAATAAATAAAATCTTAAAAAAAAAAAAAGACATTAAAAAAAAACCCCAAACAAACCAAAAGCTGAGATTACCTGTGCTTGCTGGGAGCTGGGCCATGTTGGTGGCCCATTCGTGCATGGTGGCATTTTGGCCTCAGAGTGACCTGAAGAGGCAGGCCCTATTATCGTCACTCCCGCTACACAAACCAGGAGACGTGGCCCAAAGTCCTAGCCACAAGCCTAGTCTGGCTCTTGCTCCTGGCCTTAACTTCCTCCCAGGGACCCAAAGTTCTCAGAGAGCCCCAGGGAGGAGTGATGCTGCTCCAGAGTTGGAATGTGCCTCGTCAGGCCACCGAGGGGAGTCCACCGGCGGGAGCAAAGCCTGCAACTTCCGGGGCCACGTAGGCAGGCTGCTGAGAAGCTGCAGGGCCATTTTCTCAGCCCAGGCCCCTGCTGAACCACAGCCCCTCCCCGGGGCCTCAGTTTCCTGTCTATTAAATGGGTGAGTCTTCCATGTTTTGCTTGGTAGGAATAAAGCTTACCCAAGAGGCGGTGCCTGGCGCATGGAAGATGCTCAGTCTATACCCACTTCCCCCCTCCTCCTCCCCTGCCCTGACAACTCCATGAGCAGTAAGGTAGTGGCCACTGCCCGGTGAAAGGCAGTGGGATCTGGAGGGCCGACTGGAGGTTGGCAGTGACCCCTCCTATCTACCGGGCATGCCCTGGACACTGAAGAGGACGCAGAGCCCCCTGGGAGACAGGTGGGCAGGGTGCCCGAGCATGTGTGTGAGCTCGAGTGAGCTTGCATACTGGCCTGAATCTGGCAGGCCCTTGCTGCACGCTGTGGCCCCTCCATCCTACCTCTCGCTGCCTCCAACAGACCAAGATTCGAAGAGCTTAGGAGGGGATGTTTATTTTCTAGACAGAGGTACCCAGAGTTGGGCAGGGAAGACACGGCCAGGGATCACCCTGGCCCTCCCTTACCTTGGTCCAGTGCCCTGGGTGGGGGGCCTCCTGCCACAAACAGCACAGCCTCGCTGGCCTCTGGGGCCTCCTCTGCGGCCCACGTAGGTAAGCTCCCTCAGCCCTTCCCCGGCCTGTGCAGTGGCCAGCGTGGGTCATAAGCCCTCAGCCCCTGCTTAATCCGCCAGGGCCCTGGTCAGCGCCAGCAGGACACGTGACACCCGCAGCTCCACAGACCTGTTCGGCAGGAGTGGCAGCTGGTCTGGTGGGGGAGGGCTGCCTGTCCAGCCCGCCCTGCCCTCGGGGCTGTCCCTGATCACCTCAACTCCGGCTGGCTCTTGGGGTCCAGAGCCTGTGGTCCTGGGCTCCTGCCCGCCTTCCCGGAAAAGGTACCGGTATGTGGATGGGGAGGCAGGGCAGATGGGGAAAAGGGCACAGCTGTCACCAAATGGTGCTGGGTAATGGGGTGTGTGTGTGTGTGTGTGTGTGTGCGCACACATGTGCACACTCAGAATGGGACCCTTATTTCGCACCGTACACGAATCAATTCCAGGTAGATTAAAGATCTAATGTAAAACATACAGAAGAATATTCATGACCACAGAGTGGGAAAGGATTTCTTAAAACACAAGACATTAATAATGAAGCGAAAGATAAACCTGACTACTTAAATTAAGAACTCTGAAGTGAAGACGTTCACCCCAAGACCCCAGAAAAAGTTAAAAAGGCAAGATATTTACAACGTATGTAAATGATCAAGGAGTCAAGTCTCAAATGCCTAAAGAACCTCCCACATCAAATCAACAAGAAAATAAAAAGACAGCCCAAGATGGGCAAAAGACTCGACCAGGCACTTCACCAAAGAAGAGATCCAAATGGCCAATAAACATACAAAATGGCCCAACCTCATTGGCAATCAGGGAACTGCAAATTAACCTCACAGTGAGAAACCATTCCACACTCACAGGTGAGCAACAATGGTGAAGACTGATAATAGAAGGTGCCAGGGAGAAGGGGGCACAACAGGAGGGAATGACCACCCAGTGTACTTTCCGACCCAGTTAGAGGTAATGCGCAAGAGAAGTGTATGCCCTGCGCACTAGGATACAGACGGGTGCAAGAACAACGCCCCAAGCTAAAAACCACCCACATGTCCATCACAGTAGACTGGATCCGTCAGCTGGGGCCTAGTGATATGAGGGAATACTATACAGCAGCGATAAGGGACTCACCACAGCTACTTAGGACTGAATGAGCCACACAGCCGCGAGTTCAAGCCCAAGAAGCCAGACCCAAACAAATATCTACAGCCTCAGGCTATTTCCAGACAGCTCGAAAATAAGAAAAACAGAAAAACTGAATGATACTGTAAAGAGTTGTTCAGCTAGGTGGTAAGATAGCAAGAACAAGAGCATTATTATCACGAAAGTCGAAATGGTGACAATCTTTGGGGCATACTGGTTGGGGATGAACACAGCGCAGGGGTGGGGGGAGGGTTGTTTCTGACAACGCTCTGTTTCTTGACCCAGGTGGTAGGCACGTGTGTATTTCAATAATTTTTCTTTAGGCTGCTGCATATATGCCTTTTCACTTTCCGGTGTGACAGATTCGTATCACATTTAAACAGACACACTTGTGTGGTATGGGTAGGGGATAGGTGGAGACCCCAAGCTGTGACTGCAGAGCCACCTGCCACACCTCGACACAACGGCCACCTCAGCCAAACCGCACATCCGAGCTGAAAGGGCTCATTGTACCCTCTCATTTTCAAGACAAGCACGGAGGATCAGAGTCAGAAAGGAACTTGCCCAAGGCTGCAGAGCAAGTCAGGGCCAGGACTGGAATCTAGGTCTTAAACCAGGGTTCTTTCCTCTTCCTTTTGGAAGAATTTTCCCATTGCAAATCGCCTTTAACACCAATCGGGGCAGACTCATTCTGTTTAGCACTTGGCGCTCTCTGGAATTTTTATTCACTCAATTATTCATTGTGGGGCGGTGGACACTAGAACACAAGCTCCTGGAGAGAAGGGCTTTTTGTCTGTTTTGCTCCTGTGGTAAAACAGGTGTTGCATACATATTTGTTGAATGAATAAATGAATGGAGCTGACATTTCTATTTGGACTTGGAGGCCCCAGAAACACTTAGCGGCTCCTGTGATAGCCCCAAAGGAGAAAATGAAAAATAACTGTATGACACTGACACACTTTCTCAGAGTTACTTTCCTAACTGCCTCAGGTGGCTGGCACCGTCACCACTCCCATCTTCAGGAGGAGGAAACAGGCTCAGGGAGGCCTAGTGACTTGTCCCAGTTCACGGAGCTAGGAAGTGGACAGCTCGTGTTTGAACCCAGCCCCAGAAGCAGGCTGGTCCTCAGCCGGTCCACGAAAGGATCCCCGTATCAGGATCAGCGTGCTTCAGCCCCTCCTGCCCACCCCCCACCCCGACCACTTTTAGGTGCCAGGTACAGCTTCCAAAGTGATTTCTGGTCTCTTCCGAACTCCTTTGGCCCAGGGAGGGGAAGGGACTTGTCCAAAGTAACAGGGAGTCCAGCTCTCTGCCTTCAGCTTCCCAAGGTAGTGTGACCAACAGTGACCCCAGTGCAGCTCATGGATTTGCCATAAGACACTCAATTTCCGTATTGTTTCACTTCATACCAAATCCTCAGGCCCCCTGGCTAAGTCCAAAAGCTGGTCCTAGTTCTGCATCTGGATGAGCTGAATAATGAAACATTCCCAGAATACCCTCAGGCAACTGGCTTTATTAAAACACCTGGGCACTTAGCATTTTTACAAACCTATATTACCATCCTGATAGCTTTCACCAAGCCCTCAGATGATAATTAAAACAAACAAACAAAAATCTGTGGCTCTGGGAGTGCTGGAGCTACAACAGTCAGGAGAGAGGGACACGTCTGCGTCTCCGGGGCACCTAAACCGACTGATACATAATAAATCCTCTGTCCAGCCTCAGTTTGCATACCTCCAGTGAAGGGAACTCACTACGTCCTAAGGCAGCTTGTTTCTTGTTTGGATCCAGCTCAGTTGAGCACAAGGAAAACTTCTATCAGCCCCCTGGCTCTTGGGCCAATGAGGTGCCTCAGCCGCTGTTCTGCCCTTGGGGAATGCAGTCGTGAGTGATTGCGTCATCCCAAAGGAATGGGACCCAGCACAGGCTAGGATTACCTTCCAGAGAGGCAGCATGGGAAGCCCAAACCATTATACCCCCATCACATATGGCACGTGGATTTATGTGGGTCAGCCCAGGCTCCGTGCTCACTTGAGAACCCCTCTGGGAGGGAGGCCTCCCTGAGAGGTTCTGGGAATGAAAACTGGCAAACTGTGAGGCTATGGGCCCAAGGAACCGAAAGGATTGCCATCGGTGGTAGGTGGGAGGGTACAGCATGCCCAGTCGTTCCTGCTGGCCTGTGGGGTTGACATCATTGTTTTAATATTACGCTTCTAGAACCTTCATACACATTAATGGATGGGTCTGTGGTTTTGCAGATGAAATGGGATAATATATGTGAGAGCCACTGTGACAGGGCCTGGCAAGGAGCAGATGCTTAAAAAATGTTTGCTGGGTTTGAATTGCAATCGTGCTGGATCAGAATTTCTTCGAAGAGTCACTGAGAACTTGGCTGCCTGTGTCCTGCCTTCCCAAGTTGGCACGTGCTGTGGTAGCCCAACGGAATGGCCCTGGGAGCAGGAGGGGATTCCTGCAGCCTGGTGACTCATCTATGCCCCTGCGCACTCCCCGGAGAGGGAGGCACAGGGACTCTGGGCAGGCTTTGCTGCAGTGGTGACATCGACAGGAGTACGGATGAACAGAGCTTTCTAGGTGGCAGGGTGGGGGGTGCACTCCTGCGGGAGCTAGGACAGGGCAAGGCTGGGTCCACAGGGAAGGCAGGGTTCACTAGAAGATGCTGCTCCCCAAAGCAGGTTTGAGTTACACTTCACTGTGGCAACAACCAGGTCTGAGTGTGGGGAACCCCAGCCCACATGGGCCTCACCAACACGATGGGCCTTAGCCCAGCCTCTTTTATGCAAAACACACTTTCCTGATAGGAACAAACAATCCCATTCCCTACCCCCTGATTCCGAAACGCGAGCCGGGAGTGATGAGACCATACACTGGTGAGAGCGCTGGCTTAGGCTAGTTGACTCCTCATCCCAGTCGTCAGAACACTGGTGGGGAAGAAAGCTGAAGAAACAAAGGGTCACAAGTTCTGGCTTGGCCTTGGCACTCCCCTCTGCACAATGGGGAAGGGGCATGACTAATAGCAGGGGGGCTGCTGTGGAGGGCAGGTATGGGGTGGGCGGGAGAGGGCAGGCTGGTCAGAGCTGCAGCTGGAAGGGCAGACAGCCACTGGCCCTTTCAGAGCCGCCTTGACAGAGGATGGCCACTCTGGTCATGAGACCGAAGATTATTTAATGTTTGCAAACTGTGCAGGAGCCAGAGTCCCCTGCAGAGGAAGGCACCAGTTCCCTTCCTTGTCCCTCCCCTGCAGGGACCTCTGTGGGAACACCGAGTCCTCTGAGTGTTCCCTAGGCAGCAGCTCCCCAAGGATGGCTGGATTGCTGGAGAGCTGGAGACAGTGGGATGCGGTGTGACCTTGAACACGTTCCTGCCTCTCTCTGGCCTCAGTTTCTCCAGCTCCAACAAAGGACTGGCCCTAGGATGCTCCCTCCAGCTCTCACGCTCAGTGGTTAGGCTGTGGGCATTGTGGCACCTGGGGCACCTCTTAGCTCATCTTTTCCTACCTGGAGGTGGGGGTGGGGGTCAGAGGGGGATGGGGCTGTTTCTCTTCTTTCCTTTCAAACCCACACGTGGGTTCAGGAGCGTGGCCATCTTACCAGCCCAAGGGAGGAGCCAGGCATAATGCTGGGGACCGAGGAGAGTGACTAGAGGGGCACTCCTGTATCACCTCAGTTCAGAGCAGCTCCGAGGGGGGCTGCACAGGCCAGCATGTGGGTTGTCTCGTGGGCACTGACCACAGAGTGGAGCAGCGGCTTGTCAAAGTGCACAACCAGACTCCTGCTCCCAGTGCAGAACAAATGCTTCTCTCCCTGCCCCCCACCCCATTATAGAGTATGCTCACAGCAAAATGTACAGAGCTGACCAGGCAGAGCAGACTGCTGTCCCCATGAGCCTAATCTTGTGGATAGGCCCGGGGGAGGGGACACCCACCGCCATCTTTCTGCTCCGTTTGCTCCAGGAACAGATAGGCTGTGACAGTTGAGAGCTTGGCAATTTAAAGCGGCAACTGCCTGGCAGAAACATGGGAGGGGGGTTTCCCCATGACTGGGGTGGGGGTGGGGACAGCCTGGACTCACCTCTGCTAGCTGTCCCTGCCCCCTATGCTGCCCAAGGGCAGCCCTTCTGGACAGGGCAGAGATTTCCCACCGCGGGAGCCCCCTGGCCCGGGAGGGTCCCAGTAGAGGCTGGCAGGTGGGACAGGGCGTCCTGACACCTGAGACAACCCGGTCAGTTCTCAGACCGCTGCTGCCTCCTGTCCTCAAGCGCCGCCACCTATACCGCCCCCTGGAATAAAAACCAGCCTCTTGCCCACGTGGTGGCTGCAGGAGGGGTTGCCCAAGGTCACACAGGGGGCCAGGGGCAGGGCTGGATTCGGAGCCAGCCCCTCCAGTCCAGCCAAAACTCCTCACTCCCTCCCTAGACGCGTCTATCTGGCTCCCAGCGAATTCCTGAGATGCCTCAACCTCCCGCCCGCAGGCTCTGGACCCTGGACGCGGTGGCGGGGTTTCTCCGACCCGGAGGCAGGAGCAGGGAGGAGCAGGGAGCAAAGGGAGGGAGTGCGGCCGGGGGAGGGGGGTACAGCTTCGCTTGGCGACCCTCGGGGCCTGGATTCACGTTTCCCCGCCCCGGGGAGACAGCCAACTGCATAGACGCGTAAATGGAGCACCCTGAGCTCCCCTCCCCCCCCAAGATCGCGCCTTTAGCATTCACAAGGTTTTGGATAAACGCTCCGCATAGCCGCGGAGGCCGAATCTCCTGCATCCTCACCGCTTGAGTCCTGGAGAGCAACACCCGCAGAGACCCGGCTCAGAAAGACTGGCGTTGACGCACCCCAGGCCCTCCGAGCCGCCCGCGTAACCCCGGCTCCCAAAGCCGAGAGCCCGGTGGCCTCTGATCCCCCAACTCTACAACCGGGAGACCAGTGTCATCCCCGCCACTGCGGCCTCGGAACCACCTCCCCGGCCGGGCTCCGCAAAGCCGCCTGCGATCACCCCTCCCTCCCCCCGGTTCCCAAGAGCTGCTCGCGCGTCCGTGTAGCCGCGGCCCCGGGGGCGGAGCTGCTGCCCAGGCCTTTCCACGGAGGGGACGCCGAACCACAGCCCCCGCCGCCCCCAGCCCGGGGCTAAACCCGCACCGCACCGCACCCGCCGCGCGCGTCCCCCGCCGGCCCGCCTCCTACCTCGCGGGTCCGCCTGCAGCAGCCGAGCGCGCGCCGTTCCCGCGGCGGGAGCGGAGCGCGGGCGCGGCCCCAGCGCGTCGGGCCGGCCGGGCGCCGGGAGGGGGGGCGGTTTGCCCGGGGGCGTCGGCAGCCCGAGCCCGAGCTGGAGCCCGAGCGCTGCCGGCCCTCCTGCCCACGCCGCCACCGCGCGCCGTGACCTTGGCTGCGGCCTCTCCGCGCCCGGCCTCAGTTTCCCCCCTTTGAAAGGTGTGTGTGGGGGGTGGGGTGGGGGGGACCGGTGCCGCCCCGGCCGCCGACGTCACCCGAACCGGGACGAGGTGAGGGCGCTCGGGTCGGTGCGGCCTCTGCAGCCGATGGGCCCGGGAGCGGGATACACACAGTGCAGGCGCGTTGGAGGGGGCACTGTGGTCCCGGCGTTTCCCACAGACTCCGCAAGACCCCTAAATAAACACCTAGTAACCGCGGCCTCAAGCCAAGTCCCTTGGCCCCTCCCACGGAGCACTGCAGCCCCTGCAGGCAGGCAGGCAATGCCCAGCCCCCGCCCCCCGCATCCCCAGTTCACAGATGAAAAAACTGAGGCCCAGAGAGGGGCAGCCACTGGTCCAGAGTTGCACAGCGGGTGGGGGCTGCTCACACCCACCCTGGCACCACGTCCCCTGAGGACCCTCCAGGACCCGCGCTCCTCGCAGTTTGGGAGGAGGATCTCGGCCTGCCAGCTGCAGGCCTTATCCCACAGCAAACATTGACTCAGCACCAACTGAATGCTGGGGATGGGCCTCGGTGGTGTGGCGACTGTCACAGAGAATGGGGTGGCACAGTCTGAGAGAGGGACCCAATCCGTGGGGAAGAAGTGGCATAAATAGGAGAGGCTGGGCCTGAAAGAGGCAGGAAGGGGGCGGGTGCTCTGGGAGGAGTGTGCTTAAGGAAACTGCAAGGATGGGGATGCGCATTGCCCAGTGTGTAGGGGAAAGAAAGCAAGGGTTCTGAGAGCCTTGAACACCAGACAAAAAAAAAAAAAAAAAAGGCGTCTTCCTTTCCTAGGCTCGGGGAGCCCCGGACCAGTTTGGAGCAAGGGCGTCAGCGGTCTGGGCTGTGTTTTAGGCAGCGCCCCCTGGTGGCCAAAAGGGGCGAGACAGTAGGCGAGAGGGACACGTCTGCCGCGGTCCAGCCGTGAGGATGAGGAAGCGGGCTTAGTGATGTAATGAGTCAGGAGACGGGAGTCTCTGCCCGCCCTGCCACCCACAGGCTGTGTGACCTTGGGCAAGGCACGTCCCCTCTCTGGGTTTCTGGGAGAGAAGGAGCCTGATTTTCAGCTCTGATATCTCATGACCCTGGATATCGGGGGGCTAGGTGGGAGTAGCAGGCAGTAGATTCAGGAAGGAACAGACAGATCAGAGGTTCAGCACTTTATGAGACTTATTTCATTTCCTTGTGGTAGAAACTACTACCCCAGTTTTACGGACAAGGACACTGTAGCACAGAGAGGGTAGTTTACCTTTCCAGGCTCACACAACTGCGAAGTGTCTGAATGCAGGCCTATGCAGCTGCAGTTTAAATGGGGGGCCTGACCACCCCAGTCTCTTGTCTTGGAGCATTTATAGAGCACCCAAGGCATTCCTGGAGTATACAAGGCACTGGTGACAGACAGACAAGGAACTGTCCAGCTCCTGGTGGCTCTTCTTCACCCCATCTCACAGCAAACCTGATAGCGGTCACTCTGGGGGGTGGGCTTTTGGGGCAAAGCATGAGTCCCCACCCCTAACCTCCTGTTATGTTCTTTTGTATGTTGGAGGTTTTCTTTTTAAGAGCTATGAGTTCATTTTATAGTTTCAAAAATATTTTTAAAAAGGAAGAAAAGATGCTTGTAGTTTTAATAACTGAAAATGTTCTACTAGAGAAGGCTCTTCCTCTTGTTATCAAGGCCAGGAGTAAGGCAGGTGAGGGAAGTGAGCCTGGGCGAGTCTCATCACCTCTCTGAGCCTCACTTGAATTCATCTGTAAAATGAAACTAATGATAAAAAGCCCCACCCTGTTTCCCTTCAAAGGCTGCTGTGCAGATCAACCATGATATGGTGTAAAAAGGTTGTGTAAAGTGCACTGTATATTTTTATTTCCAGAAACCATGAAGGAAAATATCGATAAACTTAACTATGTAAAAATTAAAACTTCTGAATAGAATAAAAAATACCACAAAGTTAAAAGAGGCAAATGGCAAATAAAAAAAAATCATCTGCAGCGCATATGCCAGAAGTTAATTGAGGAAAATGAGATGAACGTTAATTTTCCTCATACAGAAAGAGCTCTTTCAAATCGATAGGAAAAGATGATGAACCAATTAGAAAAAAAGAGCAAAGGCTATGAACAAGCGGTTCACGGAAAGATATTTAATCGCACTTGTAATTAAATGCATATTAAATGCATCTTGTAATGAAATACAAATCAAAAATATAACATGCCTATCACTTTTTGTAGCCTTACCAAGTTGGCAAAAAGGAACCAGTTTGGTAATACTTTTGCTGTTGAGGGTGGGGGGAAATGCATGCACTCACAAACACTGTCGGGTGAGGGACAAGGTAGTGCTGCACTTTTGAAGGGTGATCTGGCAAAGCTACGCAGCAGGCAAATGTAAAAACACAAGGAGAGCCAACAGTATTCTGTGTAAGCAAACGGAGAAGCACCTCTGGTGTCCAGCAGTAAGGGGACCAAGAAACGGCATGAAGACACATAAGCCGGGGCTTTTCCTGGGGTGGACTGGGATGATAATGATCCACCTCAGAGGCAGTCCTGGTAAGTGGGAAAAGCAAGGTGTGGTATGGGGTATGGTGTGTTACTTTTCACGTAAAAAAGACGGAGGTCTCCTATACATGCTGGTACATGCATATATTATCTCTGACAAGGGTGCTTAAGAAACTGGAACAGCGGTGCCTTCAGGAATGGTACAGAGAGTTGGGGCTGGGGTGGAAAGGAAACTGGCTTTTCACGGAAATGTTCTGTTGCAATGGATTTTTTTGTGTGATATATGCATGTACTACTGATTTTTGAAAAGTACGTTAAAAAATAATCATTTGTGAAACTGGGCAGGGAGTTTCTAGGGCCTTCTCTGACACAAGCTGGGGCTGACTCCCTATATGACCTTGGTGCAGGATGGTGTCCCTCTGAGCCTCAAGATCCCCTCCATGTAGTGGACAGGAAGCGTGAGATAAGAGTTCCAAGGCTCCTTATGCCTCTGATGCCATGCCAGCCCCAGAACTTTCTCACTGGATGAACCAACCATCTATGGAATGGCTGCTAGGGAGGTAGGGGGGCTCCTCACCCTTGGACCTGTGGCAGCAGAGGCCAAGGGTCAGTTGCCCTGGGGATGGCGGCTTGTGTGACTTCTAAGACCCCTCCTGGCATGCTGATGTGCTGTTCCTTTTTCCTTCTCCCACTCACGGTGCCCTGTCCAGAAACTGTCAGTTCTGTTTCCTCTCCGGGTTAACCCTGGCAACATCCCATCTGTCTGGGTTGGAGGTCAGTTCTGGGGATGAGGGACAGATGACACAGCCCTGGGCACCCATGTGGGGTTGAGATGTCAGTGGGGGGAAAGCCTTAACGCTGGGAAACCGAACCTCTTACCCCATCCAGAGATCAGCCCTAGCCTCAGTCTTGCTCCTTTTTGCCCTCATAGGCAGCTCTCCATCCCCACTGCCTCTCTGGTTCCATGCCCCCAGGTATCTCCCAGAACGTTCTGTGGCTCCCCACTGCCTCCCAAACCAAGCTGACACTCTTCAGCTGGACATTCAAAGGCTTTGCTCGTTCTGGCCTCAATTTACCCTTGTAGCCCTTCCCTCCGTGCATTATGTCTCTTATTTAAAGCAATTTTCAACAGTACAGATTTAATTACATCCCTCCCTTGCTTAAAACCCTTCTATGGCTCCCAGTGACCTGTAGGATAAAGTCTAAGTGTCACTAGCTAGACCCCAAGACCTGACCTTGACTGCCTACCTGCTTGTACTCACTAACCTTTTTTTTTTTTTTAAGATTTTATTTATTTATTTGACAGAGAGAGAGAGAGAGAGAGAGAGAGAGAGAGAGAGAGAGAGAGACAGCGAGAGATGGAACACAAGCAGGGGGAGTGGGAGAGGGAGAAACAGGCTCCTGGCCAATCAGGGAGCCCAACACGGGGCTCGATCCTAGGATTCTGGGATCAGGACCTGAGCTGAAGGCAGACGCTTAACGACTGAACCACCCAGGCGCCCTTCACTAACCTTCGTCTTACATTTTCCCTTAAGCTTTTCTTTCTACCTCTTAACTCAGGCAAATGCCTCAGGTGATGGCAGCTGTGCTGATAAGACCTCCCACTGGTCCAGACAACTCAGACCTTTTGAGCTAAACCCCCACCTCGCACCTGCGCAAATGCACCAAGGACCCTGGTACCTTTACCTCATTATAATACTTAAAATCTCTGTCCAAGGAGGAGCCCCAGCCTCGTTTACATAACATACAACGTATGTATAGGCATGTTTCCTTAAGGCGCATGTGCCACCTTATGCCTGCCTCTACGTAGGGTAAAAAGGCTTCCCTATCTAAATATTCATCCTAACCCTAAACAAAAGGAACCCATTCACCCTCTCTCGGGGAGTCATGCCTCTGGAAACCATTCCCTGTGACCTTATTTACTGCAAATAAAAGTTTTCTTTGTGTGACAGCTCAACCTGGTGTAGTTTCTGACTCACCAAGGAGCGAACTCACTTTGGTTTGGTTACATAAGCTTCTCAGGTTAGCATCAGAACTGGTTTCTGCCTTCCTGCCTAGCTACATCTTCAGCATCTTCCCCCAGAGCCAAGCTATACTTAATGCCTTTTGAGCACACTGTGCTATTTCACGACACTGAGTATTTGCACATACTATTCCCTTGGTTCTGCAATATATAAAGAGTTCTTACGAAAAAATAAGAAAAAGCCATGACCCACTCAAAATAAAAACGTCCAATTGACCTACCTAGGTATTTCAGAGAAAAAGTCATCCAGGTGGTTGCGAACATGCTTTTGTTAAAATGGAAGGGGGTTATCATCTTCATGCAAATGACACTGAAAAAACTGTATCATGGTCAAATGATTTTTCACAAAGGTGTCAGAGAACTTACTAGAGAGAATAGTTTCTTCAACAAACAGCACTGGGACAACTGTCTGTCTACACGCAAAAGGATGCATTTGGACTCTTCCCATGATACACAAAAATTAACTCAAAATGATCAGTGATCTAAATGTAAGAGTTAAAACTATAAAGCTCTTTGAAGAAAATAGAGTAAATAGAATAGAAATAGAATAAATTCAATTAAATAGAAAATAGAGGAGTAAATAGAATAGAAAATAGAGGAGTAAAGTTGTGACCTTGGGTTAGGCAATAATTTCTTAGATATAAAAATATCTTAGGCTTTTTTCTTAGATATAATGATTTCTTAGATACCCAACACATAAGCAATAAAGGAAAAAATTGATAGATTGGGACTTTATCAAAATTAAAAACTATTACATTTCAAAAGACACCATCAAGAAAACAAAAAATTAAGCCACAGACTGGGAGAAAATGTTTGCAAATCATATAACCAAAAAACAAAGCAAAACAAAACACCCCACAAAGACTTGTATTTAGAATATAAAAAGAACTCTTGTGACTCAATAATAAGAACACGACACAATTAAAAAATGGGCAAAACGTCTGAATAGGTATTTCACCAAAGGAGATAACACGAATGGCCAAAAAGCACATGAAAAGGTGCTTAACATCACTAGCCATCAGAGAAATGCAAATCAAAACCACAGTGAGATAGCACCTCACACCCACTAGGATGGCTCTCATCAAAAGGACAGGCAGCTGTTGACAAGGATGTGGAGAAATCAGAGCCCTCCTACACTGCTGGTGGGAAAGTAAGATAGTGCCACCACTTTGGGAAACAGTTGGGTGTTTCTTAAAAAGTTAGAGAGTTACCCTGTGAACCCCTGGACTCTATTCCTAGATACCTACCCAAGAGAAATGAAAACATATGTCCACATAAAAAAACTTGTATGCAAATATTAATAGCAGAATTATTCATAATAGACCCCAGAGTGGAAACAACCCTAACGTCCATCAACCAGGTCTATCCATACCATGGACTATTATTTAGCCATAAAAAGGGATGAACTACTGCTACATTCTACAACATGGATGAACCCGGAAAACATGATGCTAAAGTGAAAGAAGCTAGACACAAAGGTCACATATTGCATGATTCCGTTTATAATGAAATGCTCAGAAAGGCAAACCTATAGAGACCAAAAGTAGATTTGTGGTTATCAGGGGCTAGAAGCGGGACAAAGCCTTGATGGAAACTAGAAATGAGGCTTCTTTTTAGGGTGATGGAAATGATTTAGAATAAAATTGTGATGTTTATACAACTCTGTAAATATCTCTAATAATCATGAAACTGTACACTTAAGGCAAGGGGATTTTATAGGATGTAAATGACATCTTTATAAAGTTTTAAGAGAATGAGTGGTGACTGAATGCAATGCAAGATGTAGATTAGGGAAAAACTTGACATGAAGGACATTCCTGAGATAACTGGTAAAGGTGACTATAAATTATATATTAGACCCCAGTATGGTGTCAATGTTAGACTTCTTGAATTTGGCTACTGAACCATGTTTACGCGACAGAATGTTCTTTCTTGTTCTTAGGAAACAGACGCCGAAGTATTATTCAGGAGTAAAAGTCATCATGTTGCATGTTGGCAATGACCTCTCAAATAGTTCTGGGGGAAAAATATTATTGTGAGAGAGCAGAATTTGGCAAAACGTTAGTAATAATGAATTTGGGTGAAGGGTACAGGGGAGAAGTTTGTTTGTTTGTTTTTGTATTATTCTTACAAGTCTTCTTGAAGATTGAAATTATCACAAAATAACTCTTACAACTCTTAAAGAAACCACACATAAAAAAACTATTGTGTGGAACCTGAATTACTGTGTGAATGACCTGAGAATAAACCCATGGACCCCAAAGGGAGAAAAAGCAATCTAGTTGTGAACACAACTCCCATAGGGGGTATCCCCTGCTCATCACGTGTCTCTGAGATCACTCACCCCTCCCCCCACCAAAAAAGACACAGCCAGAAGCCAGAGGGCAGGGTTGGGACACATGCCTATGTACTTCTCAGCTAGCATTAATTCATTAATTCATTCATCCAACAAATATTTGAGTGCCTACTATGTGCCAGGAATCAACTGGGGCACACACATAAATGTCCCTACCCTCGTGGCACTGAGGTTCAGCTGGGGTCAGGGGAGGGTCTTGCAGGAGGAGGAAGGGGGTGTGCAAACCCCTCAGCTCTGCACAGGCCCCAGTCTGGAGAGCAGGTGTCTGAATCATCTCTGTTCCCCTGGATTATAAGGAAGTCAAATTCTGTCCCCTCAGAAAAGAGGGTCTCAGCTTTTGCACACTGGGGCCCACAGCCTAGAGGGACTGGGCAAAAATGCTGGGTCACCTCAGATAGGTAGAGCTCAGAACAGAACCAGAAGAACGGCTGCTAGGGAGGGTGGCTGCAGGCTGTGAGTGTGGAGGGGTGTAGGAATGGGGGGGACAGGGTGTCGAGGGAGAACCTCACTCCCCTCCCACTACAAAAACCAGCAAGAGGCTAGCCGAAGTGCTGGCCACGCAGAGCTATCATGAGGTGCCCCTCCCCCTAGTCCAATCCGGGAAATTTCAGGGATTCCCAAGCTGGGAGCCCCTGAATTATTTTAGGGGATCTTACATCCCATATGCACACCCAATGCTGCTGGTAGACCAAACAAATACTGTTTCACACATTAACATCTTTCAAACCAAAATAGAAGCTGTTGTGAATAAAATTCATAGACTTCAAATTCATCTGAAATGGGTTCTCGGTGGCTTATTGTAATTTTTCATCCATGGATACTAACCGTGGGGGTGGGGAGGTTTTTCCCAAGTTTTGGTGATATAAAGGCATTCTGCTTTTACTGGAAAAGCTTGGAGAGTGCACCTGGACCCCCCCCCCCCGCCTTACTTCACAGTGGGAAGGACAGGGTTGGAGCAAGGGGCTGGCTCCAGACGGGTGGACCTCGGGCTCCCTGCTCAGTACACCCCTGGTCCTGGCTGCCTGAGAGCAGGGCGGGTGGGAGCCAGGGGCTGGAGGGATGCCCAGCAGGGCCGGTCCTGCTCACACCCTGGTACCATGGGTTATCATTTCTCCTGCCCCCAGCAGACTGGGAGGGAGACCCTCAAGAGCAGTGACTGGGATAAGGCTGAATCCCTTCTGGGTCCCAAGCAGCCAGCACAAGACCTGGGTGACCACAAAGGCGGGCAGGTAGAAGGGCTGCTGGACGAAGGGGACGTAGCTGGGCTCAGGCCAGCTGCTCCTGCTCTCCACTTGCTAGCCTTGCGGCCACTGAGCACCCGGACCGTGGCTAGTGCAGATGGGGAACTGAGTTTTAAAAAAATTTCATTTAACTCGTTAAAATCTAAATAGCCCCATATGGCTAGTGGCTTTGGTCTGGGGCAGGGCAGCTCTATGGGCTTACCAGTAACACAGAATGGAGCCACCGAAGGTGGTTTGGACCCACTGCATTCCCAGCAGGGATTTGTGGGTCCTCTCCTCACCGCAAAGGCTGGAATGCCGGGGCAAGCCTTGGCTCCCTCATCTGCTCTGGCTCGGCGACCACACACTTCCGGTGGGTATACAAACCAGGGACTCTATGTTATGGGCAACTGACAGGTCTTCAAGGGTAATTTTACCAGGCTGGCATGGGCCTTTGTATACAATGACTTTAGAACTTGCTAATGATACATGCGCTCTGAATACAAAATAATGGCCACAAATTCCCCCATCCTGGTGTCCAGGCCCCTCTGCAGTGGGACTTGTCCCCTCCCTTTCCCATCCAAAGGGGGGTTTATTTCCGTTTCCCTTGGTCACGTGATTTCTTTGTACACTCAAATGTGGCAAAAGCGATGATGGTTGGGCCGGTTCTGAGGCTGTGCCTCAAGAGGCTTGCCCGCTCCATACTCATCTTCACGGAACGCTGCCCTTGGACCTCAGTGGATGGAAGGTGGACGCCTGCTGGGGGCCACATGGAGGGGAACAGAAGGGACCCCAGGTGCAGAAGATGGCTGCCCACTGGGGCAAGGCGCCATGTAGAGGAGTACTGGGGTGCCCTAGCACCAAATGCAGACATGTGAGTGGTGCCATCTCGGAACTTCCAGGCGCAGCGGACCCTCTAGCTGAGTGCAGCAAAGGAGTGAGCCCCTGGAGACCAGCCGAACCACCCAGATTTTCCAACCCGCACCACCATCCACAATAAGAAATCATTGCTGTCGTCAGTTGCTACATTTTGGGTGGTTTGTTATACAGTTAAATGAAAGAGGTACACTACACTCATTGGTAGTGAGACTGTCTGGGAGTGTCAGCTCAGGGCCAGCCCGTGGCCCCAGGAGCAGAACCACAGCGTGGAAGCATTCCCTGCACCGTGGGCAGGGGGCCCAGGTGTCCAAGAGCAATCTCTGAGGCTCCCAGGGGGAACTTATCTGCCCTTTAAACAGAACAGAGACTTGAGTGGGGCCAGAGGGAGACAGCCTTGGGGAGATGCCCTGAGGTTTGCATTGTGGACCAGGTAGGCTCCAACTGGTCACAGGCAGGACTGGATGAGCCGGGGTGCTGAGGGTTTCTAGATCAGCAGCATGCTGCTCCTGGTGCATTTACAAAGACATTTGCCCAAAGTCACCCTGACCAGGCCCTGCCCTCCCTCAGGTCCAGCTTCTTGGTCTTCCCTGCTATCCGGCTCCCTACCCTGAGGGCAGCAGACACCTCACAGACACTCCTCCAACTCCCAACTCAAGGGGAAGCCAGTAAGGGGCTGCCACAACACAGGCAGGGATCACAAATCTTCATGCAGTAAGGATGGGGGTCGGGGGGGCTGGTACAAGAGCTGTCAGCAAAGGACTCCGCCTTCAGTGGACATATTGTCCAGAGGCACCAGATGGGGCCTTTCTCCCATGACTGGCCCAGCAGCCATATCCAGCCTCCAGATGATGGAGCAGTGGGGGCACCAGCTGGGGACCAGCTGCCACCTGGGAGGTGGGCCGACACCACGGTGGGAAGCATGTGAACACCTCTCCACTTACCTGACCCACTACAGTGGTCAACCCTCCAATTCCCAAAGGCAAGCTCAATTCTGGGTCCCCATTTGGATGCAGCCCCTTTCCAGCTAGCAAGGAATGTGGACAAGTGATTTGGCTGGCCTCAGTTTCCCCATCTGCAAAACAGGGTGGATACTCCTAGGGTTGCTGCGAGAATTAAACGAGTACTGAGTAGGGCCCGAAACACATTCAGGCATGTCGTTCTGGTGGCTGCTGGGAAGCCTCCTCAGGCCGCATGGCTCCTTCCTTTGCCCTCCTGTGTCACCCCGCGGGTGTGTCAGAGTGCCATGTTGCAGCCTTGAGGTGCTCACTGTGGCCTGCTTATCTGGGGCATCTGTGTGTGCAGATGAAATGTGGCTTGTTACATAGTCTGGACTGAAGTTTGGGACCGAGCCCAGACTTCTGGTGTCTCTTGTTGTTTCGGGGGCTCCACCTCTCACCCCATCACTGTTCGTCAGGAGCCCCCAGTTTGTTAGGCTTGTCATGGGCTCCACCTTGACACCCCCTGCCCGGCCAAGCTCACGGAATCCCCTGGCCTGTGGGAGAATGGCTTGATGGTTTCTTAAAGGCCTTCCAGCTCTGACTTTCTCTGCTGCACCTGCTGGGGAGCCATAGGAGAGAGAGCTGGGACACGACCCTTCTATAAACCCAGTAGACCGGGAAGGTGCCGGTCCCTCCACGAGCACACCTGATCTTGCCGTTGAGGCGGACAGAGCACAGGGGGCACATTGTGGAGCCCTTGGGAGCTCTGGGTCCTGCCGGCCTGGGTTCAGATCCCATCCGTGACAGTACTGAATGAACTTGGCCAAGGGACTGAACCTCGCTGTCAGTTTCCTCCTCCATGAAGTGGGGCTGTTACAAGTGTTGCAGGAAAACGACCTCCTTTGGGTTAGTGGGTGCTTCTCCCCTTCAGTTGGGGGATTTCAGTGTGCCACGGCCAGCATCTGCTTTCTATACCCACGAACGAGCCAGCGTCAACAGCGCTCAAACTAGGGCAGCCCCCTTTAGGGACAGACATCTTTAGGATTTCAGCACCAGAATTTTTTTTTTTTTTTTTTTTTGACATTAAGAGTTTGTGTTTCCTATACAAAGTCATCCTAGAATCCAGCTACAGGGGCGCTTGGGTGGCTCAGTCAGTTAAGCGGCTGCCTTCGGCTTGGGTCATGATCCTGGGGTCCTCAGATCGAGCCCCGCATCGGGCTCCCTGCTCAGCGGGAAGCCTGCTTCTCCCTCTCCCTCTGCCTGTCGCTCTGCCTACTTGTGCTCTCTCTGTCAAATAAATAAATAAAATCTTTAAAAAAAAAAAAAGAATCCAGCTACAAAGGCTTTCCATACTGGTTCTCAGTCATATCCAACAGACCCCCCCCCCCCCCCCAGTGTGGAAAAGCCCGCCATGACAACACAAGACACCAGAAGATGCCATGATCTGTGTCAAGGGCCCAACCGTGCCCGGCACACACCGCTGCTCCACAAAAACCAACTGATATTATTTGTGTCCCTGTGTCTCCAGAGAGGCCAGGGCTCCGGGGACGGGCAGTGGCCTGTCTTGGGCACATGGAAGTCTGGGCTAGGGTTGTGACAGTACTCAAAGGTGAAATGTGGTTACTTATGTGGTTCTTAGAGGTTCTGAAGTTTGGGGCTGAACCCAGCTGCCTTTTCCTGTAGTTGCCCTCTACCAGCACCACCTGCCACCCTCAGTCTGGGGCTCCAAGGACAAGCAGCAGAGGTGGCTCGTGACCACCAGGTTGCTGGACATGTCCTCTCTCCCCATCATTGTTCACAGGTGGACCTCAGCTGGCCCTGCCTCCAGCAAACGCTTAACACATGAAATGGAGTATCCCCCAACTGCGACCCTCAGGCTCACACTGGCCCCCCCCCAGACTCCCTTCCTGGGGAGGGAGTGCTGGAAATCCCTAGCCCCTCTCTCCTTTGAGTCTGAATTCCCTGGTGGCTGTCCATCGTGCTCCTGCCTCTGCCGTCAGGCCCATTCCGCATCTCTACTGGCTACCTCCTTGTCCTCTGGTGCCTTCCTCAGAGAGGCTCTTGCTGACCATCTGACTGAAGTGGCCTCCACCGAGTTATTCCCCCCCTCATCAACCCATTTACCTTCCTCACTGCACTGTCTGAAAGTATCTTGTTCAGTTGTTTGCTTACTTATTTCCTGTCTCCCTCCCCCCAGCAGCCTCACAGCTCCAGGGGGAGGAGATCTGGGTCTGACTTCCCCACTGTTTTCAGCAGGGCCTGGCACACAGTGGGTGCTCAGTAGATACTAGCTGAATGACTTATTAATAGAATAATTCACTTGGTACGCTCCCAGGGCAGGAAGAGGAGCCATGGGGGCAGGCGAATGTCCAGCTGCCCAGGGGGAAGGACACACACCAGAAAATCCCATCCCAGGGGCTGGGCATTCTGTTAATCTTCGCAGTGACCCATGAGGTGGTGATTAGTAAGCCATTTTCTAGATAAGGCAACCGGAGGCCCAGAGAAGTGAAGTGACTTGCCCAAAGCTACATAGCTTATACACAGAATGCTGGGTCTCAGGGCGCCCGGATGGCTCAGTCGTTTGAATACCCAAGTCTTGGTTTTGGCTCAAGTCATGATCTCAGGGTCGTGGGATCAGCACTCAGTGTGGAGTCTGCTTGAGATTCTCTCTCTCAAATAAATAAATAAATCTTTAGAGAGAGAGAGAGAGAGAGAGAAGAAAGCTGGGCCCAAGACCAGGATCTACAGCCGCACAAAGGAGAGTGCGCCGTGCAAAGGAGGAAACTGTAACAGCCAACATTTACTGACACCTGCCAGGCACTCACCCAGGTACTTTTCCAAGCTTTGCTCATTTGTCCACTTGGGGAGGTAATTACAGGTCCATTTTGCAGATATAAAACTGAGGCCCAGAGCAGCTCTGTGACTTGCCCTAGGTCATACAGCAAAGCAGCAGCCGATCTAGGCTGGGTACTCAGGCTGCCAGACTTCCCCATTCGGTGATGACAAAGGTGAGACATGCTGTGCCCCCCCGCTCCCCCCACCGCTGCCTCAGTTTTCCCTTTGTGCGATGAGGGTGTGGGCAGAATGACCTCTGACCTGTATGATGTCATCAGGGAGGCGGGACTCTTGCCTGGGAAGCCTTAGGGCTGAAAAGGGAAGTGAAGAGTGGCTGTTTCCCCATCCCACCCGCTCCCCACCCTGGCCCTGAGCCAGGTGGGTGGTTACTTCCCTTTGACCACTTCCTCCGGAAATTCCCCAGGAAATGCCCCTGTGCCTGTAGCCTGAGCAGAGGTCCAGCCTCCAGGCCCAGGAGCCTCACACCTTGCATTCTCCTGCTAAGATTGCCCAAAACAGAAACCAGGAGGCAAAATAATTAGCACGCTTATGTGTGTGTGTTTGTGCATGTGTGTATGTGTACATATGCATGTGTGCACACATACAAATTGCTGTGTGCATATGTGTGTGTGATATATTGCTGATTAGATCAACTTCTTTATCTACATAAGAAAACAACAATAAAAGCTAGGGCTGATAGTGCATTGGGACACGCCGCACCTCTGTCTCTCAGGGCCCCTTCCCCTGCCCTCCATCTGGGTGGCACCAGCCTCCTGTCCCATCCCCTGCCTCCGGTCTCCCCCCTGCCACTCCATCCTCCATTCTAGCTCCCAAGGCACCCTCTTCGAACTCAGATCTGGTGTCTCCAAGGCAGTGGAAGAGATGGTTAAGAGCCCAGGCTTTGAGTCCAGCAGATTTGGGGTCTGAGGCCATTTGCGAATGGTGTGACTTTGGGCAAGCCACTCTATGTCCCTAAGCCTTGGTTTTCTCATCTGCAAAACAGGGATCATAAGAAACCCTACCTCCTGGGGCTGACACCAAGGGATGCCACACATCGGGTCACCTAGCACAGTGCCTGGCAGGGCTTCTCAGCTCACAGTGGGGGGATGCTGGATGTTTCTGTCTGCCCAGCCTCTTTCTCACTTCAGGCGAGGCACCCTGATATTCTTTGGGGAATCCCCTCCTCCACTCTTAGTCCATCTAGTTTTATCAGCCAATTCCATCCCTATCTCTAGAATATTTCACCCCCTTGCCAGAGTGGAGGGTCCAGGGATGGGCATGTGACCCCAGCTAGACCAGTGAGAGTCTGTTCTGGGAGTTCTGTTGGAACTGTTTCTGCTGGCGAAGTCATGAGAGATGAAAAAAGAGAAAAAGGCGCCAGTGTCTGGAGATAGAGTTTGAGCCCCTGAATCAAACTGTACCTGAAGCCCTCACTGTTACAGAAGTAGAAGACAATAAATTCAGCTTTTGGCTTGAGACAATCTGCTTTTGTTATTTGTTTGTTTTTATCACATGCAACCAAAAGAGTGCTGGTTAATACCATCTCCCTGCTTCAAAACCCCTGAGGGCTCCTCTGGGCCCACTGAGTCTAGCACTCTGGGCTCTGGGCCTCACCGGCCTTCCATCTGGGCCTCAGCTCTGGGCTTCATCCTTCCAGACTCCATGCCACCCAAGACTGATGATTATTCTCCAAACACACCATGGACACTCAACCTACAGGTTCCCCCCAAATTCTCTCCCACTCTCCACTTGCCCAGTGTTCCCACTCACACTCCAGACCTGGCTCAGAGGTCACCCCCCCACCCCCAGAAACTTCTCAATATCCCTCCACCACTCCGAAATGCCAATGGCATCTACCTCTGGCCTCCTTCCACTTTCTAACTGTATCCCTGGGGTATAGTCCACTAGTTTTTTTTCTTTTTCTCTTCAAAAAGCTTTGTCTCACCATCTCATTTAAAAAATGAATACCCTGGGGGTGCCTGGGTGGCTCAGTCGGTTAAGTGTCTGCCTTCAGCTCAGGTCATGATCTCAGGGTCCTGGGATGGAGCCCCATATCCGGCTCCCTGCTCAGTGGGGAGTCTGCTTCTCCCTCTCCCTCTACCCCACCCCTGCTAGTGCTTGCTCTCTCTCAAATAAACGATCTTTAAAACAAATTAAAAAAAAATAAAAAAGAATACCTTGGATCATTTAATATCTGACAAGTTCAAAATTTGGTTTTAACTCACCAAGTGCATTTCCTGAACCTGAAGCTTGACCAGCAGACACAGGACTGAATGACCAGGTACCTGCCCTCGGGGCGGGGAGAAGGGGGGGTATAGTCTGAACCAAACAATTTCCCATTTGGCTCAAGTCTGTGGCTGCAAAAACAGCAATTTTTAAAATGCTATAATCAAATTGAGACTATTTCTTTTCTTTGGGGATACTAATCCTTGACATTTATTGAGCTCTTTCGATGTCATTGCATAGGGCATGCCCTCACTTTATAGGTGAGCCACCCCATGTTCTCCCTGACTTACCTCAGCTACAAATGAACACACTGTGTGGGGCAGCTCAGAAGCGGTTTAAAAATTTGCCGCTTAAAGCTCAAAATCAAGCTGGGTTCCTCTGGTTGCTCATGAGCAGGTGGCTCTCCATACCTACTTCAATATGGGGGTCTCTGGCTTCGTGCCTGGCCCCTGGCTATGACGTGCCCCCTATTTTGCAGACATCAAGTTTCAGATTTACTGTGTTTGCTTCAGCTGCCTGTGTGATAGGAGTCTTAGTGGTTAGTCTGCTGGGAAGGTGTTTCAACATGTCACTGTTTTGAACATAATCACTTCCCCATATGTCCCTGCCAGGGGTGGTACCCCAGTAGCCTCTCGATGGCCAGTCAGAGGTCACTGAGTCTGGCCAACTGGTAAGTCCAAAATTTGAAGTTTGTGGGGAAATATGTTTGATTGACTCAGATAAGGAGTTCTGTTCTAGGACCTGTTTCATTCTCTGCAAAGTGGGGATAAGGTACCTCCAGGGCGCATCAGGTAGCCAGAACGAGGCAACATATGGAAAGTTACAGGCACACAGTAGGTGCTCACTACGTGCTCATTCTTTCCTGTCCTCGCTGCCTTGAAGCCAAAGCCATCTTTCACGCGTAGGTAGGCTCAGTTGCCCCCACCCCCACCACCTATCCTGACCCCTAAGCCTCACCGGGAACTGCACAGCCTGGCCAGCCCCACTGTGTGTGGGTCCTGAGGCAACCCGAACTCCACACTGAACCCCAGGGCTCCCGCTCCCTCACTCCTCATTCCCCAGACCAACTCCTCCTTCACCTTCAAAACCTAGTCCAGCTGTCATATCTTCTAGGAAGACTTTGGGGAACCCATCCAGATGTGAACTCTGACATTCCTCCTCTGGTCTCCCATGGGCTTTGGAGTGCACATCGGTCTCAGCTCTGATCACCCTGTATGGTAATTTCCTCTTTTCTTGTCCCATCTCCCCCAGGGTACTGTCAACATCCCTAAGACAGATAATGTGTTGCTCATGGCAGCCTGGCCCCTGAAGCTGGCCTGTTGCTGGGCTGGGGAGCATTCCCTACATGCCAAGCACGGAGCTGGGGACCCCACATGGAGCAGCCCTGATTCAAAATGAAGCCGGTAGGAAGGAAAGCAGAGGTGAGAGTTGAGAAGTCCAAATCCGTTACATAAACTGAACTGCTGGATCCAGCCGTTCCTGAAGCTAGTTTATCCCCCACCCCAGACTTTTCGGTTCCATGAACTAACGAAGCCCTCCTTCTGCTTAAGCCTGTTTGATTTGGATTTCCTCTCACCAGCAACCAGAAGGGTCCTCACTGACCGACTGAGGCTAACCTGAGGCTAATCCAAGGTCAAATGGCTAAGAAAGTAGCAGAATTGAGACTCACACCAAAGTCTAGGCTCTCGACCTACTTCAGCAGCCTGACTTTTCCCAGAAGCATTCCTCATGGCCCTAGAGCCCAAGCCCCAGCTGACAGCTGCCTTGATGCCCCCCTCAGGGCGGCTACAGCCTGGACACCCCACCCAGCCTGACCAGACTCCTTTTACTTCTTTCCCAGAAGCAGCTGAAATCACACTGATATGGATTTCTGGGCATTGGTTGGCTCATCCCTCAAATGCAGCTCATGGCCCCTCCCTCGTAGATCCAGGCAGAAGGCCCAAGAGCGCCTAACACTGGCCTGGCCCATAAAGGACTCTGAGGGGAGGATGCAGTGTGGACCCTCGAACTTGCCCTCACCTGTCTGACTCCTGCAGATGCTGTGCTCGGCAAACTCCTTCCCCAGCTTGGGGGCCGCGTGCATGCCTGGCCAGGCCTCCCATCTTGGCAGTAACCCCACATCTGTGCTGGACTTCTGAAGGCCACGCTGCTCTGGCTCTCTAATGACAGGGGTAGGAGACCTGCATTGCGTCTGCCAGCTCTGAGCCCAGGGGTAGGGGGGCTCCCGAAAGGATGAGACTGCCAGGTCCCCGGGAGGTGGGAGGGCCCGAGTTGGCTTCCTGGACCCTGTGTCCCACCCAAGTCCAATCCCCAGAGAGAAGGCCTGAGGAAAACCCCCGTGCCTCAAAGGATGCAGGCTCTTCAAGGTGTGGCAGGGGAAGGGACAGGAGAGGGCCGTCAACCTGAGCTTATTTGGTGCCATGAAACAGTCTTTCATGTTCAAGCAGCTGGTGGCTCGGGGAAGGCCTGTGGCTTGACTAGACTCATGCGGGCGGATGGGTGGACAGGCGGAGCTAGGACCCAAACCGGCGCTTGTTGGACGCCGACATCTCTGCAGCGGGAGCCCACTTGGAGGCCCAATGTGACTGTCGGGTGTGAGAGACCTATTTGAGCAGAGCCAAACTGAAACAGTCACGTTATTAAGTGGGACTTGGTCTGGCCACTTCCAGAAGGTTCAGGGGAAGGAGCATCTGTGGAAGTCCCACGTCTCTCCTCAAAGCCCAGACTCCCCCTAGGGAGACAGCAAAGCTCAGTCCCCTGCTCGCCCGGCCTCTGCTGAGAGCCCCAGGCGCCCACAGCCGCGTGCACGATTCCGGCCCTCTCTGTCCACCGCCTGCTCTCTAGATCAACTTCAAATCCACTCGCTTTTTCATTTGGTAAGTTTGCTTCATCCTAAGCATTGGTAGCTATGAAATCATGAATCTGGTATGCTGGCTGGTTTTGTTTCCTAACAGGTGATATGTATCTATGAAAACAAAACACACCCAACCAGGTACGCCCCCCAACCCCCGCCATGTACACCCTCCTCCTGCAGCCTCCTCTGCTTGATCACTTTTGTAGCCCCAGAGATAAGATGGTGCTTGGCCTGCAGCAGGTGCTCTGTAAGTCTGTCGAATGATTGAATTAATGAATGAATGACAAGCCTGAAGCCCTGCAAGGACTCACGGAATGCTTCACGGCTCCTGACTCCACCTGGCTGCTCACAGGTGAGCACATGAGGACTCAGGAAAGAAAGGAGCCTGTCTGGATCCCAGGTGAGCCCAGCTGTCCTGGCTCCTGGTCCCGCTGTTTCTGCCCTACCCTCAGAACTGAAATGGGCCTCCCTCCAGGACAGGTGCCAGCACCCACCTGGCCAGGCTCCCCAGCTTGCACCCTGGAGCCCAACAAAGACAGGTAGCTGCTGGAGACCACTGAACTGGAGGCCAGAGCCCTGGGCTCTGAGCTGCCTGACCACCCCAGGGTCCTCCCACGGCCCCCCTGGCTCACTGGGGTCATCAGGGGTTTCTACCGATGTGGCAGAGGAAGGCTTTGTTGACCTGAGAACAGAGAGCCACCCCAGGGGCTCTCACTCCTGCAGACAAACCCACCATGACGTCAGCCCCAGCTCCCAGAGGCCAGGGGGGCGGATAGCAGCACCCTCCTCAGCACTGGAGTCCAACCCGCTACGATTGGAAAAACTGAGACCTAGTGATGGGTTATTCATGGGGTCATTCACCCCAGACAGAGATTGCATGATGCACTGAGGGGCTCGGAGTCACTCTGGGTTCAAGCCCCAGCAGCCCAGCTTACACCTGCTGTGGGACATTGCACAGATCTCCCAACATCTCTGTGCCTGAGTTCCCACATAACCAAGGGTGCTAGCCATTGTCCTCTCCAGGGCTGTAGTGGGGTTAGATGGGGAAGCAGAGCTCGGTGGGGAATCTCCCTGAGGGGCAGGTGGCCCCAGGCTCCCCATGTTGCTCAAGGGGATTTCCCAAGGGACAGCACCAAAGAGGCTCACTGAATCTCTCTCATTCTGTGTGTCCAGAGCTGCCCATCCACCCGGGGGCTGTCTCGAAGTCCCTCCCGGCCCTGGGGAAGCTGCAGATCCTCAAGATTCTACTCTGGATCATTTTGAAAGAAGCTTCTGCTCCCTCTGCCCTGGGCCTCCTCGTGCTCAAAGTTTACGCTCTGTGGGGTGAAGGGGTAGCAGTGGGGAAAGAAACTGCACCAACTACACTGCAGGGGCCCTCGGCAAGTGTGCAACCTCTGTGGGTCTCAGTTTACTCAGCTGGAAAATGGGTGTGGTTCCTTCTCGGGGTAGTTATGAGGGGCCCTCGACCTTCCATCCCCACCGGGGCCTGGGGCTGGGCTAATGCCCAGGGGAGTGAAAGAACTTCCCTCCCATGGCTGAAGCTGCCCTTGTAGGCAGCTTCGGGGAAACCCCTGAGGTTCTCTGGGCCCCGGTTGGGCCTCTGTGCCATCCAAGCAGTGAGGAGAGGTTACAGAAAACAGTTGCGAGAAACATCAAACACACCGATGAGAGCCCCAGAGACCCTGCCCCAGCCGGCTGCCCTGACCATCAGCGGCCCCTCACAGGTTTCTCAGGCGGCTGCAAACTTCTCCCTCCCCCAGGCTATCTGCTTGGTACTCACAGTGTCACAGGGGAGAGGGTGGAGGTCCTCCTGGAGCCCCAGCACCCTGCCTGCCTCCACGGCCCCTGGGGACGAGCTCTGGGCCCTCCCCACTGCAGGGCTTGATGTCTGACTTCCTCCCTGCTCAGCCAGCATCAAGGAAACCACGCCCTGGGGAGAGGGTGCCAGGCACCCTGGGGCCCCCGCCCACCTCTGACTGGGCCCCAGACACTCACTGCCCAGTGGGCTCCTTCGAGGTCCGGCCAGTCCGAGTGGCCTCAGCAGGCAGGTCAATAAATAATACAGCTCCCTCCCTGGCCAGTCTCGTGTGGCCGATCACGTTTCAGGCCACTCGAGTTTCTGGTGAGGCTGCTTTGTTCACAGTGCCTGCCCAGCCTGGGGCTCTGGCCACAGGGGAACTGACACTCACTGAGGGCCAGCCCAAGCAGGCAGGACAAAGGCGCATGACAGGTGGCCCCGGCCCAACTGGGACTGGGGTGGCAGGGGCCGGACATTCCACCTCACCTCCCTATGGCCTCCGTGCTCTCAGCTCCCCACCCCCACACTGGTGGTGTCCCCTGGAAAGCCCTTCTGCCTGGCCCACCCCCATTCCCGGAGGCCCCGCCCTGGCCCCACCTCCAGGAAGCCTCCTCACCCCCAGCTGGGAGTGATCTGTTCCCATCTGAATTCCCACTGCCCTCCTCTGCCAGTCTGTCTCCTCGGGGTATCAGTCAGCGTCTCTCCTCTAGACAGTGGCCAATACCTCCTGACTGGTGTCACGTCCCCCAGCCCACACCCCTCCCCCTCCACAGTCTCATTTCCTTCAGCAGCTCCAGTGATTGTTTTAAAACAGAAAGTACATCGTGTCATTATCCTGCTTTAAACCCGGCCCTGTCTCTCCCCTACCCCAGTAAACTCTCAGGTCCTCACAAGGATCTGGCACTGCCAGACTTTGGGGACTGCATATTCCTTCCCTCCTGGACCCCGGCTGGGTCTCCTCCACGTTCTTCAAACACACCAGGGCCTTTGCACCTGCTGTTCCCTCTGCCTGGAATGCTCTCCCCCAGGTCTTCATAAGCTCCCTCCTCCCTGCCACTCTCAACTCAATGCCACTCCCTCAGACAGGCCTTTCTTTCTTCTTTCTTCTTCTTAAGACCGTCTTATTGAGATATAATCCATGTTCTATAAAATCCACCTATTCAAGGTGTACAACGATTTCAGTATATTCACAGTTGTGCACACATCACCCCGATCTAAGATCAGAACACTTTCATCATCCCCAAAAAGAAACCTCGCTTGCATGAAGCAGCCCTTCTAGTGCCCCCCGTAGCCCCCAGTCCCTGGCAATCAGCACTTCCTGTCTATGTGGGCTCGTCCGCTGTCAGTGGTCTTTTGTGGCCGGCTTCTCTCACTCAGCATACTATTCCCAAGGTGGCTCCGTGTCATGACACATCGCAGCCCCTCATTCCTTCTCGTGGCTGCGTAGCATTCCATCGTGTGGACAGATTTAGTTTGCGTGCTCTGCAGCCAGTGGGCAGTTGGGAGAGGCCTTTCCTGACCATCCAGACTGGGGCCTCTCGGCCCCAGTCACTCAATCCACCCTCCCAGTTTGATCTTCTTGCCTGTAATCCCTGTCCAAGGACACCTTCCTCCGTCTATTTGCTTGGTTTACTGCTTCTCTCCCCCCAACCGTCGGCCTCGTGGGGCCTGGGCCGTTGCCTTACTCCTTGCTACATCCCCAGGGTCGGGCACAGGCCTGATGCGGAACAGGGGCCCAGCAAATAAATATTTATTGGCTGACTGAACAAAGCCTTTTCCAGCAAGATTTCCGTGCAATCTCCCTGCCCGGCTCAGAGGACACGTGCTGCCCTCACCAGGAAAGGCCTCGGCTGTGACCCAGCTTGGCGACTAGTAACTTGAGGCCCTTGAGCCCCAGGTTCCTCCTCTGTCCAGTGGGATGGTTGCCCTCATCCGCTGGCCTGATGTGAGGCTGGACACTGAGCACCTGGCACAGTGCCAGGGCGAGAGGAGGGCTTCAGCCCCACACAAAGACTGGATGGGGGGCGATGGGCAACAGAGCAGCATGGGGAGGGGCAGGGGGAAAAGGGGGGAGGAGGAGAGGAAGGCAGGCCTGCAGGGCTGAGGTGGTAAGTCCCCTGTATGAAAGGGTAAAGCAGCCACCAGAAGAATCCATGTGTGCAGGGCGCTTGGGTGGCTCAGTTGTTAAGCGTCTGCTTTCGGCTCAGGTCATGATCCCAGGGTCCTGGGATCGAGCCCCGCATCGGGCTCCCTGCTCCACGGGAAGCCTGCTTCTCCCTCTCCCGCTCCCCCTGCTTGTGTTCCCTCTCTCGCTGGGTCTCTTTCTGTCAAATAAATAAATCTTAAAAAAAAAAAAAAAGAACCCATGTGTGCTTTGGGCAGTGCCCATGCAAGGGGTGGAGGCAGCTGGGTGAGCCCCGCCTAGGAGCTCCCGTCCCACCCCATGCCCAGCTCCAGACCCTGCCCAGGGAGGGACAGGGATAGCCTGTCCAGAAGGGGAAGGATGTGGGGAGGGGACTAAAGACCCTGTCCTCAGCCTCAGGGAATCCTGGCCACTACAGGCTCTCCCGGGACAGGGAAGCAGATGCTCTGGGGCCCCAGAGAGCAGGGCCAGGCCTCCCAGTGTGTGTCGGGGGGTGGGGCACATCACAGGAAGAGGGGTAGAGGGGTGTCCGCTCCAAGTGGGAAAGAATTTCCTTGCATTGGAGCTCCCCAGGCCTGGCCCAGGCTGTGGGGCGGAGAGCTCCCTGTCCCAGGAGGTGTGTGCACACGGCCTCCCGCAGAGGGCATCAGATGGCTAATTGTCCGGGAAGCTCCCTGGAAGCTCCCAGAGCCTGGCTGTCAGCTGCTCCCCAGCCCTCCTCCCCAGATGCACCTCAGCAGGGGAGGGGGGGGCCTGCTCAGCAGAACCCCCCGCCCCACTTCCACCAGCCCCCCAAGTGGGCTGCCTCTGCCCACCAGGCGGTTCAAACGCCCCATTGGCCCTCAAGGCACAAAACGATCTGTCGTTCCCAAAATAACACCAGATGCAAAAGTGATTTTCCAGCCTGGCCCCAGAGGCTGAGGACTACTGATGCCACAGACTAAAGCCTATGACAGATAGGAGCTTGGAGGTGTTTGCTCAGAGACAGAGCCACCGAGCGGCACCTAGCCTGCCCGGGCAGGCCCAAGGCCTTGACTCAGTTAATCTCACAACAGCCCTGGAAGTCGCTTACACAGTACAAAGGGGCTGGACTGGGGTTCGAACTCAGGCAGGCCTGACGGCCGAGCTGGACTTCTCCCTACTCCAGCACTCCGACGCTGAGACTCAGGAGGACAAAGGGAACAAGCGTCACAGGGAGGCACGCCGCTGGGTGCCGGCCAACGGAACCCGTTCGTGATCTTCCCCTGAACCACCTCGCTGGCACGTTACCCAAGGAAATAGGCCCAGAGGGATTTAGCAACTCACCCCAAAACGCACATCCTATAACCTACCGTCTCTGGCTTTGGGCCCCGGTGTGCACAGCTCCTAGGTGTCGGGTTCCCTCTCGGAGATCTGGGGCCAAAGGCCCAGAGACCCTGCCCCTGGCTTCTGGGCTGCAGTCACTGAACCCCTGGGCAAAGGGCCAGGGCTGGCCGGCCGGCAGCCTGCTCCCCACACACACCTCTTGCTTTTCCAGACGTAAGCGGGTCTGGGCCAGGGGCGACGGACTCAGGCGGAGGGGAATCTGAAGACGCAAGTGGAAAACTATGTGCTGTCTGATTGCAACCCTCCAATTTGTCACTGTGGCTGCCGCCAGCCCCGCCTCAGGCCGCAGACCTGCTGACTCAGGTCTTCCCTGACGCTGAGGGGGGCTGGGATCCCACCAAGGGCCTGCTCTGTCCTTCTATCTGTCTGTCCGACTCGGGGAGTCACCTCAGTCCTCTTGGTGGCCTCCCAACAAAATGGGGTGGGGGTCCAGAGAGCAGAGCAAGTCTCCCGGAGCGCCCTAAGAGCCATCTTCCCCAGCTAAGCATGGAGGTGCCCTGTACTTACAGGTGCTAAGTGGGGGTTTGGGGCCAACCCAGTGCCAATTATGGGGTCCACACCCACCTGGCGCTGTGTTTGAGGGTAAGGCAGCCACCCCACCAGTGTTCCTATCAGCCCTGTGATGCAGGCCTGCCCATCGCCACTGTTGGGCTATCAGGCCAAAAAGACACTCTTGGAGCACTTACCATGAGCTGTGCAAGTCTCTACCCCAACAGCCCTGACTGGTAATTATCCCCTGTGCCGTTAACCCCGCGCTGTAGATTGAGGGAATTCAGGCACGGAGCGGCTGATCTACCAGGCCCTGCGAGGCTGGGCTACTCCTCCTTGGACTGGGTGAGACTCTGGCAGAGCATGGCCGGGCCTCCCAGTGCTAGGCCCCCTGCATCCTGTAAACAACCCTTGAGGTTTCCATAGTGCCAATCCCCAGAGACCGCAGGAGAGAATGAGACACAGGGAAATCCAGCTGAGGTTGGAGGGAAAGGCACACAGCACACTCACCATAGCCGGGGGACTCACCCCCTGACATGGCCTGCCTCGCCGAGGTGCCAACCCGAGGAGGTCTATCCCAGGGTCTAAGGAGGGACAGGTGGCCACTGACTCACTCTTGGGGCGAACTTTCCTCTCTGTTCCCACAGCCAGCTACATCCGCATCCAAGAGAATGCCTCCACCCTCACTGTCTGCCCTGTTTTCCTAAAGCCAGACCCCAAGGCCTATCCCTGCCATGCCTCCCACCTTCACCCACCCATCTATCCAGGCCCAGAGGCCCAGGGTCCCAGACCCTCTCACCCAGCAGCAAAGACAACTGTGGCCACTGTAATGATGGTTTCCTATCACAGTGAGTGTGGGCTGAGGGGCTAGGTTTCCCTTTTCTCTTTGGCTGCCAGGAAGCTCAGCAATTTTCATCTCTACAGAAGGACCTCAGGACCCTGCTTATTTCTCTGTCCCATTCTATTTTTTTTCTTCTAGATCATGACATTCTGTTCTATATTGTGCTTATCCTGGTCCTGATGTTTTTATTTGATTTATCGTATGTATTTCCTATAAACGGTCACAAATATTTTGGAAAGGAACGAAGGAAGAAAGGAAGAGAAAGTTTATATAGTTTATAAAGTAGGTGATGAAGGTGGGAAGAAAGAGGGAGCCTCTTCCAATCTCTTAGCCTTTGTAAAACCTCCCCTTGGTAACAAATACGCCCTTAGGTGGTATCTAAATAGATGTCTTCCAAGCCCTTCCAAGCAGCTGCCTCTAAGCCCCTCCCATATAAACCCTGGCCCCACCTAATCCCCCTTTACAGACAAGACCCAGCCTTGCCCGAGATCACACAGGATCCAGCTCCCTGCTCCCTGGTCTGAATCCCTTCAGCAGGTGCAGGGGCTGGCGCCAACCCGGGGACAGGCCCCCTCCCCAGGGCGCAAAGAGCCCTGTTCTGCCTCCATGCGCGCTGGCGTGCACAACGCCCCCAGTCGAGGCACCCCTCCCCGTCCGTCCATCTGGTGAAGGGGAAGGACGAGAACAAGAGCAGCGGTAATCACACCTGAGGCTTACCCAGCGCTGGCCGTGCGCCAGGCCCTGTTCTTTGTACACCACCTCATTTAAGCCTACGCGAATCCTGTAAGGATCTGCAGGTGGGAAGCTTTGGCTGCAGAGATGAAGCCACTTCATGCCGCTGATGACGCCAAAGCCAGTTTTAAACTCGGGCGGCCTGGTGCCTGCGTCCAGGCTGAGTTCTCAGCCACTCGGCAACTGCCCCGGACAGGCACAGGAAATTGCCCCACGCCGCACTCTGAAGGAACGAGCGTGGGCCCCATTTCACTGACAGGTAACAGGCTCAGAGAGGCTAGGAGACAGGGCCAAGGTCACTCGGCTGTGCCCAGTGCCCGTGGGAGTCTGCCAGCCATACCGTACCTGCCGCTGGCATCCTCCTGCGGGCACGCCGGGGCCCAGCCAAATGCCCGCACACTCCCCACTACTGTTCCACACTCCTGCCTCCCTCCCTCCCCACTAGAGATTCTGAGTTTCTCCGGAGGGCTCCAGGCATGAGCTTTCCTGCCCTCCATCCCTGCTCCCGCCAGGCTGGAGCTGTCCCAGGGCTCACAGAGTCTGTGCAAATCGGCCAGCCCGGTGCCCAGCCTCCCTGCCACCAGGCGATGGCCAGGCAGAGCCGCGTCCACACAGGCACACACACGCGCGCGGCCCGAGTACCTGAGGGTCCTCACGGAGATGCAGTACTTCCACATAAGGCTCCACACGGCGCTGCCGCCACCCTTCATGCCTGGCTAGTTGGGAGAGCCAGCGGCTGAGGGACCCAGGGCCACAGCCCTCTGACCCTGGTCGCCTCCCTGCCAGGGGCTGGCTGTCTTTGCTGGCTCTCAGGTCACTTCCTTCTTCATGGTGGGAAGAAGAGAGACAAGGGCTACAAGCCAGGGGAGAGGGGGAGGCGCGGGCTCCCACAGGCCACTGTCAGTCCCAGCCACCGGCCTTGCTGCCCCAGGCCAGCCTCTGTGTGCTGGCCCGTCGGGCTGCTGCAGCCCCTCCTGGCTGAGTGGCCCTCTCGCACCAGACCCCGTGGCTTCGGCACAACCTTGCGCCTGCCTCCTGCCAGGAGACAGTAGTGGCTGTGGGCTGTGGGCCAGGGGAGCAGTGAGTCACTCGGGGTGGGACGGGTGAGGGGCGTCTGCCCAGTGAAGGAGAGCGCCGGTCCTGTGTCCAGAGGCTGGCCTGGGAGGGGAGAGGCTGAGCCTGAGAGGGAGGGAGGTGGGCGGGGAGGCGAGGGCGGGCCCACATCCTCCCCCATCTCCCCAGAGGCCTAAACTCAACACCCGCCCCGCAGCCAGCCCAGCCCAGCCCGGCCCACCCCAAGCGGCGGGCCAGGAGCTGGCCAGGACAGGGAAAGGGGCCGCTCTGCCTGCTTGGATCCTGGGGGAAGCCTGGGGTGTATGGGACACAAAAGAAAGACAAAGTCAGGGCTGCGGCCTGGGAGAGTGGCTGGCCCAAGAGGGTCTCCATCTGCTGGGAGAGACAAAGTTCCTGGGCCTGGCCAGGCCACTTCCTTACTGTGTGACAGATGATGCTGTATGTGGCCGGCCCCTTTGACCTTAAGTTTCCCTGACCGCCTTGGGCTCACGGAATCCTGGGCACGGGTCTAAGCTCTCCACAGGGCCAGAACGGGCACATTCAGTTCTCCCGATGGCCTTATGAAGTGGATTTGATCATCGGCTCCGTTTGATATTTGAGGCAACTGAGGCACAGATGGGGAAAGTCACTCACCCCAGGTCACAGCCCTAGGAAGCGGGGGAGGTGGGCTTTGTGCTGTGGCAGTCTGGCTCCAGGCGCAGCATTTCTGGGTAGAGGTGGGGAGTGGAGGGGGGCGGAGGGCTTTGACCCCTCTGAGCAGCCGTGGGGGCTGGGCCCGAGCTGGGTCTGGGGCATTTCCAGACCGGGGTCCCAGCTGCAGCCCCCGCCCTTGTTCCCCACCCCTCTCCCCTCCAGCTGCTCCTGGGCCCAGCCCAGGGTAGGCAGCTGGGGCTTCCCAGGCAGAGCCCCTAGGGACAATGACTCACAGCTCAAGGTCAGCGTTCACAGAATCTACTTCTACCCACCCGTAGCCCCCAGGAAGTTCCCCAGGGTCAGGTGGGTCCAGCCCCCCGCACCCTGCAAGGCCCTGGGCATACAGCCGTACCGCTATGAATGGCTGCCAGGGTCATCCTGTCCGGGGCCCACCAGGACCCCCGTTTCACCTATAAGAAAACTGAGGCTCACAGGGGGCATCACCTGCCCACAGACAGTCAGGGAGAGTGGCGCTGGACCCTGAGCCTGGGTCTAGGGGTCAAAGCCTTGCTCTGTCCCCGGGCCCCTGGCCCTGGCCTGGGCAGGATGTCCAGGATTCCAGCCTGATCCCCACAATGAGGATCAGCAGCTGCATACTTGTCTGTCCCCCAAGCCAGGAAAGAATTTTTTATCTGAAAGCAACATTGGTTTCTACAAAGGCTGTGGCTTCTTTGGGGGGCTCGGGAACCCCAGTTCTCTCTCCTCCTCATCAGAAGCCATCACAGTGGCCCGCTACCCGTCATAGGAGCTCCTCCACAGCACCCTGGGGAGGTGGCTGCCCAGCCTCAGCTTGAACCCCCTGAGTGATGGGAAGCTCATTATCCCTCAAGGCTGCTATTCCAACCTGAGCCTCCACTGACCTAAGGAAACTCTCCCTGGGGCAGCACCTCACTTCCTTATGCCACACAAGAGTAGGACCTCCATTCAAGAGTTTATCTGGTCTGTCCTACTGGTGGAAGTTTTCTCAACATCTTCTGAGGGCGGAGGCAGTGTCTGTGTATGTGTCTCCATCACCACCACTCTGCTCACCCCATCCCCGGGCTCACTCATCCGTTCACACACCCATACCCAGCTCCTGCCTCCCTTCCCTCCCCCCTCCCAATCATCCACTCACCTATGCTCTCCTCTTCCTTCCATCCATCACCTCACTCATTCCCCTCTGGCCTGGGCTGACCCCTGGTCCCCACAGGTAAAGAGCTAGAATAGGTGACTGCAGAGACCTCTTTCTCTTCCTGAAGCACCTTCCAGAACCCTTGTCCCATCCTCCCTACCAGCCTGTTGCCTCTCACCTGGTCCCCCAGGATTCCATCCATGGCCTGTCACATGCCAGGCACATCTGAGTCTTCCGTCTTTTTGCCCTGTGCTTTCCTGCTGCCTGCTAGGCTCTGGTTTCTCATGGCTCCTGGGCCCTCTGACCCCAGGCTCTGGGGCAGACCCGCTGGGCCCGGGCTTAGCACCGGGGTCCCTCACCATTCAGCTGGGAGGAGTATCTGTCACATGCA
This sequence comes from Eumetopias jubatus, assembly GCF_037043125.1. NCBI lineage: Eukaryota > Metazoa > Chordata > Mammalia > Carnivora > Otariidae > Eumetopias > Eumetopias jubatus. The sequence goes on from NW_028274807.1 coordinate 161,858,616, forward strand.
CCTCCCATGCCTGTTGTGTGTGAGACACCAGCCATGGCGGGTACCTGGTAGGGAGGGGAAGGTGGCACCTTTGGCCCTGGAGGTGATCTCAGAGAGAGGTGTCATTTTCAGGACAGGGCCTGTCCTGAAACAGGCCAAGACCCTGTCCTGGAAGACACCCCTGCCCACCAAAACCTCCGGAGGGTCCAGGCGCCGCTCTGTTCTTCCCCTTGGCTGCACCCACCTGTGTGCCCTTCCTTTCCAACAGCATCACACTGGCTTCCCTCCCCCACTTCACAGATGGGGAAACTAAGGCACAGGGAAGGGATGGGTGCGGCTGTCCCCAGCTGCCGGGGCATCGCGGGCTTCTCAGAAGACTGCTTCCTTGGCTTGATGGGTGAGGGGGTGGAGGCCACCCACGAAGAGTTAGCAAAGCCTCAGGGAAGAGCTTGAGGGCACGAGGCTTAGTGTTACCACCTGGCAGGGGCCACGCCCTGGGCCATCTCCCGCACTCCCTCCCCGGTGGCCCTTGAAGATCGCTTTTCCAAGGCGCTGGCAGCCCCCACGCCATCGCTGTCAGCCTGGGCCAGCCTCACACCTGAGCCGTTACATGCCCCCTGCGCTGCTCCCCAACTTCGCAGGGTGCTGATGGCGCAGAGACTGTCACACGGCGGGGTGAGGGTGGCGGTGGCCTGGGGGTGTGCTGCCCTCCTTCACGACCGCTCTCATCATGTCCTCTCAACGGCCCTGAAGGGTGGCTGTCATCATGCCCATTTTAGGGGCGAGAAAACTGAGGCTCCTGGTGCTCTGAGATTTCCTGAATGCTGACTCAGCACACCGTTGTCTTCATCACCGATGGTGGCTTGTCCCTGAGAATGGGGGCAGACTCCTTCTTCACCTCTGACTCCCTGCCCCTAACACTAGTCATCCCATCTCTCTGAGCCTCCGTTCGTTCCTCTGCAAAATGGGAATAAGCATCCTTGCTCTCCTGGCTACGGTGAGGAAGAAGTGATACCAGGCTCACAGAACCGTGTGGCCCTGGGTGCAGGCCTCAGCCTCTGGGGGCCACCTTCTGCAGGACAGCAGAGCTCATGGCAGCTGTCGTGGCAAGAGCCCCTGGCACGGCTGGGCACGCGTTAGGTGCCGAGTGATGTCGTCCCTCCAACTTCCCCTGTAGGACACAGGGGGCCACAGCAGGAAGAGAAAGTGAGGGAGGTCTGCGTGGGAGCTCGCCCCTCTCCCCAGCCACACGGCCACGGCCAGGCTCTGCGGAGAGCTGGTTGGCCCTCCACCCTCCGTGCGGTGACTCACACGGCCCACTGAGGATGAAGTCACTGCCGCCCAGGCAAAGAAAAGGATACATTTGTTCCCTGGGAGATGCCGATGCCATGGTGAACTTGGCCTGTGAGGGCAGGACACAGCCCAGGGCCTGTGCTGGGTGGAGGGACGCAAAGGCACGAGCAGGGAGGGCAGGGGGTGGAGCCCCTTGCTCGTGGGGAGGGGGACTGAGGGGTGGGAGGCTCCCCTCCTCTGCAGGCCGAGGGAGGGCCTGTGAGCCTCGCTCCAGCCTCCAGGCCTAGCTGGGTTTGTCAATTCTACTTGCTCGGTGAGGAATGTCTGTGGTCTCAGGGCTCTGAATGCCCCCCAACCTCTGCCTCTGACTTCCGCCCGTCTTGCCCACAAAATGGTCACTCTCCACTCTCTTCCCTGGCAGTGGGCTGGCGGTGACAGTGGGGTTTATGAGGCCAGAGAGCTGGCCCCCTCCTTGCTCTCTGGATCTCTGTGTGGCCTTCCCAGTGCTGTCCCTGCCTTTGGCCTGTCTCCCACCGTCTGTCATAAGCTTCATTTTAAACCCAACATCCTCCCTGCAACCGGCCATTGCCTACTCCTGGCCAAACCACAATGAGGCAGGCAAGACCCTTTGCCGTCTGCCACCCACATCAAGCCTCCTGATGCCCACAAGCGGTCCCTGCCCCAGGCCTCCTAGCTCCGAGCCTACCCACTCTGGACAGGAGTTCTGCATCCCTGGGCCTGTTACTCTCCAAATGCCCAGCAGATGGATTGTCTCCTCTGCTCTGGGCCCATGGACTGAACCACCAGGCTCCCATGCCCCCGTTCCCTGTCATCTGTGGCCAGTGGGAGACCCTGGCAGGAGAGCAGAAGGTGGTCAGCGTTGTTCACTGCCCCTCGGCAGCTGCAGTGCCTGGCAGGTGGCCCTCTGTACGCAGCTCTGTCTCTCTCCTGCTCCACGTAACTGTGCCCCTCTCCCCACCCTCAGGCCCTGGGTTGTAAGGCCTCCCCACTGCTGGCAACCCGGTGCCACACCGTCCCCTGGGTCCTCTCTTAACCCTACCGCCATGTCTGTGCATGGCCCCACTGTGGTCAGCTTTGCGTACAGACACTTCCAGCGAATCCTCGATACCCCGCCCCACCACCAAGGCCACCGCCTCCAGGAACCCAATTACTCCTATGTTTGTTCCTTCATCCATTCAACACGTGGGGACTGCCTTGCTAGTGCCAGACACCACTCGTGGACCTGGGGAAGAGGAGGGGGAGCCAAACAGGGCTGATGTTCTGCTGGGAGGAGTAACCGGCCCCAAGCAAATAAATAAACCTGATAAGCTTTCCTGGGTTCCTTCCTCTTCTGCCCCACATCCTCTCTGGTCCTTGAGCCTCACATTGCATGGACATGGCCTGTGTCCACGTCCCTTTCCCTCCCAGCCCTGAGAGCCCATGGAGAGCGGGCAAAATATCCACGCAGTTTAGTTCTTTCCACACCTCACACACTCTGAGGAGTGGCACTCACTATACCCCCCCTTTTTTTTTAACAAATTAACAAACTGAGGTTCAGATGCCTTGTCCAGAATGATCTCTAAACTCAGCTCTGTCTATCCAACTCCAAAGCCAGAGCTCCTTTTTCCTGATTCAGGCTGAAAGCAAAATGAATCACCCATCATTTATATGTATAGACTTCCAGTGGTGCCCAGAGCAGGGTCAGGCGTGAGGCGGACACTCAACACATGCCAAGTTGGCTGAATGTTAAAACCCTTAACCTTCCTGCTTCTTAAGCAGCATTTGCCTTATGTGGAGGGGGTGCTGGGATGCCCCTATTTTTCAGATGGGAAAATGGAGGCCCAGGGTCATTAAGAGCATTGGGTCATGTGGGACCACTGAGTGGGTTCCCAAGCCCCCGGGGCATCTGACCAACCGACTTCTGCCATCTTGTCTCAGACCTAGGAGGCCAGGAAGGGCTAAGGGCACAGGCAGAGATGGTCACCGAGTCAGGCCGGGTGTTGGGGAAGACGTGAGAGAAGACCTCTGCCATGTCCATCTTGGGGAGTGTGAGGCACACTGTGTCCAAGCTCCCGACTGGGCATGCAGGGCCTCGCTTTGCTTGCTGTGCAGACAGGAAACTGTGGTGGGCAAGGACAGAAGCAAGGGCCAGGGAGCAGCTGATGCTTGGATCCAGGAGGTGGCTCAGATGGTGGGGACAAGTGACTGGAGTCTAGAAACATTCTCGAAGCAGAGCCAGTAGGGATGGCGGATGGCTGTGATACAGGGTGAGAGAGAAAGAAGAGCAGGAGATGATGCCTGGGTTTCTGGCCTGAACAACTGGGGGATTGGAGGGTCCATCAATGGCGACAGGGACATGAGGACGGCTGGTGGGGAGAGGTGTGGGGGATGGTCAGGTGGGGACCATGCAGTCTAAAGGGACAACCATTGCTGGGTAGGAATGAGGGCTCTGGTTTTTCAGAAGTCAGAAATCCACACTTTTGCCTAAAAGCTCTTGATTTTTACATGTCTGCAATAAATTCAAACTTGAAATGCCATATGAGGGCTAATCCCATGCAAGTCAAATCAAGTCCATCTGTGGTGTCTGGCCCACAGGTCACCTCTCGTACTCTTTGTTCCTTTTCACCTGTCAAGGCTCACTGAGCTGCCACGTCCTACGGGAAGCTGCCCATGACTGGTCCAGCTCCAGGGATGCCCGTGGCTCCTCACAGCCCTTAGAGCAGGGAAAAATCCAGATGGGGAGTGACTTGAGGGTAGCTATGGAGCTTGCTCATCAGTTTCTCTTGCCCTGGCAAACAATTTGGCCCAGAGGAGGAGTTAATGAATGAGTATCTGCTAAATGAAGGACCAACCCTTTCACTTGATTTGTCTGCCTTTTATTTTGTAAATGAGGAAGCTGAGGCCCCGAGAAGGGATGTGCGTTGCCTAGGGTGAGACCTGAGGCTGGGCCTGCTCACTGTCCGCCTGTTTGTCACCTGCCCCCGAGATTGCAGGGGGGGGGGGCGGCGAGGAAGTACAAAGACGATTGCACGATCTTATCAAGTTTGGCCACTGGAGGGAAAGCCAGGATCCTGCAGGGGAAGCTCCTAAGTAATCGGGGTGGGGTGGGGTGAGAGACTGTTCTGGAATGTCTCTTGAGGACTTGCTGTGGTGGCCTGGCTATGGGACAGATGGAGCCCCAAAGGGCAGGGTCTGACATCGGCAATCAATCAAACCGACAGCCAGCCGTCCTGGCTTCTCTCTTCTGGGATCTGTGACTCTGTTCCCTTTTGGGCCTGGGGAAGGCAGATGGTACTGGGGACCTTCAGGGTTTGTGCCCCTATCTGCTATGTAAGGAGATCAGACAGTGGAAGCCCCAGTCCCATTCCGTAATGTTGGAGATGGAGAAATGGAGTCACATAGGGGTTAAGTGACTTACTTAAGGTCACACAGCAGGGAGCAGAAGATCTGGGACTCTGAACACGGGTTCTGACTAAGACCCTTCCACACCCCTGAGCTGCACCGGCCAAGGGGTTTTTATAAACCATTCCTGCCCTGCCCTGCCCCCCCCTTCAGTGTCCTCATCTGCAAAACGGGAAGAGAACAAAACCTGCCTCAGGGGGCCTTTGTGAAGATCAAACCCATCGGAGGAGCCAATGCTGTGTGAATGTACTTTGAGAAGCTCTATGAAGGATCATGAACATAAAGCAATGCCCTTCTGAGCTTCTAGTCTCTGCAGTTGCTGGCTGTGGCCAAAACTAAAGCTTCCAGGGAGAGACATTTCACTCTCACCCAATAGTAATAATAATACCCGGTGCTTACTGAGTGCTTACTGTTGCCGGAGCCCTACATGTGATGAGCTCACCAAATCCTAAGGCCCATCCATGAGGTGGGTACCACTATTATCTCATCTGTAGAGTGGGGAAACTAAGGCACAGAGTGATGCACAAACACCCCTAGGACTACACAAATAGGAAATGGCAGGGCTAGGATTTGAGCCCAAGCAATGCTCTCCAAAACGCACATTATAACCACTATGCAACATGACTTTCCTACTCTGGTGGGGATGTCCCTCTCTATGCCTAACCTAAATCCCACTTGCTGCTGGCCTTATCCATTCCCTAGGTCCTTCTCAGGCAAAGGAGAAGAGCTGTTCTCTGGGATGCCCATCCTGTGCTGAAAGGCCTAAGTTCTTTGGCCCCTGGCACCTCACTTCCCGGATCTTGGCATGCGGGTCAAGGGACCCCAAACAGGAACCCTCCCCTTGACTGATCATGCCCACATACGAAACTCATTCAGAGAACTGGTGAGGACTGCACCACCCTGGGCCTGGACCTCACCTCCTCCATGGCCTTCCTGCCTCCTTTTTTTCTCATCCACTGCCCCAGCCCTGCCCTGTCCAGGTCAGCCCCCTGGCTGAGTCTCCTCCATTGCTTTCCTTTGTTCATAGACAGTTCCTAGCTCTAGCCTCATCCCACCCTTATGATGCAGACTCTCTGTGGACATGCTGGTATTTCATTTAATACTATTTACTATTTTCCCTTAAAATCAACTGGCTTAAAATGTCTAGTCTGGCTTAAAACAGCAAGTCTAGTCAAGTTAGCCTCGACCTAACTCTTAGTTGTCAGGAACTACGGGAGACAGAGGTACAGGTGAAATGACACCAGTGGGGGAAGCGATCAGCCAGAAATGGAATGTGGGAGGTGCTAAAGCATAGGGCCCGGTTTTTTCAACAAATGAATGGCAAAGCTGGAAAAGGAAGGGGGAGCTTCCAGATATAAGGAGACTCAACAGACATATGCAGTGTGCGGATCGCATTAGCATCCTGATTTGAACAAATCTACTGTAGAAAGACATTTTTGGAGAAAAACGGGAAAGCTGAACACTAAAATGGATGTGGAACGCATAAAGGAAAGATGAAACACGCCGGGCAAAGCTGTGACATCTGGCGCAGGTAGGTGATTCATGGCGGGACCTTGCTATGGGACCCTGAGCAGTCGCTCTCTGCTTCCAACCAGATTTCCAATTTACAACAATAGTAAGTTAAAAACAATGCACAAAATACCCAATTAACTGGCTTTCACTCCTGAATACATTCATTTTAAAAGGAAACTTTGTATCACTCCCCCAAATGGAAAACTAGCATCACTTGCTGTAAGTAGAAGGTTACCATGAAAACAAGACAATGTTATTCAGTTTCAGGCAGATACTGTTTCCTGCCAAAGGCGCTGGGCTTAAAATCCGCCCCGACTTTGTTAAGAAGAAGACTTGGGAGAGAAGTGAATGCACTCTCATTGTGGGCCCCACTGTATGGGGACACGGGCCTTACAGGTAAGATCCGTGAAACACATTTTCTTCTGCTTCTCCTCTGTCAGGGAGACAGCAGTGAGGAGCCCGGGGAGGCAAGTCCCCAGGTTATCCCTGCAGCAGAGAGGGTCTCAGCTGGGGGACACTGAGATGGCGTGGCAGCTTGGGGCTTTCTGCATCACACAGTCCCAAAGCTTTAGAGCTTGGGACAACATGGGGTGGGACACTGCCCAGGGTTACTTGGCAAGTCTGTGGGGGAAACCAGAAAGGATGAGACTCTGGGTTTTCCGATCTACAGCCCTATGATCATCTAAACGTTGTCTTGTTCACGGATATTTATTGAGCACCTACTGTGTGCCAGGCACAGAGGATGGGGAGGCGGAAAGGGTGGGGATGAAGGAGACAGAGTTCCACAGAGCTGACATTTGGAGGTGGGGGCAGAGGAGACAAACACTAGGCAAACGATGAGATAGTTTCTGAGGTTGTGGAGAGTGATAAAGAAAACAAAATTGGGGGATGTGCAAGATGACAAGAAGGGCGGCCTGGCGCTGTGCCGGACAAGGTGACTGATCAGGGAGGGCCTCTCTGAGGAGGTGGGACTCCAGCTGGGGCCCGAGGCACTGGGAAGGAGGCAGAGGGGACATCTGGGGTCAGGCGGCTCCAGAAGAAGCCAGAACATGAGTCTGGTGAACTAGCCTTCAGCCACTCCTGACACTTTTTTTAAACTTTGTATTTTGAGTTAATTTCAGACTCCAGCAAAGTTGCAGGAAGAATACAAAGAAGCCTGTGTATCCTTCACCCAGATTCTCCACCTGTTAACACTGTATCCCATTTTGCTTTATCATATTGTCTTTCTCTCTCTCTCCACACATACACAAGTACAAACACACACACACACACACACACACACACACTTAGCCACACCACACACACTTTTTTCCCCCGGAATTATTTGAGAGTAAGTTGCCCAGCTCAAGCCCCTGCCACTTCAGAGTGTCCATCCTAAAACAAGGACATGCTCTGACATAACCACAGTACAGTGTTCAAAGTCAGGACATGAACATTGATCGAATTCTACTATCTAATCCTCAGATCTTATTCGGAGTTGCCAAATGACCTAATGATGTCCTCTCTGGAGAAACAAAGCTAATTCTTAAGCCTCCTTTGCAGATATCCAGAGGGAAATGCATTCTCAGGATGGCCTTCCGAGGAGAACACCCAGCCTGACTCCTTAAAGTGGACAGCACAGCAGGTGGACGGCTGGCTCAGGGCCAGCTGCGGCCCAGTGCAAAGGGAAAAATGTGCATCCTGATAACGTACTTGCCAAAATAGCGTGCTGTATTTTGAACCAAGTGAAAAAGTTAGTAGGACTTTAAAATAAAAAAAAAAAAAAAAGATTATATATACAGCTTCACGGTTTACTCTCTCTCTGCAGTTCACTGTCGATCCTCATAAACCCACCCTGCAGGGCACACTGGGTGGAAGGGCCTAGAAACCAGAACCCCTGTAGAAATGACAGTTTGCATGGCACGGCAATGCACGTTGTAAAACAAAAACAAACAACAACCTGTCTTTAGGTACACTCTTGACATTTTATTTACTTGATTACTGAGTGGTTTTTTTTTGGTGCCCACTTAAATTCTGTGCCCACAGTGAATGTCTCCCTCACTTTACCCAGCTCCCAGCCCCGACCGCCACACACAGATATGTTGGCTCTGCCGAGTGCACAGAGGGTGCACACACCTTGTGCTTGGCAGTCTCACGATAAACCCAAGTGGTCATTGGACCCACTTCACAGATGAAGAAAGAGAGGTCCTACAGCACTTTGCTATATCGAAGTAACACACTCGGGGGAGCTTAAACAACAGAAACTGACATACATACTATATATATATATATATATATATATATATTTTTTTTTTTTTTTTGCAATTCTGGAGCCTGGAAGTCTGGAATCAAGGTGTCTGCAGGGCTGGTGTCTTCTGAGGCCTCTCTCCTTGGCGTGTAAATGGGCTCTTCTCCCCAGGTCCTCATGTGGGGTATTAGGCAGGGTCCTCCAGAGGAGGAGAAGCAACAGGATGTGTGTGAACACACATACACACATAAGGAATTGGTGTATGTGATTAAGAAGACCAACAAGTCCCAAGGTCTGCAGTTGGCAAGCTGGAGACCCAGAATGCTGATGGTGGGTTCCAGTCCAAATGCTAGGAGGCTCAAGGCCCAGGAGGAGCCAAAGTTTCAGTGTGAGTCCAGAGGCAGGCCTCAAGGGCAGCTGGGCAGGTGGAGTTCTCTCTTACTCGGCCTTTCTGCTCTATTCAGGCCTGCTGATTGGATGAGGTCCACCCATGCTGGGGAGGGCAATCTGCTTTGTTCAGACTACGGATTCTGGATGTTAATCTCATCCAGAAACACCCTCACAGCTACATTCAGAAGGACGGTTAACCAAATATCTGGACCCCTGTGGCCCTGTCGAGGTGACACACAAACTTAGTCATCAGACATGATCTTCCCCCTGTGTGTGTCTGTGTCCTAATCTCTTCTTATAAGGACACCAGTCATACTGGATTAGGGCCATCTTAGTGATTTCATTTTAACTTAATTACCCTTATAGAGACCCTATCTCCAGTACAGTCCCATTCTGAGTTACTGGGGTTGGAACTTACACATATGAGTTCGATGCAGTGTGGTGGGGGGGGGTGGCAGGGGCACAACTGGCCCCATAACAGGCCCTGACTGGGGAAGGGACCCAGCTCGTAAGCTCCTGGGGCTGAGCACTTTCCTCCTCTGAGTTGCCTGGGCACCTGGGGCCCCTCAGGTTGGCATGCCCTTCCCCAGACAGGCGGACCCATCCATCCGATGTCTGCCAAGACATGGTGGAGGTGCAGACTGTCACTCAGTATGGATCATCTCATATGCAAAATCCAGCAATTACTGACACAAAAGTGCTTATCCTCAAGAGTCCGGTAATTTCTCCCCCACCCTCTGGCTACCAGAGGGATCTTGCTAAGACACAAGGCTGCCAGGAGAGGTGATGCGTAAAAGACTGCTGCCCTGGAACCTACCCATGACTGCAGTGCCTGCTTTTAAATGCCCTCTAAATGTGCCTGACGAGGACATGAGGATGGAGCCAGGCAGCCTCGTCCTACTCGAGGGGCTTAATTCCTCTCTTGGAACGTAAGCTGGGTTCAGCTCTGGCTCCCTGATTCTTCAACCTTCACTGACCACTCCGCTGAAGACGAGCTTCTCCAGGCCCCTGACAATTTGGTCAAATGGAGCCTCCCGTGTATACCTCACCCAGGCCTCGCTTGGGTCCAGCAGAAGTGCCTGAACGAGGAGGCCATGCTCCCAGGGAACGCGGGGCACTTTGCACCACCCAGCATACAACTCTTTCCTAACAGCCCTCCTATAGAGCCCAGGGACCAGCCTCTCTCACACATAGTGCAATGCTGCTGGGGGTGGGGGGAACACAAAGGCCTTGGTGGGGGTGGAAGCCACGGGGTCCCTGGAGGCTCCTTCCTACAGCTTCTCCCCTGGCGTCCCAGCATGGCTGAGGGGCAGGAGATGGCCTGAGCTGCACCAATCAGACTCTCACCCCAGACTTTACATCCGGAGTGGAGGCCTGTGGCTGTGGGCTCTGGGTGCATGTAGCCTTCGTCATAGTGGGGAGCCTGCACTGGGGGGCATGGGGCTCCTGCTCTGGGCCCAGCCCACTTCTCCAGCTTCCTCTGACCCTCTGAACTCCCCAGAGAGGCACCCAAGCTCCCTTTTGCTCTAGTTGGCCATGGGCAATTGCTGTTGCTCACCACCAAAGACTATCAGACCCAGTGCTCATACACCACCACTCTCATATCCTTCTCGTGCCTTTTCTGCCCTGGGCACTGACCTCCCCGTGTCAATGGAAAAGCCCTCCTCATCCCTCAAGACCCATCTCAGCTCCACAAGAACCCTCCCGGCCTTCCCAGTTGAAATGATCATTCCCTCTCTTGAAGAATAATCACACTTTCTTCAAACTTCTTTCATTAATAAAAAGAAGACATACAATTTATCAAGTACCAGCTGTGTCCCAGGTGGCTTCACGCCTGTCAGGCACTCTTCCTAAGCCCATTTCAGCTCAGGATGGGAGGGCCGGAATGGGGAAGTGTTTTGGATGGTCACCGTGGCAGATCTGACCTCCCAAGATGGCCCCGTAGGCTTGGCCAGATCTCGCGACTCCTGGTCAGGAGGTGGAGTGCGACTTGCCTCCCCTTGGACGTGGGAAGGACCCCGTGATGCCCCAGGGAGTGGACTGCCACAGAAGTGAGGCCTCATGACATCGGAGGCCTGGTCATGGAAGGTGACACACCTTCTATGTGGTTCTCTAGGAATGCTGCTAACTTTGGGAACATAGCCACCATGTTGTGAGGAAGCCCAGGCCCCATGCGGAGGCCCCGTGTGGGTGTTCCGGCTGACAGCCAGCAGCAACTGCAAGACAGAGGACTGGGTGAGTGGGTGGGTGGGGGAGGCTTCTGAGGAATGCAGCCTCTGTTCTTCCAGAAGCCCCATCTGATGGGAGTCGAACAGGCCCCGCCCAAGCTGCAGATCCATGGGAAGATCAGACACTGCCATTGTTTGAAGTCATTACATTCTGGGGTCACTTGGGAGCCAGCCACAGCTAGTGGGGCACTTACATGGAGCCAGGAAGCTTTGAACAGCGCAGACACAAAATGAAGCAAGGCGGCCCAGTGGGGTCCATCCCTTGGCTTGGACTGACCACATTCTGTTACCTCAGGGAGGTCCCTTACCCTCTCTGGACCTCTGTTCTGTTGTCAGAAATATGGGGAAAATAACAGCATCTCTTTCATAAGGCTGTTGGGAGGATTAATGGAGATACGTATAAACACTCAGGGAAAGTAAAGAGTAATAGTAATACTTATTATCTAAGGGACCGGCCAGATTGGATTCCCAGTCAGCCTGACCTCAGAGCCTGTACCATCTCCCCAAGTCACAGAGCATCTGGGGTCTCACTGCCACGTTTCTCCTCAACAGACTGAACTTCCAGCCAAGAGCTGAGGTCTGGGACTCTGGTGTGTGTTGGGAGCACCCTGGTACCCCCTAACCTGTCCTGGAAGGTTTGCCTGTCCGGCTCCCTGGGCTGAGCCCTTGGAGCTGCAAGCCAACCAAGTTCACTCATGGGGGCTGAGGCTTAGGGAGCGCTCTCCAAAGTGAGTTTCTTCACACTGTGGTTTTGATACACCTGGCCTTGGTTATTTCCAACAGAAGTGGTCAGTGAGACCTGCCCATCAGGAACTAAGTGGTCTAATCTAGAGTAATCCTACCTTTGTAACCAGACATCCATAGTATGCTCAGAGGCGAGGCTACAAGTCAGCCTGGGGGCAAGTGAACATGCCCAGTTATAATTACTCTTGAAAAATCCCTCACTCCAGAGGACCTGGAACACACCGAGGGAACAGCACATGCGTGTCTCACCCTCCACTTCAGGATGCCAGAGGCTGTGTGGAGCTATGGGTGGAGTCCCACACCATTTACAGTGCTCTCTCCTCTTCCTGTCTCTTGCTCTCCTTTCAACATTAAAAATAGCATCTGGCTTTTAATACCGAGTGCAGGCAAGCACGTAGAGACACGGGGACTCTCGCCCACTGCTCGTGAGGATGCACACTGTTACAACCACTTTGGAAAGCAATTGCACAAACCTCCGTGAGGCTTAAGGTACTCATATACCGCCCTGGTACAAACCCCACAGAAACTCCGCAAACATGAGCAAGGAGGTATGTGCAAGACCGTTTACTGCAACCCTTTCTGTAACGGCGAAAAATGGGAAGCCACCTAATTCATCAAAACAGCAGAACGGATGTTGGCACAATGGCATAGTCATACAACAGAATACCATACACCAATGAAAACAAATGAATGAGAATTATCCATGGTAACATGGATGAAGCTCACCAATAAATGCTGAGTGAAAGAATCAAGTTGCACCTTGAAGAGACAGATAACTGCACACCTGTGTTCACAGCAGCATTATTCACAATCGCCAAGAGGTGGGAGCAAGCCAAGCGTCTACTGACGAAGGAATGGATAAACAAAGTGTGGTCTCTACATACAATGGAACATTATTCAGCCTTAAAAAGGAAAGAGGTTCTGCAATCTACTACAGTGGATGAACCTTGAGGACATTGTGCTCAGTGAAATAAGCCAACCACAAAAGGACAAACATTGGATGATCTCACTTATATGGGGTCCTTAGTCAGATTCAGAGATAGAAAGTAGAATGGGGGTTGCCAGGGGCTGGGCAGGGAGGGGAACTGCAGGGCATTGGTGTTTAAGGGGGACAGAGTTCTGTGATATCCTGGAGATGGATGGTGGTGATGTTTGCACAACAGTGTGAACGTACTTCTTGCCACTGAACAGGACACTTAAAAAATGGCTAAGATGGTCGATTATAAGTTATGTGTACTTTACTGCAATTGAAAGATTTTTAATAGCAGGTTGCAGATTACATCATATATCTGAAGTTTAAAAACGTGTAAAACAGCTTTCGTGTTAGCAAAGTTATAAGAATGTGCATGGGAAATAGACAGATGGAAAGGGGGGGAGGTGGCGGCGCACTACTTAGGTTTAGCTCTGGGGGAGCGGAGGGGGGGTGGGATGGCATTTGGGGGAGGTCCACAGGGGCCACCCACCACATTGGTAACAGTTTATTTGTGAAGCCAGGCGATTGGGTATATTACTCTCTACGTTCTTCGCACCTGTTTCTTGAACAAGTGTACCCTGCGGTTTGCTGGGCTCTGGCGACTGGGGGGAGGATTCCATGTCCTCCCACAGTGGCCTCTTGGCCAAAGCTGAAGGGTTAGCAGGGCCATCATCCCCCCTCTCCCCCCCCGCCCCCCCCCCCCGTGGAATGCAGAAGTGCCCTACAAACATTCTTTCATTCTCTAGTTGAAATAAGCAGCTCTGCTCCTCCCCCAGCCTCAGCCTCTGGCAGAGCTCCAGGATTATTTTACATTAATTTAAGATCCCTAATGAAGAATAATTAACAGCTTCAAGGGAGCCTGGCACACCCTGTGTTTAGAAGTGGTTAATTATGCATTGTCTGCAAAACATCCTTTTCATACTCTTAAGTTTTGGGTCGCTGTTTTAAACAACGGAATATGGCATCAGGAAAAAAGCCAAGAGGTTCTGTTTGCAAAGCCTTCGGCGGGGGGGGGGGGGCGTGGGGGTGGGGGGTGGAGGGTCTGTGTGAGCCAGGACAGCCACCATTTCCTATGCCCCTACTAAGTGCTTTCCCGAAGTTGTCCCTGTCAATCCCCACAGGAGCCCTGAGAGGTGGGCTAGCAGCCCTCCTACATCGTACAGGGGCGGGCTTGGAGGGAAAGTGAGTTTCTGAGCACTCTGCCGGGATGAGGTCTGACCATAAAGCCAAGTTCTTGTCTCCCTGATGTGTCACCGTTATTTATGGTCACTCACTGGGGATGGAGAGAGGACTGACCCAGCCCTGAGCATCTCATTTGCTGGGATGCATAGTTGGACTCCTCAGCTGGCAGCGAGTGGCCTCTGCAGCCAGACCACCTGGTAAAATCCTGATGGTCCCACTGACAGGCCATGGGACTCTGGGCAAACTACTTCTCCTTCCCGTGCCTCAGTTTCCCCTCAGTGGGAAAATGGGATAATCTCGTCCCCCACTTGTTTGGGTTGCCGCAGGGCCGGAGCTTGGAATGGGACCTCACATGTAGTGGGTGCTCAATGAGCTTCAGCATTATCATCACCTACTCTGCCTTCCTTTCTAGGCTCATCCCCTTATCGGTACCCTACACTTCAGTCTCACCTTTGGACATCTCTGAACCATGCCAGGCTCGGTCCTACTTCCTTCTGTTTGTTTAAGCCATGCTCTCTGCCCTTCCCCGTCTGGAAAGATCCCACTCCTACAGCCAGCTCTGATGCCACCTCCTGCAGGAAGACTTCCTTGATTTCTCCCAGACAGCCTCCCTCATGCTGCTGGTAGCTTTGTGCCACCTCTGTCTCCCATCTTTAATTTTCATGGCTTGTTAGTGGGTCTATTCCCCTTGGAGCCTGGGAGCTCCTTGAGGAGCTTCTGGTTTTTTTCCCCCACATGCTTTTCCCTTTGCCTGGAACACCCACCTTCTTCTCAGCCCTGCCAACTTCTCCAGACTCTTCACTGCCCGCTCAGCTGTCATCTCCTCCGTGAAGCCCCCACACCCTGACCGCGACTCCTACCTTTTCCACCTGAGCCCCTGTGGGGCAGGGCTGTGTCTCAGTCATCCCTTCGGCTCCAAGGCCCTGGTGTGCTTGCATGGCCTCAAGCTGGGGAGCACTCAAGAGAGACTGTCTTAGAACAAGAGAGACCTAGGTCCAAATCCTGTGGCCTCACTTACTTGGCTGCCTGCCCTGCAGTCTCCACTGGCTCACCTGCTCAGAGTGGGGGCTTAGTGCCTCTTTAGCAGTAGGGCTGAGGATGAATGAACATGGAAAGTGCCCCACCTTCCACTGTCACTTGATAACTAACAGCCAGAATATGCCAGGTGCCCCAAGGCTCTAACAACAAACTCCCTGGGGCGAGGGTAGAGTTTCAGCCACCTGCACAGGGTGGAGATCCCACCTGGTGGGGCCTTCCGCTCAGATGTGGCAGTGCTCATCAGATGCAGGACAGGCTTCTTTCTCTGGCGCCCGCCCAAGAGCAGGGACTTGCTTTCTGAGGCTGCTGGGAGACCCTCAGGGCCCGCCCCCTTCGGAGAAAGCCCCTGGAAGAGAAAAGAAAAGCTGCCATGCTTTCCCAGAGCTGCTCGCATGCTAATAGCTGTGGACTTCACAGAGTGTGAAATCAGGAAAAACTAATTCCCTCAGAATAGCTGGTATTCTAATTCCCTCCTCCCGGGTCTTTCATTACACGCCGTTGAAGGAGACCACGGGGATGGCCCACAATGCCCTTCCCGCTGGCCTAGGCCCCCGCGTTTCTCGGCCAAGGTGTGCGTGCAGACAGAACACACGTGTAGAAGATATTGTCAGGTTTGTTAACATTCGGGCTCGTGGTGTCTGCAGGGAGCAGTCCCCAAATGCCACTATAAGCAGTTCCAAACACCAAAAGATGGGGAAACTGGGACTCAGAGAGGGAAAGCAACCTGTCCAAAGTCACACAACAAGGGAAGGGACTTGAACTCTGGTCTCCTGACCTCCAGACCAGGGATCCCCCATTCAACCTCCCCAAATAGGTCTCAAATTCCTGCTTGGGATGCAGGCAATCACACCTGTGAATCACATGAGCCACCCATTAGGCCGGAGGGAATGTACCGTGGGAGGGCCAGGCTGCCCTCCCGTGGGGTCACACCTGCCCAAGATCCAGTCCACTCCAGGGCTGATCCCAGCAGCAAGAAACAATGAAACACAGCATTTGGCCACCGAACACTCTGGGGCGAGCACTTCCCTGCAGAAAGCCTACCAGTTTCAGGGCTAGAGGGAGAGGAGAGTACAATTAAGCCGAGTTGCAAAGTGACCCGCGGCAAACGCTCCCGCCGTTCTTGGTCAGTGGCGGGGACCCCTGGCCGACCTGAGGAGGCCCTGCAGTCGGCGGGCTGGGGGGTGGGGGGGACTTCACCTCACAGCCCGTTGCCCTGTGGCAGAGGTCCTCCCGGGAGGGTCCACGTACCTTTTATAGACTCCATGCAGCGGCTGCAGACACAGGAACTGCCAGTAATCCAGGCAAAAGGCCTTGAACTTGAGCATTTTCACCTTTCAGTCTCCAGCCAGCCCACCGCGGCTCCTCCACCGGGACTCGGAGAGGGGTTGGGGGGAGCTGGGGGCTTGGCCACTCCGGCCCACCCTGGTCCCGCCGCAGCCCCCACTCACATGGCCCGGCCCTGCCCAGCCGGCTCCTAGAGCACACGCCTCCAATACAAAGAGCAGCGCGCACAAAAGCCTAGCAACTCGTTGGTGCTGCTCACCCGGGGCAGTCTCAGACTGCTGCTGTCTCTGGTGGCTGGTTCTTCTTGGGGTTCCCCTGGGGCTCCCCAGGGCAAACCAAGGCAGCCCTGGCTGTGCCCAGTGGCAGGGGCCCCTGGCCCGTCATCCTGGGGGGCCTAGATGCTGGGGCTCCTGATGGCGGCTCAAAGTCCCTTCTTCCAACCAGGCCCCGGACACTTGGTGGCCTCACCCGCACCTGGCCGGGTGGTTGCCCACCCACCTGCCTGGCCCAGAGCGGCTCTGGCCCCAAAGACCTGGGCGTGAGGCCAGGAGGGGGCAAAATGACAGGCGAACGCTGACCTTGCTACCCAGATCGGTTACGTTTGGTGGAATCCCAGTCCGGCCTGGGTGAGCGAGAACTCACCACTTAGCCACATGGTGTGGGTGGGAGCAGCTTGGCTCTGAAAGGCAGGCAGAGAAAGACTGACAGGGCCGCTGGAGCTGTTGCCTGGGCGACGGGGACACATTGATAAAATCTAAAATGGAACCTCGATGACAGCTGCTCATTGGCTGCTGGGAGGGGACTCCCGCCGCCAGCCAGGGAGGGCGGGCAGGAGGAGAGCGGCGGGGCTGAGGGGCCGCAGGCAGCCAGGGGCTGTTGGGCGGGAACAAGGGGGCCACGGGCAGAGTGGGTGGCTGTGTGGCCCCAGGACCTGGCTGTCCCAGGTGACAGAGCAGAACCACTCGGCCTGGCCTCTCTCCCCATCCCTGCCAGTGGGTCCTGCTTCTGCTCTGACTGTTCTAGGGATCATTCCCTACACACCAGCCACAGGGACCTTAAAATGTCACTCTTCTCCATACCCTCATGTGGCCCCATGCCGCTCTCGGAATAAAGGCCAAACTCCTGACTGACAGACTGGCTCCTGCTGGCCGTCTCACCTCTCTAGGCTCCCGACCCGCAGACACCCGGCCCCCCTTCATGTCCCCTAATCCACGACACCCTTCAGGCTTTCCCATGCAGTGCTCTCTGCCGGAGGAGCCCCCTCCTCTGGGGCAGCGACTCATCATCCATCAATCACCTCCAACACCTCCTCAGAGCCTCCTTCACCCTGCACCCTGTCTAATTTGCTCCCCTGGATGGTGTCCTCCTCCGAAATGATCCTGGTTACTTATTTACTGCCGCTCTGTGCTGGCTGCAGCACGCGCATCTCCTGGGCATCTCCCAGGCAGGGCCCCCGCCTCTCTCTCTTTTCACCGCCCATCCCCCGGCTCGGCCCCAGCTGGGCCCACCACAGGCACCCAGTCATCGTTAGTGGAAGGAACGAAGGAGCTTGGGTAGCAGAATGGAAGGGTCTTAGCACACAAAATGCCCTTCTACGAACAGTACCCCCCCCATTCCAGGTCCTTGGTTGGCTGAACATTTTACACAGTGGTGGTCCCGTGGCGTCCTTACGACCCTCCCCTGCTCAGAGATGAGGGGACTGAAGCTCAGAAAAGACTCCATGCCATGCGTGAGGGGGGATATCCAGGAGACAGCAGCCTCAGATGGGAGCTGGTGCTGAGTCAGGTTGCCAGGCTCCTGGAGGCCAGGTGCGGAACCAGGGGCCTGATACCAGCCCCGCGCTCTGACAAAGCCAAAGAACAGAGTCACCTGCGCCAGGAGGGCATCTCTGGCATTGGCACGCATGCCGCTTCTAGAACAGTGGTTCTCAACCAGGGGCGATTTTGCTGCCCCCCCGCTGCCCCTCCAGGGGCCAGGTGGCAATGTCTGGAGAAATCTGGGGTTGCCACAATTGGGGAGGGGTGTGCTACTGGCATCTAGTGGTGTGTAGATGCTGCTCAACATCCTCTGATGCACAGGATGGCCCCCACAATAAAGAACAATCCCTCCCCAGATGTTAGTAGTGGTGAAACAGAGAAACCCTGCCCTGGAGAGTAACTCGCCTGGAAATATCCCATCGTGGACAGTTACAACTGGAAGGGCATTCGAAATGGCTCAGTCCAAGGCTCCTATTGTACAAACAGGGAGTGTGAGGCCCAGCCAGGGGAAAGGGCACACCCAGCATCATTAGCCTGGGCCCAAGCTGGACCCAGAAAGCCCCGCACTGTCCGGGGCTGGGGAGACATGAGCTGCTGGAGAACCGGGCTGATAACCGCGGGGCAGATGGGGAAGGAGGGTGACCGTGGCCATCCGCCAAGGGTGAGGAGCCTGTCTGCCTGTTTGCCAAGGTAGCACAGGCCTCGTGAAGTGCCGCCCCGCCCCTCTTCCCCCACCAAGACATCAGCTTCCCTCTCACGCCTGTGGCAGAGGAAGCCGGCTGTGCCTTTGAAAGGAGGCAATTGCCGGCTGGGACCTTTGTTTCTGAATTCCCAAGCTGTGAATGGGGCCTCCAGAACCTCCGTGGGATGGACGGGCAGAATGGCACCTCTTCCACTGGGGCCCGAGGGCCAGGTTTCCCTGAGGCTCCCACAATGCTGCTGCACAAAAAGCAACACGGAGGCCAGGTGCTGGTGGGAGAGGGTCGGTGGGGGCCCTGGGTCCAGCGCCTGGATCGGGCACCAATATTCCTCTGGTCTCTGCATCTCAGTTTTCCTCATCTGTGAAATGAAAACATTGAGCCTGGCTCTGCCTGTGCCCCAAGGCTGCTGTGAAGGTCAGCAGTCAGGGTGCATGGGACTGCAAGGTCACAGATCCCAATTGGCACCTGCCTCTTTTCTGTTCCTCAAATGGACCAAGCACGTTCCACCTCAGGACCTTTGCACTGGCCCTCCCCACTGCCTGATGCTCTTCCTCTAGTCACGTGGCTCACCTCCACTTTCCTTCTGGTGTCTGGTTAGATGGTCCCTCCTCACAGAGGCCTTCCCTGACCACCCTGCCATCACTATCCTCTTCACCCGGATTTATTTTTCTTCATAGAATTTACCACCACCTGACACAGTATTTTAAAGCCCGATTCCTTTGTTTGCTGCCTGTCCCTCTGCCTGACACAGTAGCTCAGCAAAGGCAGCAACACTGTTCACCACAGTATCGCAAGCACCCGACACCCATAGGTGCTCGGGAAATAAGGGCTGGGTGGAGGAGGGGGAAAGGGCAGAGCTGGGGGGTCCTGCTGTCTGCTCTGACCCCTAGCTTGGTCCTCTGGGGCTATGAAGACACTGGGTCATTGGCTTCGAGGTCAAGTGTGACCAGCCTTGGGCGGGGGGGGGGTGGTTACTGTGGCCATTTCCTGACCATGACCTCCTGCCTAGTCTGGTGAAAGCTGGGTCAGGGTCAAATCTGAGGGGAGCAGGGGACGTGTGATAGCCCCTCCCCAACCCCCAGACACTCGGGGACAAAAGCCCCATGCGCCCTCCCTTCATTCTAGAGCCTTCCCCGCCTGGCCCTGAGCAGAGTGCTGACTAGAGGCTGGCAGAGTGGATAAAGCGGGGGGAGCCACACTGCTGGGTGGTTTTCAGAGAAACCAGTGGCTCAGCGGCTTTACAGAAGTTTCGTGACCCTCTCACCCTGGGCTCGGCCCATTCTGCCACAGACACCCACACACCTGCCCGGCACCCCGGGCCAGCCAGGCAGGGATGTCCGGCTGTGAGCATGTGAAAACGCAGTGTGGCCATCGGGGTGTGTGAGCCCGTGCGCGGGAGGGTGGGAGTGAGCGTCTGACCGCATGAGGAATGGAGTGTGCGCATGTCCTGGACGTAGTGTGTGTGACCGTGCCGGCGCTGTCCCAGGAGCTGTGGGCATGAGGAGGTGTGTCCACGCGGGTGAGGAGTGTACTGTCGCCTTGGGTAGTGTTCACAGCACGCTCTGCTCACCGGCTGAGAATCCTGAACAAGTGACTTCTGTAAAATACTAATGTATTAGTTCTGCGCGGTGGTGAGGAGGTGGGTTACTGTGGGCTTTTGTCACATGTGCCTACTCCTGTCAGCATCACATGTGGCCGTGGCCATGGGGCGTCCCCATACAGGATTATCGGAGTGTGGGAGCCGCTCTCCACCCCAAGGGGGGCTGCCAGCACCACGACGGCTCGAGGAAGCAGCACCCGGATGGTCACCCGTCTGCCCTCCTCAGAGCCTCAGGCAGCCTTAGGCTTTCAGAGCCGGTGGCCAGGACCATCCCATCCCGGCGGAGCATCCATGGCTCTTGTCCCCAGCACAGGGGGCCCAGGCCCTGCAGTGTCTCCAGTGCTGGGGCTTACAACCTCATGGGCCTCCTTTCAGGCTCCCCAGAGGGAACTCGGCTCGGCCCAACCCTCTGCCTCACCCCTCCTGGCTCTGCATGCTGGGCCATATCCACCCTTGCGGATTGTCACTAAGTACGCCCCTTCCTGGCAGCACCACATCTCCCACCCTTCACAAGGACCAGCCTATTTCTAGTCAACGAGGCCCAGGCCCCTCCTCCCTGGCTCAGGCTACTGCGTCAGACATGGCTCCCCACGCCAACACCACTCCAGGACCAGCGGCCTGTGACTTGTCTTTTGCGCCCCTGGCCTCTGAGCAGAGACTGACTGACTTCCGATCCACAGGACCTTTCTCAGTGTCTCGGTCTCCAATCCTTTTGTGTAAAGTTAGAGAATGTCTTTTTCTGAAGACATCTTATGGAAATGTCAAGGTACAAAACACATGTGAAGGCAGAGGCCCTCGGACACCCCCGCTCCCACCAACTACCATCTGAAAACCGATAGAAAGCAACAGCTTCGCCCTTGGGTCGCTGCCCTGTTGTCATGGGAACTGGTGGCCACAGGCTGGCCCTCAGAGGGACCCCAGCCTTGGCTCTCAGAGGAACCATTAGCTGAGCCCTAGTCCTCAGGGGACCATTCCTCCCTGGACTGGTTCTCAGAGGATGTGTCAGCAGTACCTCTGGTCCCTGGGGGAGGTTTAGGGCTGAATGGGGAGACTAATTTCCCATGATGCCTTTTGGGCCCACCCTCGGTGCCGATGGGAAGAGTAGGCCCAGAGGAGAGGGAGAGACAGTACCTGTAGCGGTCAGTGGACAGGCTGCTTCCGGTCTCCAGGGAGCTCCTGAGGTGGCAAAAGTGAGACAGGGTTACCCATGACCCCCACACGACAAATGCTCCCGGGGGCCATGCCAGCTCAGGCCACACTGGGTGGTCCCAGGACAGGTCCTGGGGTAGGTGAGCAGCCCTGGGGAACGTGTTTGGCCCCCGCATGCAAGAAACCATGTACTTTCTTTCTCCCTGATAGGTCAGTGAGAAGCTGCCCTGTCTCTATCCCACACGCCAGTTTGGAGAGCTCAGTTACAAAGGACGCTTGGCAACATCAAGTCCAGCTACTCCCTGTTCACTGGGGAAACCAAGGCCCAAGGCCCCACAGGGAATCTCCCAGCCTGAGGCTCCTTGTAGCCAGAGACCCAACGGGGGCCTGGGCCTGCCACCTTGCGGCTCTGGCCACTGGCCCTCTTGGCACTGACCAACCCTGCCCATGCACAAGCTGGCCCCTGCCTCCTCACCCTCCTCTCATCCTACCCCCACCTCCAACCATCCTGCTACCTTGCTGGTCCTGCAACATGCCAATCTCATTCCTGCACCAGGGCCTTTGCACTTGTTCCCTTTACCTAGGATGCTTGGCCCCCATCACCACAATTGACACTCACTTTCCAGCTCAAAGAGGCCTTCCTGGCATGTCTAAAGCAGCCCTGCCCCTTATGCTCTCATCCCATCGCTCTGTTTTATTTCTTGCAGAGCCCCATGTGAAAGGAGCTAAGCCATTTATCTGTGGGCTTGTTCACTGCCTGTCTTTCCAGGCAGGGTCTTGTGTGTCCTGGTCATTGTTGGCCCCACTGAGGAGACCAGTCAATCCTGTCGCCTGCTATAAACGGTGGGTCAGAGGTGGTGAGTGCAGGTGAATGCAGTCAGGGGAGGGGAGGGAGCCCCACCCGAGGTCCCACGGTGGCCTGTGAGGCAGCCTCTTAGCCTCATCATGGCTGAGGATACTGAGGCTCAGAGTGGGGAAGCACCACAGGCAGGGTCTAACAGCTCGAGACTGGGACTGGGCCAGGATTGGGACTCAGGTATGTTTGGCCTGGGACCACCATGCTTATCCCTAAAGGGGCCACCCCTTGGAGTCCTTGTAGCCTACAGGCCAGGCTCATGAACTCCATGCCCAGAGTCCAGAGCCCCTGCACAGAGACTTGATGTCCGGCTCTGGATCCGGGCCCAGAGCCAGCCCAACCTGGGGTCAGACCCCACTCCACCCTCACTCGCCATGGGTTTGCTACAAGTCCCTTTACCCCTCCGTGCCTCAGTTTCCACATCTGTAAAAGGGGGATAAGTAAATCGTTCATGGGGGCAAATAATGGATTTGAAACAACTATGGAGAAACACAAGCCTCTGTTTGCTGTGCATGGTAGCATGGCCAGTGTCCTAGACCTCTGGGGCCTTGGGGTGTGGCCTGGCTCCCCCAGCACAGCCTGTCCCTGCCCTCCTGGGGAGCGGCTATTATGACACTGGACACACCCTTGGAGGCAGTGTCCCTGGACTACACCTCTCCTCCCATGCCACGCTGCCTGTCCTCCCGGGACACCACCTCTCTCCACCGTGGCCACCCTGCGCACCCCTCCCCCAACCGATGCCTCAGAAGTTCAGGGCCCCTGCTTCCTGTGGGCCTGTGCTTGGCACTTGGGCTTTGCCATTCTGAGCCATCTCTGGGTACTTGCCATGGCTCATCCAAGCTTTAGCCTCGGTTTACCTACTTGCCCTTAGTAGGCTGACCCTCCTTCCACATCCCCACACTGACCTGCAATTCTGGTCCAGAGAAAGCATTGCTGGTTTGCTGGATCCCATGTTCAGTGGGTTAGATTCCCCAGAACAGAGCCCTGCCCCAGGCCCCTCCTCCTTCTCCAGCCCCAGCTGCAGAGGCTACAGACCAGCTCCCTTTCCCGCCCCTGGAGCCAGAGCCCACTCCAGGGCTCAGAAACTCTGCCTGTGTCAACGAGGCCTTGCCAAAGCTCAATGAGAAAAGAGGACGTAAAGGGCGGTGTCAGGATGCTCTCCTGTCACTTCTCCAGACTGTTCACTGTCCTGTGCCTGCTCAGGTGGGCGATGGCTTTTCCAGGGGGAGAGAGGGAGGGGCTGGCCAGGCAGGCCTTACCTCCCTCCCGAGGCAGGACCCCATACTGGGAGTGGCAAGGAGCTCCTGCCTTCGGGAAGTCCCTAGTCCAGACAAGGGGACCCAGCATTCAGCACCTCTCCCCCAACAACTGGCCCCTCAGATGCAGATGTGCCATGGAGGAAATACCAATATGATATGACAGGGACACAGCAAAGTGACAGCAAGATGCCCAGACACAGAGCCACTTGACACAAGCCCAGGGATTCGGCTCCCTAGACCTAGTCCAGCTCTGACTACATCATGAGAACCTGGCAACATCCCAGTCGGCCGCAGAGAGCCCACCTAGTGCTAGGGGCCGTTCCCACACAGGTCCTCATCTAACGCTTGCACAACCCTCACGAGGCACAAAGCACGTGCAGCTCAGGGGTGCCCTGTACCTGGGACACCATTCTGTTTCCTGCCTCTTTAGCCTGTAGCAAACTCCTATTCACCCTACAAAACCTTGCTCAAGTGTCAACTCCTCCATGCAGCCTTCTTTGCCGACCGTGATCTCCTAAGCAGATTGCTTCCTTCCCTCCTTCCTCCTTTCCCCTCTCCTTCCTGCCCTTCCTCCCTTGTTCTCTCTCCCCGTTCCCTAATAACAGCAAATCTATTTGGAGCCGCTCTTCTGTGCTGGGAGGCACTGCTGTTAACACTTCCCGGGTATCAACTCATTTAGTCCTCGCTGGAGCCCGTGAGGGAGTTACGGTGACGCGCCACCACACTATGACACACGGCTCCCAGAGGTCGAAGGGTCCACGATGTTTTCCAGCCAGATAGCACTGTCACTGAAGTACACCTATGAAGAAGGGGACTGTCTTCTGAACACGACCTGCCGCCACAGGGCTGAGGGGCCCTAGCAGTCATGCAGGGCGGACGTGGCCTGCCGTGGCCCAGCCCGAATCCCTGTGGCAGGTCGTGGCCTCTGCCTGGGCTCCCCACTCCCCCCCCCATGTCTCTGCCCACCCCCAGGATCCCCCCGATAGCCTGAACCCCTCGGCAGCTCCCCTCCCGGAGTCGCACTAACCCTCCAACAGCCCAGCTAGGACTGGCTCTGAGTGGAGACCCTCTCTCCGCCATGTGCCCTGCGGGGCCCACGCAGCCTTGGAGCCACAGACTGAGGCCCGTTCTGCTCACCACTGTCTGCTGCTCAGCCCGGCTGCCAACAGGAGAGGCTCAGGCCAGAGCAGGAGAGGCCTAGAGTGAGGATGTTTGGAGACCACGAGAGGCCACCTGGCTGAGCATACCTGCATTTGGAACCAACCACCTGAGCTCACACCACAGTTCCAACCTTGGTCGTGACAGAAACCCTAAGCCTCGGCCTCCTCCTCTGGAACAAGGGGTGGCAATAACATCACATGGATGACGAGAGGAGAGATGAGAAAGGAAAAGCGTTTTGTAAACCAGAAAGCGCCAGTGCATGCATATTTGAGGTACTCACACAGCTATTATCATACGTGTAATAGTGTATATTGAGATGTCAGGCCTTAAATGTTCAA
The DNA here is from genome assembly GCF_037043125.1 of Eumetopias jubatus. Classification (NCBI taxonomy): domain Eukaryota; kingdom Metazoa; phylum Chordata; class Mammalia; order Carnivora; family Otariidae; genus Eumetopias; species Eumetopias jubatus. Next base: position 161,883,689 of record NW_028274807.1, read on the forward strand.
ACATGAGTTCTAGAGCCAAGAGGGCTAGGGTTCAAATCCTAGCTCTGCCACATACTAGCTGTGTGACCTAGGGCAAGTTAATGAACCTCTCTGTGCCTCAATTTAGTCTCCCCAGCTGTAGTGTTTTGGGAAGAGGCAACTGGCTTATACATTTAAAGCACTTAGAACGGGGCACCTGGGGGGCTCAGTCGTTAAGCATCTGCCTTCGGCTCGGGTCATGATCCCAGGGTTCTGGGATCGAACCCCTGCATCGGGCTCCCTGCTCGGCGGGGGGCCTGCTTCTCCCCTCTCACCTCCCCCTGCTTGTGTTCCCTCTCTCGCTGTGTCTCTCTCTGTCAAATAAATAAATAAAATATTTTTTTAAAAATAAATAAAATAAAATAAATAAATGAGGGACGCCTGGGTGGCTCAGTCATTAAACGTCTGCCTTTGGCTTGGGTCCCCCCATGATCCCAGGGTCCTGGGATTGGGCCCCACGTTGGGCTCCCTGCTCGGCGGGAGGTGTGCTTCTCCCTCTCCCACTCCCCCCTGCTTGTGTTCCCTCTCTCACTGTGTCTCTCTCTGTCAAATAAATAAAATCTTAAAAAAAAAATAAATAAAGCACTTAGAACAATGCCAGGCACAGAGTTAGCATTCCATAAATGCCAGCTATCACTACTATAGATAGGATTCAAAAGATTTGTACATTACTCAATATACCTTATATTATGTAACATACGTGATATAGATTACATTAATGTATAATACCAACAGCAAGTCAGCGAAATATCAACGTCTTACATTAACACTAATTCTGTATTAATAGACATTTATTTTATTCACATATATAAAACCCTCATTTTATATGTGGGGAAACTTCTTCAAGCCACTAGTCTTACTGGAGGACTGGAGTTGCTTTACTTCTCCCCGCCCTGGGCACTTTGGACCAGGCTCGGACATAGGGCTCTCAGTCAGCCAGGCAGGGCTCCAACTCCTCCTCCTGTCTCCCGTTCGGGTGCAGGGGATAAGTAGCCCCTTCTGGCCATCCTGGACAAAGCGACTGCCCTGGGACAGTCCTTCCTTGGAACCCCTGCCCCCGCCCTACTGTACTGGGCTCCTGGGGAGGCCACTTCCTTTTCCTTCAGAATAAACCGGCTGCTCCAGTCCTCTCTAGCACAGCTCCTAAAGAGCACCCAGCCGTTTATACCAAGTTCAGGAACAGGAAAACTGCTCTGTGCTGGAACAAGTCAGGAGAGAGCCCCCCTGGGGGATGGGCCATGACTGGCAGGGCCACGAGGGGGCTCCTGGGGAGGGGGCTGGGTCATCCGGGGTTTTGGGGCCTTGGTGCTGATCACGTGAGTGTGTTGTCTGCAACAATTCAACAGGCTGTACACTGTATTTCAATAAAAATTTACATTAAAAAACCTGCGTGGTTCAGCCCCAGCCTGGAGCAGCAGGAAAAACCCAGAGTTTGGGCCTGTTGTAGCTGGAGGCCCCTTCAGGCACCCTACAGCAGCTGTGTGTCCTTGGGAAAACCCCTTCCTCTCCCTGGCCTCAGTTTCCCTCTGCTGAATGAGGAAGTGGTCAGTATTACTATTCCTGGCTGTACAGTGGGGATGGCGCTTTTCAGAATTCTGATGTACTGATGCCTGAGCCTTAAGCCGGGCCAATTAAGTCATATAACCTCTGGGGGCATGTTCCTGCACTGTGGGTGTTCTGTTTTGTTTTTTTAATTCTTTACTTGGAAATAACCGTAGACTCACAGGAAGTAGTGAAATACAATGTCCTGGGAGGTCCCATGCACCCCCTTCCCCAGGCTCTTCCAGTGATAACAACTTGCACAACTACAGGGCACCATCCAGGCTGACATAGGTACCATCCACCAAGGTTATTCTGACTTCACCTGTGAGACAAGAACGTGTGTGTGTGTGTGCATGTGCACGCATGCGTGTCTCCATGTAATTTTAACACACATGCAGCTTGGTGAAACTCCCACCGTGATCAACGACACAACGGTTCCCCCACCAGGCTCTGTGCTCCCCCCACAGTCATGCCCGCCTCTCGTCCCCAGTCCCTCCCTGCTGACAACCACCCATCCGTTCCCTGTCTCCATAAGTTTGCCATTTCAAGAACGCTCTACAAATGGAATCGTACAATGTGTAACTCTTTAAGACTGGCTTTTTTCACTCCGTGTAATTCCCTGGAGGTTCATCCAAGTTGCAGAGTAACTCATTACCTCCTCTGGATGGCTGCGGACGTGATGTGTACTCCATGGCACGGACGCACCACAGTGGTCCACTTGCCCACCGACAGACATCTGGGTCGTGTCCGGTTTGGGGGCCCTTATGAATAGAACCGCTACGAACATTCTGATACAGGATTCTGTGTGAATGTTAAGTCTTCATATCTCTGGAATAAGTGCCCAAGAGTGCAGCAGCCGGGTCGCATGGTGAGCGTACATTTATTTTGAAAGGAAACTGCCAAACTGTCTTCCAGCGTGGCCGGCCCATCCTACCATTCCCAGCAGTGATGCAGGCGTGATTTAGTTTCTCCACATCCTGGCCAGCGTTTCGTGCTGCCACAATTTTTTATCTTAGACACTCTCAGAGCTATGAAGTGAGATCTCACTGTGGTCTGAGTTTGCATTTCACTGACGACTAATGACGACCACTGTTTCCCGAGTTTCTCTGCCACTCGTGTATCTTCTCTGGTGAAATGTCTGTTCACGTGCACCTTTATTTTTAAAAGCTCCCCAGATGGGTTTAATAGGCAACCAGCTAATCCCCTAGCACCATCTGAACTTGGAAAGTTTAAAAAGAACCTGGTCGCTGCTGTAAGAATTCTGGGTGGCCTGTGCTTTCTGGAAGGGATACTTGGAGGGCTCTCTGGTGGGGTCCAGGCTGCCACAGGTAGCTCTGAGCTACTGTGTCTCAGGCCCGAGGGGACCTTGTCTCTTCCTGGGAAGGAATGGGGAGAAAACAGAGCAGAGACAGACGGCATGGGAAGGGACCCCTCCTGGGAGCCCCCTACTCCAGGGAGTCAGCACAAAGCCCATGGGAGCCTCTACGAGTGGGTTTGTCTGGAGAAAGCAGTGGGTGGCTAAGTCCATGTGTGGGGTGAGGGCATGACCCAGGAGGGAACTTGAGGCCAGGCAGCTCCAGCCTGTCACAGGCCCTGGAAGGGACATATTTGTGGAATTTACGTCAATCTCCAAAGGGGCGGGGGAGGCCGCACCCCTCCCTGTTACACTGTCCCTCCCTCCCTGTCATTAAATAAGCTGGTGGTCACTGCATCAACCGTAGGAATAACAGCAGAGCACAGCAAGGAAATGAAATCATCCACTACCCCAGCTCTCTAGGGACTAACCAGTGTAACTATTTGAGAATATTTTCTGGCTGGGCCCTTCTCTAAATGTGTGCCCATGACTGGGCGTATATACGTTTTTTGGTTACACAAAAACACAGTCTGTTCTATAAAATACTCCCACCCCACCCCCTTGCTCCACATTTCTCTTGAGTGTGTTTTTAGGTCTCAAATATTCCTGCTCGTCACCCCTTGGAAAGCCGTCTGGAACCCCTGTGGGTTCCCCGCTGCCCCAGGTGGGTGCTGGGCTTGGGTCCATCTCTCCTCTCCTGGTAAACAAGGCTGCGGGACCGTCCCATCAATACGGTCTCTGTGCACAGGTTGGGATGTTCCTCTAGGACCCGTTCCTGGAATTCCTGGGTCACGGGGTGGGAATGTTTTTATGTCTCTGTGTACACACGGATGCTGACCCAAGAGGCTGGACCAACACGCTCCTAGCAGCGGTGACGGCGAGTGTTTGGCCATTCTCAGGGCCACAGAAGTGTCTCTTGGGCAGAGGGCAAGGCCGAGGGAGGAGGCGCTGGGCACCATTCTGCCCCATGCCTACCCTGTGTACCGTGTAGGTGAATCAGCTGTGACACATGCCACGGACGCTGTGCGAGCAATGGCGAGCCGGGTCTGGGCTCGCGACTGCTCTGCCAGCTGCTGGGAGAAAGCACCTCAGGGCCAGGGCCAGGGGGCTGTCATCCTTCCTCTCTGGGGGGCACGCAAGCAGAGACACAGAGAAGGCGTGAGGTAGCCCTGGGACTTGAACCCAGGAGCGCCTCTCCCCTGTGCCAGGCCGTCCTGGTGTCTCATCCCCTTAATCCTTGAGGGGTGAGGCTTTTTGCCTGGTGTCACACAGTGGTGCTCACAAACCCACTGGGGTTCCCAGTTCTGGTGTCATGAGCTAAGGGACCCTGCCTCAGCCTCTGCTTCCTCATCGATGATCTTCCTGCCTCAGAGGCCAGAGTGAGGCTCTGGGAGCTGACAGACTGGAGGCGCCGTGTAAGCCAGACAGACGTGAGGTGTTGCCATGTTGGTCCATGCCCCGGCTGTCCTGCCCAGTCCCCCACACCCCTCCTGGGGCTTCCCTCTGAAAAGGCCACAGAGAGCTCCTGCCCACCCACCCTCGGCCTTCCTGTCCTGGCTCTGGGCCCCAGACAGCCTTGCCCACCAGCCTGAGGCCCCACCACCCAGCGGCACAGTGAGGTGATTGTCCCCAGGTTGGCCTCCATGCCCCTCTATCCTGCCAGGAGGCTCTGCCTAGGAGCTCAGCCTGAGTCTGGAAAACTCCCTGCTGGCGGGGGAGGAATGTGTCTCTGTGCAGCCCCCCTGGACAGAGGTGTGGGGAGCGATCAGGGCAATCAGGCAGGGGCCCTGAGTGAGACCTGGAGTGCATCTAGTCCATCTCTGGGCCTCAGTTTCCCCACCTGCACCATAAGAGGGTTTGTCTACAAAAGTGGTTCTTAACTTTGGGGGTGGGGGGGTCTCAGGCCACTTTGGGACAGTGATTCATGCATCCCACCTACTAAGCACACAGCCCCCACTTTGGGCCAGGCTCTCTAAGAGCTTAGTACTGACTCCTATCACCCTCACAACCAGCCTGTGACTCGGGATGTTCACATCCCCCCCCACTTCACAGATGAGAAAACAGAGGCTCCCAGACGTGATTAGAGGCATTATTCTGAGCACAGGGCGATACAGAGTGAACAAGACAGACATAACACCGTCCGAATGGGGGACGGGGCAGACAAGAAAAGTAGATAAGCATGCACGCAAACAAGGTCACTTGGACCAGTACAGAAAGTAGAAGCAGGTGTATGAGACAGGGGAGGGGGCGCCCTTAGACACTAGCCAAGAAAAGCCCCTAGGAAGAAGTGCGCACTGAGTCTAGGTCCGAGTGACGATCAAACTCTGGCTCAGAAGGATGGGGCTCTATGTAAGGAATAAGCAAGGGAAAGGCCTGAGGTGGGAGCCAGCTGAGCGCGTTCAAGGTGAGGGTCCCTCTTGTGGAGCGGGGGGCCGGGCCAGGCATCTGCTGCTGGAACGAAGCCTGGCTTGGAGAGGGGGGCCCACAGAGACCCCCAAGACCACCACTCCAGCATCCCAGCTTCTTCTGCCACCCGAAAGGTCCCACCAGGAATTCTCTTCTTAAGGCAGAGACATCTGCAGAAGGTGTCTACAGGCCAGGGCAGCTGGTGAGGGCACATCCAGTCTTTCCTGGCTGGGGGAGTGGACTGAAAGGACCGAGCCCTCCGCATGGGGCTCGGTCCCCAGCCACGCCTGTGCCCCAGGGCCTTTGGCACTGCATCTGGGACTGCCGCGACCTGTCATTCCTAGGCCCAATTTGCTGATGGGCTGGGAGCACAGAGGTGCCTTAGTCCCACCTGCGCCAGGAGGGTGGGGTGGGCTGCAGTCCCTCCCAACTGGGACTCCTTGCCCTGCCCATCTCCAGGAGAGATGCAGCTTCTAGGAAACCCACTGGGTCCCCTTGGCCTTTCTGGAGCGTCCTTCCTAGGTTTTCAGCCTCACCCCTACCAGGTGTCAGGCTCTTCAGGTGGGTGCTGACAGGGACTCAGTTAATCCTCAAGCTTGAGGGCAGCTGGAGGTTCTTATCCCCATCTCATAGACGAGGAAACTGAGGCTCAGAGGGGCTCACACCTGCCCGAGGCCTGAGGCCTCTCAGCTGGTAAGCAACCCCTCCCAGACCCTGACCCGGGTCATTAGGGCTCTGTTCCCCACCCTGTTCTCCATGGTCCCCATCATCCACTGTCATTCCAGGCAGCTGACCCCCAACCAGGAGAACTTTCTGACCCCACCCAACCTTAAGGTGGGAGATTTGCTGAGCCGTGTGTTCCTGGAGGCTATCTTTCCCCTGCGGGCTGGGGATAGGCGGGGTGGGGGGCTTTGGATAGCCAGAAAACAAGCCAATTCACCCCAAACTCAGCAACTTACACATTTAAAAAATTTAACTTTTAGTCAACATGTTCTCACGGTTCAAACATAAATAGAAAAGATATTAAGTTTAAAGTCTCCCTCCCTACCGCCCCGCATCCACCAAGGTTCCCCTGCCCCCCAGGGAGTCCCTGTCAGCAGTTTCTTGGGCGTTCTTCTAGAACGTCTTTGTGTGAATACACAGATGATATGTGCATGGCCGTAGGTACTACCTATGTACTTGCTCCTCACACAGAGGTCTTCTCCCAGACGCACGGCCCTTGCTTTTCCCCTACCGATACATTCTGGAGCTGAGTAGTGCCCCCTGAGCCACCTCAGCCTGAAGACTAAGCCAGGTGAACGGGGCATGTCTCCAGGTGTAGGGGTGAAGGGCAACTCTATTCTGTGGCCGGGGAATGCTGGGGGGCCCTCCCTGACCCAAGCCCCTGACCCTGAAGTAGTGGGGGTGGGCACAGGGCATGCCTCCGGGATGCCATGGACCTCGGTGGCCACTGTGTCCCCTTCCATATCCGACATGGGGCCCACTAACAGCACCCCAACTCACAGACGCACTCTCAGACCCACACTCTTACCATCACATGAGCATGCGCGCGCACACACATGCATGCCCAAGACGCAATGCGCATGTGATTGTGCATACGTACAAGCATGAAGACCGCCCCCCCCCCCCCCACCGCCAGCACCCAGCTGGGAGTACTCCGGGGGTGGGGTGGGACTCAGGCCACCAAGCACAGGGTCACGTGATGAGCAAGTCAGCTGGGATGTGACCCCGCTACTCCCGCCTTCATGCCCGCACTCCGCAACCACATTAAAGGCAACTCTGCCTCCAGCCTCCCTTCAGCTGAAAGCGGGGAACCAGGACCTAGGGTGATGAATAGCTCAGGTTCCACTTGCAAGCTCTTTTCATGTAGATTTGCCCCTCCTTCCTGCAAACTGGGGGTGTTGATTCAGTTCAGTTATATGAAAGTTAAAAACAACAAAGAACACTTCCAGAACCTACTGCGGGCCTGGCCCTGGGCTAGGTGTTTTATTGTAAATCTCACGGGGAAACCGAGGCTCAGAGTGGCCAGTAACAACGCAGCCACTGCGTGCTGAGCGCCTGCTGTGTGCTGAGCACTGGGCATGCGGCTTTTGTCCTTCCGAACACCCTATTATCACCCCCACCTTGCAGAACGGCCAGCTGGGCGCAGAGAGGGGAAGGGGCTTGGCCCCAGTCACACCGGAAGAGAGGGCACTTGGGGTGCCGTTCTTGACTTGAGGGCAGACTAGACTGGAGAGGGGGTGGGGCAGAGGGGGAGAAAGGGTCAGGTCTGCACAGCTGACGAGGGAGCCCAGCCCACAGTAGCAGGAGGCAGACCCCAGTTCAGTATGGGGGACAGTTTCTCAAGGGCTGCAGAGGGCCCTGAAGCCTTCATGGGGGGGTTGTCTGCAGGCAGAGCTGCTGGGCACTCCCATCCCTGGGATCCAGGGGTGTGGTGGTCTCTGGGTAAAAAGGGAGCCCCTAACCCACCCCCTCTGTTCACGAGAGAGGAGCTGGAGAGGAAGAAGCTCAGGGTGAAGGCCACAGTGTGGGGGCTTCTAGTTCAGGGGCGGCAAGATGCCATCACAGCATGCTCTGTTCCCCGCATGTCTGGTCTCTGCTCGGGACACAGAGCATTCTCCGGGCAGAGGGCTCCAGCCCAGGCAGAAGGCCTTGAGTGTCCCTGGCCCAGGGGGTGGACTGGTGGCTGCAGCAGCAGGCCGTCCTTGGCTGGCTGGGCAGGGCTGAGCCTGGGGTGCAGAGCTGAGGGGGTGGCTGGAGGGCAGCGTCCCCACTGGCCTGTGTCCCTGCCCCTGACCTCCCCCCCACTCCAACCTACAGGTGCTCCCACAGCTCCTCCCTGGCTGCCCCACAGGCGTCTCTGCACCAGCAGCCCCCACACTGGCGGCCCATCTTGGTGACAGCACTGCCACCCACCCAGACCCCAAGCCAGATCCTCGATGCTGTAGTCTGTGACACCTTTGCTGCCTTCCTCTCCCTCCCTGCCCCCAGCCTCAGGCCGACCTTCAGTGGACACTCTCCTCTGGCAACGCCTTGGCCTCCCCATTGGACCACCTCTGGCTTTTTCCATCATGTCCGCCCCACCCAGCCCAGGCCTGGTAAGGGGGCACCCTCTGGACGGTGCTTTCTGGATGAAAGAAAGAGAAACAGAAAACAAACTTCAGGCTGAAGGAGACAACGTGGGATGTCCTTCTCTTACCTGACAAACACAGAGGGCTGCTCTGTACCAGGCTCTGGCCTGTCACCAAGGCCTGGCTCAGGTGCCATCTCCTCAGCACAGCACCCCAAGGTCTCTGGTCCCTCAGTCAGTACAGAGATAGCTGCAGAGCCCAGAAAGGCGGGGGCTGTGGCTGGAGGGAGGGAGCAAGTTTCGGCAGGGGGGTGGCTGGAAGGCTCCTGAGGGTCTGGCCCAGAGATCTTATGATCTGATACGTGTGCAATGTCAGTGAGCCAGATGTGGCCCTAGGACAAGGGGTGAGCAGCACTGCCGTCCCCAAGCTCAAGTCCACACCCTGGTTTTCCACTGATGGGCTGGGTGACCCTGGGAAGAGCCCTGCTCTCTCTGGGCTCATGTCCCTGTCTGGACCTGGGGCTGCCTGGCAGGGACACCTGTCTGCGAACTGATGACAGGTTCAGGGCATGTCTGAAGAATAAGGACAGGATGGAGGCAAAGCCATAGGCACAGCCTAGCTTGGGAAGGCTGCTGGAGGGGAGGGGGCCCTGCGTGTCCAGCAGAGCAGCCCCGACCCTGCCCGTGGGGCTCTGGGGTTGGCAGATCCTCAGCCCCAGGCTCCAGGAGGAAGCAGCAGCCCTGAGAACAGGAGGGAGGGCACCTGGAAAACCCAGACTTGATCCAGGGAACACACGAGCTGAACCCAGGACCCAGACCTAGACCACCCCTTTGGCCCACAGAGACCCCGAGATGAGCTATGTGCCTCCTGGAGCCTCGAGCTCCTCTTCTATGGAAGGGCCTCCAAGCCCTGCTCTGTCTCCGGGATGGTTCTGAGCTGCACACATACCTCCTAGGGAGTGTTCTATAAACTGGGAAGTGCTGTGGACAAATGTAGGGTGCTGTTCATTCCAGCCGCAGAAGCCCAGGTCCTCCGAGGCCCCCAGCCTTGCTGACCAATTGCTCTCACCTGAGAACCCCGTGTGCTGTCTGCAGTCACCCCCGTGAGTCCTCACCCTGGCCTCGGGGGCCCAGCAATGGCCCATTTTACAGATGTGGGCCGTGCCTGCCCCCATAGCCCTCGCTCTGCCTCTTCCCTATGCTGTTCCTCCCCTGGGAGGCAAAGCACAGACAGGATTTCCCCGCCTGGGGGGCTGGTGAAACAGATGTGAGGTCCATCTGAAACAGATGATTTTTTTGGGAAACACACAATGCCCTAGGCAGCTTTAGAAAAAAAAAATTGTTGTTGTTTAATATATACTATTGGGAAAAGAGGAAAGACGAAATGGTAAGAAAAATGGTTCTTGTTTATAGGCCCCAGTTGGCTAAGAAAGAGGGAGGTGTGGTAGCCTGCGGCGGAAGGGCAGCTGGTCCTGAGCATCGGGGGTACTGGAGATTTATGCAGACACACCCAGCTGCAAACCCTGTCCTCCCGTTCGCACAGCCCCTGGCACTCAGGGTCAGCTGCCTGGGTGAAGGCCCGCCTCCCCGGGGCCCAGCTGGGGCTTTGGCAGCTATGTGTGCCTTTGTCCACTCCCGAGCTGAGGCTGCCAGCTTGGCCTATGCTGCCCTCTGACTCCAAACATACTCAGCGGGCTGTCTGTAGCCTCAGTTTACGGCCCCTCCCCCACAAACACACACATGCGAATCCCCCTCCTACACTCCGGGGGCGTGGGCCGGGAGGGGCTGACCCTGACCCTGGCCAACTTGTCAGGAACGGCCGTGAGCCCTAGAGCCCCCGCATGGGTGGGAACATGACCTGGGGCGAGGGCAAGCAGGAGATGGTGACCAGAGTTGGGGAGCCCCCCGATTCCGCCACACCGAAGGAGGCCCCTGGACTGTGCACCGATAATAACCATTGACATCTCCTCTGACTGGAGTTTCTGTCCTTTGCAATCCAAAGGCTCCTGGATTAACACACTCCCTAGCCCCAGCCTTCCCCTTCCCAGATGTCCCTATTTTTTAAGTCCCAGGTTGTCCCAAAGCCTATCCCTGTGCAGTGAGAGTCCAGGGAAGGAAGGGGACAAGAATGTTATTTTAGGTGACAGATCCACCATGTGCTTTATTACCTCACTGAATCCTGATGGCCACCCTGCAAAGTTGGAATTATTGGCCCCATTTGACAGGAAAGGAAACTGAGGTTCAGAGAGGTTAAGTCATTTGCTCCAAGTCACACTGCCACCAGGCGGCAAGGTAAGGGGTTCCATCCAAGCAGCTCCTCACAGGGTGGCTGGGCCCTGTGGCAGGGGGCGGTATCGGAAAAGGCCTTCAGAACCCCAATACATGGGCCCCTCAGCCCTGCCAGGCCCACCCATTCTCAGGGAGCTTTTCCAGGGCAGCGTGATCACCCAGCAGCCCCGCAGATGGTCAGGGCCTGGAGTCGACAAGGATGGGGGATTGAGGGACCTGGAAGGTAGCTGCAGCCCTCTGGGTGACAACTGGGTGAAGCCGGGCGTTTCTCTTTTATTGGATAATGAGAGCAAATGTGAGGAAGCCTGGCTCTCTGTGTTATCTCAGGGCCCAGCAAGCGTTGCGAGAGACAGGCTGTGAATTGCAGTGAGGGCTGTGGTGATTAAAAATGCATCACTTCCCTTATTAACCATTCCAAACAGATGCCGGGACTGTCTTGACGAGGAATGAAACCGCCGGAGCCAATAAAACATCTTGCAATTAGCCATGCTCAGATTGGCCTCCCGTTGAGCGCCAAGGCTGCTCCAGTGGGACCCTGTCACAATTGGGTGATTTGTCCCTCTGAGGACAGGCCAGGGCACCAGGGTCCAACAAGGTCAGGCCTGATCGGAGACAGGGGGAGACACAGGGCATCTCCAGCCCGGGGCCTCGTCTTCCCAGCTCATCCCCAGAAAATCCAGTAAACCAAAGAGGGGAGGCCAGAGTCCGTCCGCTGGGGGGGTCTGCCCAGAGAGCCTGGCCCCTGAGATCCCAGGTGGGTGGGGGCCCGAGCGGCCACCACACTCGGGCTGGCTTCAGACTCACCGCCTCCAGCCTCGCTGGCCTCCTCTAGGCTCTCCCTCAACATGTGACGAGTCAATCTGCCAAAAGCCCATTCACTGAAAAGTCAATTTGCAGGACAACAGACTCATCAAAAACACTTGTTTCCCTTAACCTTTTAGTTTTAGTTGGCTGGGTTACATTTTCGTCTTCAAACGGTCGAAGCGATGTTTGCTTTGTGTCTGTCCCAGCTCCCTGTGGCTGGGTGGGAGGCCGAGAGCAGGGACAGAGGGACCGGGAAGAATGAGGTGGCTGTATTATCACTCATGGAGGTGGCACTGGGCAGAGGCTGAGTGGGAGGGAGCAGGCAGGCCCACTGGAGGGGAGCCTCTAGCCGGGGCTGAGCCCAGGCTTCAGAAGCTCGGGGCTTCTGGGAGAGTGAGGGTGTCTGGGGGAGTGTTCCAGAGTCTCAAACTTATCTCCAGGGCTGACCAGGCCCCAGCTGACAGCAAAAGGGGCTTTTGGGAGGGGAGAAAGCTGGTCCCAGGGCCCATGGTTGGGTGCTGCCTTGGGGAGAAGGGGTCAAGGGGTGTCATCTGTTGGGGGGGCAGCGGAGCAGACAGGCTTCTCATGGAAGGACTGAGACTGGGGAGTTGCCCGTCTTCCTGTCTCGTGGTCACCAGGGGTCCAGCCCATTAGATCCAACACTTATCTTCAGCCTTTTTAAAAAATTAACCTTTTTATTTTGAGACAATTGTAGATTCACTTGCAATTGTTGAAAATAATAGAGAGATCCTGTTTACATTTTACCCCATCTTCCTGCATGGTAACGTCTTACAAAAGTGTAGGACAATATCACCTCCGATACTGACATGGTGCGGTCTGCCATCCTAGATTTCCCGTTGTACTCCTACTCATGCCCATGTGTGAGCATGCGCGCATGTGTGTGCACGTGGGCAGATGTGTGTTCAGTTCCATGTGCTTCTATCACGTGTGGGGGTTCATAGGCGAGCCACACCATCGTTCCATTACAAGGATCCCTCGTCCAACCCCCTGTCCTTTATAACCCTAATCTCGGGCTGCTGCCTTCTCTGTTATGACATGAAGTCCATTCGTAACATCTATCTACACATATATTTTACAACAAAAGTCAACAGAGTGCCCTCACTGTAACAATCCAGAGAGAAAAGGAAGAAAGTGACCGTAAGGAAGAGACAGGACCCCAGGCATGATAGCAGTGGGTCTGGCTGTCCCACAGGGCCTCCCGAGGAAGTCAGTCACCTGCCTCTCTGGGCAGCAGTGGCTCCAGCCCAGGCGGATACAGCGGGTTGCTGGCAAGATGCTGCCAAGGGGGGATGCTGCCCTCAGTGATGTGATCCTTTGAACGGTAACAGCTCTTGGCAAAGCCCTGAACCTATCAAAGCCTGATCCTCCCTCGGCTTCGAGAAGAGCAGCGGCGTTCCTGGAAAACGCAATATATACTAAAACCATATTGAAACCACATTGAAACGCGTTTTGTGGTTTGGATGCCAAACGGAGTGAGGTCCAGGCTCGGTTACCTACACGTGGATTTTCACTCCCATGAACAGGCAGTTAGACATTCGCAGGTTCTTGGCTGTGGGGCGCTGGCCCCTCTGGCCCCTGCCTACTAGACCCCTCTCCTCGAGTGCCCCAGAACTCCTGCCCACATCATCCATGGCCCAGAGGAGGCAGTGCGGCTCTGCTGAAAGACCCCCGCACTCACTCTCCGTCCCCACAATGACCGATCCACCTGCATCTGTCTCCCCAAAGGCAGGGGCTGCTGTTCCCCGGGCTCTAGCCCAGGCCCAGGGCTGGACAGGTGCTAATACATGTGCTCAACAGGACGGATCTGGACAGTCAGCCACGGTGACGATGGTGAAGCTATGCGGAACTGGCCGGTCAGGGCTTCCTGCCACAAGGAGACGGCTGCCTCCTTTAAGGTCTAGTTGGTCACCATGTCCCCCAAACTGAGCCTTTTTTTTTTTAAGATTATTTATTTATTTATTTAGAGCGACCACGAGCCAGCGGAGGGGCAAAGGGAGAGGGAGAGGGAGAATCCCAAGTAGACTCCGTGCCTAGCATGGAGCCCGACATGGAGCTCAATTTCACGACCCCGAGATCATGATCTGAGCCGAAATCAAGAGCCAGACGCTTAACTGAGCCACCCAGGGGCCCCCCAAACTGAACTTCTTAATTGGCTCAAATCCAGAACTGCCAAGCAGTGATTGGAAACTAAACTGCTTTGTGTAACTGGCTTGGCAGCCAAGGCACTTCAGTAAGAAAGCACATATGTACAGGTGCAGACCTTCTCTGAAGGACCTGAAGAAAGTGGACACAGCGGTGGCCTCTGGGTAGAGGGACAAGGAGGGAGGGGCCTGACTTTGCACTGTGTACAGACATTTTTGTACCACGTGGATGAATTCTCCCTCAATTGTATGAATAAATAATCACCAAAGATAGACTGAAGGTATCGCTTCTGTGATCAAAAATTTCTGAGCACCTACTGTGCACCAGTCATCTCCAAAGGGCCCAGCCCCCCTGAGCTGCATATGTCCTGGAGGACTGGGTTCCGGGTGGGGGGCCCAGAGCCCCCTAATCTCCCCTCTGTCCTGGGACAGACACCCCAGCGAAGTCAGTGGAGGCACCGGTGGGTGCCCAGCTGGACCCAGCCCTGCTGAGTCAATGCCAAGTGTCCCTGGGGCTAAGCAATCCATCGGGAGGTGGGGAGGCTGCATCACTCAGCCTTTAAGTGAGTGATGTGGAGAAACTGGAGCCCTCCCCCACTGCTGGTGGGGATGTAAAATGGGACAGCCGCTGCGGAAAACAGTATCATAGTTCCTCAAAAAATTAAATATAGAATTACCATACGAGCCAGCATTTCTACTTCGGGCTATATATCCAAAAGAATCAAAAGCAGGGTCTTGAAGAGATATTAGCACACACATGATCACAGCAGTGTTATTCGTGATAACTCAAGTGTCCTCTGATGGGTGCATTAATAAAGAAGATGTGGTCTACCCACACAATGGAATATTACTCAGCCCTAAAAAGGGAGGAAGTTCTGACAGAAGCTACAGCACGGATGAACCTCGAAGACATTATGTTCAGTGAAAGAAGCCAGTCATGAAAGGACAAACACTGTACGACCCCACTTACATGAGGTCCCTAGAGCAGTCACATTCCTTGAGACAGAAAGTAGGACAAGGGGCCGCCAGGGGCTGGGGGCGGGGGTGTTGGGGAGTTCGTGTTTCATGGGGGCAGAGTTTCAGTTTGGGAAGATGGAAAAGTTCTGCAGATGGACGGTGGGGACGGTTGCACAACAATGTGAATATATTTAATGCCACTGAAGGGCACACTTAAAAATGGTTAAAATGGTAAATTTTAGGCTATGTGTATTTTGCCACCACTTTTAAGGAAAGGTTATCGGTGCTCTGCCAGGCCAGGGCCTGCTGGGGTGCTGAGAAGCAGAGGCAGGGCCCTGCCTGGGAAGCCCCCAGTCTGGTGGGGGAGATGGAGAAGCGGGGGGATGGAGAAGCGGGTAGCTGGCGACAACAGAGGGGCCTGCATGGTGGCAAAGGGGAGGACCGGGCTCAGCGTGGGGACCAATTTGCCTGGGGGAGTCAAGAAAAAGGCATGAGTTGGATCTTGGGGTCTGCGGTGAGGGGGAGAAAGGGCATTCCTGGAGAAGGAACCAGCATGGGCAAGCTCTCCTGAGGGCACTGGGGTGCGCAGTGGGGGTGGGCAGGCCAGAAGCAGGAGGTGCCAGGCAGCCATGGAACCAGAGAAGGGGAGTGTGAGAGCAGGGCCACCCCACTGCTCCTTGGGGGCCCCTCCTTTTCTCCCCTCCATCTCTCCATGGCTTGGGCCTCTGCGGCCTTGGTTATTGCTGCCTTGGACTGCGGCTGTTTGTAGTAAGCGCCCACCGGGCCTGGCGCACAGACTGGCGCGAGTGAATGAATCCGTGCGTGGACGATGACCCCACGGTGACCACGTGTGACAGACGGAACTGGGTGTGTGCGAAAGCGCCAGAATGTCTGAAGTGCAGCTCCTGCTTCTTGTGGCCTCTCTCCTCCCAGCCTCCCGAGTGTGCCAGCGTAGCTGATGACCAGCAAGAGCGGACCCTGCCTCTCCGCTTCCAGATGACATCGCTGGCCCAAACAGCAAGAGGCCTGCCCAGGATCACAAAGCAAGGCAGGGGCAGAGCTGGAGTGGAATGTCCTTCTCTTGCTCTGGGAGACCCTGGGAGGGCCAGTGCCTCAGAGACACAAGGGCAGGGCTGAGTGTGACGGGGGGAGAGAGACAGCAGGAGCCAGCGAGCAGGCGGGGTGAGGCATGCAAGGGAAAGTGGGGCCTCGAATGGGCCTGGTGGGTGCTTAGTCAGCACCCAACAACAATGCCTTCCAGGCCCCTGTCGGTCACAACAAAACCAGTCTGATCGTGACCCAGGGGCATTCTCAGGAGTGTTTGGGCTTCTGGCCCCTACCATTAGCAGACCTGCAGGGAACAAGCCACACACTCCTTCTTACCTCCCCTGCAGTATTCCTGACTGACCAAATGGGGCGTGGAGATCTGAGGGGACCCGACATCCTAGGGGATATCACTGTTCTCTGGGGACACGTGTACCCTGCTATGGGCACAGGAAAAGGACAGTTGAGAGCCCTGTCCAGCCTGCCCCCCAACTTCCCCCCAAGTCCAGCGATGTAATCATGGTCCCCACCCCTGACCAGAACCCTCCATGGCTCCCCACGACCCACTGCCTGCAGAGAGAGCCCCCTCCGGGCACTTCAGATGACTCCTGCCCACACTGTCAGGGTCATCTGTCACCATCTTCTCCCTCACACTAGGGGCTCAGGCCAGACATAACTACTTTCAAAAAAGCCTTCAGTATAACAGAGCACTTGAGCTGGGCTTTGGGGTCCAGCTTCAAGCCCCACTCTACCCCCTCGTTGGGTGTTGGCTGGGGTGTTATTTGGTGACTCAGTGGCATTGTCAGTATACTGGGGTAACAGCCCCACTTCCCAGGGTTACTGTGAAGGTCAAATGAGCTAATGCCTGTAACCATGGCCTAACATTTGCATACCAGAGTGCCCTTCCCTCCCATTCATCCCGCATGCCCACTGGAGGATGTGGCCACCCTCTCCGTCTCTGGGTCATTTTTCTGTCCTGGTCCTTGGCACTCTGCATTGATACTGTTTGTTCATGTGTGTTTTTCCTACTGGCCTGCAGGCCAGTGGGAAAGAAGCTATTTCTTACTCAGCAGTAGGCCTTTTGCTTAGGGCAGTGCCCAGCACAGATCCATTATTCATTCATTCATCAAAGATTTACTGAGCAATTACTGTATGCGCATGCCTTTCTAGATGCTAGAGGTAGCAGCTAACACACCATCTCTGCCCTGGTACGGCCGACACTCTAGTGGTGAAGATGGACCAAACCACCAACAAGGAACACGGCAGCGGGCAGATGGAGACTGTGCTGGGCAGGGAAGGTGGGATCTGCAAGCTAGGTTTGGTGGTGGGAGCAAAACCCGGAAGGAATGGAGAGAGGGGTCATGGGAGTTCCAGGCAGAGTGAATGAATGAATGAGCAAGTGAAAAAATGAATGCATGAGCAGGAGACTGCCCCCCTCCAGCCCCCGACCCCCCCACAGCAGCTCTGAATTTCACACTCACTGCAAACCTCAGTGTTTGCATGGAGTCCAAATTCCCATGTTCAAGCAGCAGGATGTGACATGCCCATAAGACGGCAGTTACCATGCTCCATGTAGTTACAGGCGGAAGGTGGCTGACCTTAATTAATACACCACTAATTAAACTGTCAGTACAGTAATGACCTCAGTTGTTAGCAAATCTGATTAAGGAGCTGATTCTTGGAGGCCTCAGGATTTCCCCCCATTTCATTAAGAAATCTCCCATTTTCGTTGTCATGTAAGCCTTTATTCTGTTCACTGTGCCACCACCGTGAGTGACTGAGCCCCCAGGTGGGCGCCCACTCTCAGACAGAGCCCAAATTCCATATCACTCTCTTAGGGCCCACTCCGTGGGACCCAGAGGCTGGAGGACAAGAAACTGGAGGACATGGGACACCCTGATTGATCCTGCCATGCACGGGGACACTGGAGCGAGTCTGTCAGCTCTGGCATGTGGCATACCGGGGGAAGGACACCGCTGCCCAGTGGACAGCAGGAAACAGCTATATGACCTTGGCCCAGCTCCTACCCTCCCTGAGCCTCAGTTTCCTCTTCTGCGAGATCAGCAATACCCATTTTACAGCCGTTGGTGAGAGGCAACGGGGCAGAGAAGGCTCTCGAGCCCAACAGTGCAGCGGTGTGGCAGCTAGATGCTACCATGCTTGAGTTTCCAGATGCCCTGAAAGTTAAATAGCTAGAGATACTTAGCTTCCCATCCCTGCCCCACGTCGAAAGCCCTGGGAACAAAGGTTGAGCAGCAGGTGCTAGGAGAGCCGAGGTTCTGGGTGGGGGTGAAGTAGGGGAGCAAACACACGCCCTCAGGGCCCACTGTGCAGCCAGGCCTGCTCTGGGGCTCCAATCTTTACATAAAAACCATGGGGGCAATGGCTCCTCTCCAGTCACCCCCTACTCCCCAGCTGCTTTGTAACCTCTGGTACCCATAGGTCTGGTGGCGGCACCTGGGGAAATGGCCTGGATGTCGTGGCACCAGGCCACGGGAGCCTGAGAGCTGGAGAAGCATAAAAAGACCCCCATGAATGACAGGCAGGGTACAGGGGTACAGAGCCCCCCCCAGAGGCCCTCCTTCTGTACCGGCTCAGCCCCTCTCCCAGGCAAGCGGCAGGACCGGGTTAGTCTGTGGGACAAACCTGCCAGGGGCTATGTGTTACGAGTGCTGCGTCCAGGGCTCCTGGCAGGCCAAATGAGCCTCTCCTGGCATTGGGATGAGTAGTGGAATCTGTATGGCAACTGTGTCCCTGGCAAAATCACGAGCAGATAGGCTTGAGTAGCTCCTGAGCCCAGGCAAAAGTGTGGCAGGAAGGAGACGGCTGCCTTGGGAGGACCTATTCCCAGCAACAGTGGTGGATGTGCCATGCTGGGGAAGGATTTACTATTTGTTTCCAAAAATACAGCTGGGGCCTTGTCACAGGGAGTGAGAACGCCAAGGTGTTCTGCTCACATCAACAACCAACCTGTGGGCTTTTCCACTAAAAAAGCAAATGAATATAACAGCAAACCATAGACACAAGCCACCTTCATCGCCCCCTGGGGCTCCTGTCGGGGCCTGCTGGTGCAGTGGCAAGAAGTATGTTTATTTTCCTTCACACATCATTAGTGAGAAGCTATCCCTCCATGGAGAGGGGTGGGTGCTGCTTAACTAGGGGCTCCACAGGTCCCTGTCATGCTATAGGGTTCTGAGGCCTTGGAATGGCCCCCAAGATGTCCCCCTACATAATGCTCCAGGCCTCTCCTTTCTCATCCTGGGGATTGAGCCCAGCCCAAGAGGGTCCAACTCGGTTCTCTAACCTTACAAGGTCTGAGGTCACTGAACAGCCGCGAACAGCTGAGGCACTGGGCAGGCTGCCTATGGCAGGTGCAGATGTGGAGCTGGGTCTCACCCCTATAGCTTCAGGTCCCAGAGGAGGGATCCTGCAAGGCCAGAGACCAAAGGTTGCTCGCCCCAGAACAGCACAGTGCAGAGCCCCAGAGAGCTGTGAGGGAAGCTTGCATTCTAATCCGATGTCCCCTGGGAAGCCTAGCTTAACGAGGCACGGGCTTGGGTTTCCATAAATACCCGGACCCGTGATGTCACCACCCCGTGCAGAGTTTAACAGCTTCTGCCGCTGGCTGTAGGCCCAGCAGACAAGTGCTCTGCCACTGGCCCACAGAACACCTGCGTGGCACAGGAGGACACCAATGCCCCCTGCTCAAGACGGCGGGGTTGGACCTTCACCTGTCCGCGGAGGACATAGCATCCTGTCCCCACCCCAACCGTCCAGCCAACCTTCCAACAGGCATGGCTGGTCACGAATGAGCTGGGCACAAGAGGCTTTTTCCAATAGACATGCTGAAGGCTATACCAAAAGCCAAAATGGAAGAAGTGGCGTTGAAGACCCTGCTGTATATGGATTTGGGGGGATCACCTGCCCTCAGAGATAAGGAATTTCACAGCCCAACAGAGACCTACTGACTAACAGCCTTTTTCTCTTCGTCACCACCAAAACATACCTCCGCTGCAGGAGACAAACGCTGACACCTCAGCCCGGTGGCCAGCTCCCTCGGCGAGCCACCTGCATGGCAGCCCACCCCTCCCCCCACCAAGCCCCCACTCCAGCTCCACGCTCAGCTGGGGCCCCTCTGGCTTCTGGCCCTGAGTTTCAGGCATAAACCTGTCACATATACTCACAAGTAGCGTCTTCGGCAAGCCATCCTGTCTGGGGGCAGTTTTCCCCTTCTCTCGCTCTCCAGCTGGGAAGGCTCAGCGTGGTTAGAGGAGGAGCAGGATGCTCAGGCGAGAAGTGGAAGGGAATAAAATTAAATTGAGGGGCGAGTCACATTCCCGGGGGCGGCGGGCTCCTCCGCCCAGGCTGGGGCAGGAGCAGGGGGTTGGCAGCAGCAGGCTCCGAGGGGCCCCGGGCACAGCAGGGCTCACACCGTGCCCAGAAACCTGCGAAGTCGTCCAGTCACCATGGTCGCCAGGTTGGGCGGGGGCGTCGGCCTCGCTGCTACCTGGGACCACCTCGGGCTTTTTCCCTCCCGCACATCCGGGGTGGCTGAGCGCGGGGAGGAGGGGAGGACTGGGGGGAGTCTGCGCCCGCTTTGCTCTCGCAGCATCCGGAGGAGGGGCGGGCGCTCGCGAGCCTCCCCCCCCAAAGAGCCCAAGGAGCAACGTAGTGCGGCCGCGCTGGACCAATCGCCGAAGCGCTCGTCGCCATGACAACTGCAGCATCAGGCGCGGCCACCCGGCGGCGCCCTCGCTGCAAAGTCACCCGCCCGACAGAGAGCGCCCGCGGGGGTGCGAGGCTACCGCAGCCTGCCTGGCCCCTTCCTGGCTGGCGCTGGAAACCTGGAAATCTGGTTGCTAAAATGCACGCGCTGCCCGGAGCCTGCGATGACGCTGCTTTCCAGGGTGGCTTCTCTGCCTTTGGCACAGAGACATGCAAGCCATGGAACGCACAGGCTGGCGCCCTGGAGTCAGGCCCACCGATTCCAAGCCTGGCTTTGCCTCCTAAGGGCCTCGAGGCCTTGGGCAAGCCGCTTCCCTTCTGGGAGCCTCGATTGATGCTACTGTAAAATGGGATCATTACGCCTACATCACACACAGTAGCTGCATAGATGCACAGCTGTTATTATTTGTGCTGGCCATGCCCTGGAGCTAGGGAGAATTTCTGGTCTAGCTGTGGCGCCCACTCACTCACTCATTCATTCGACAAACACCCCTGACCACTTTCCACGTGCCAGGCACTGCTTGTGGATGGTCAACTCAGTGATGAAGAAGGCAATGCTCTCAGTATTTACATCCCAAGAGGGAAACAGGAAATCAACAGGTAGTCAACTATATAATTTTACATGGTAGGGGTGAGGACAAGAAGTAAAGACGATGGAGGAGAGAGGTGGATAATGGGAGGGAAGGAGGAAGACATCTCTCAGAGGGGGCAGTCAGGGAAGGCCTCTCTAAGAGCGCACATGTGGGCTGAGACCTGACTAATGGAAGATCTAGGGAAGGAGCATTCCAGCCCGAGGGAAGAGCCAGTGTCAAGGCCCTGAGGCAGAAATGAGCAGAGTGTATTTGAGTAACACTGAGAAAGCCAGTGTGGCTGGAGTGGATGAGCCACAAGGAGGTGAAGGTGAGAAGGTCCACATCCCTCCTCTTCCCCCAGATTCACTTTTCTTTCATGCACAGATCTCTCTCTTTTCTTACCGGATGCTTAACTGATCAGAGTCTGTTTCCCTATCTGTAAATCAGGAATCCAAAACCTATCTCAGATATATACACATCTATAAGTTTTATGTCCATTATAATCCTTATGACAACCTCAATGAAGGATATGATTATCTTCCTATTTTAAGGGGAGAAAATTAAAGCCAGGGGTTTAGCAGCTGCCCCAGAGTCACACAGCTGGTGAGTGGTATGCCAGGGGTGTCTGGCTTGAGTCCTGACCCTTAAGCACCTGCAAAGCTTCCTCATTGGGAAGATTACATGAGGGAAGAGGTATGAATGCCTCGCCTCTGGTTGACAGCTCAGAGGGCCATTCCCTTTTTCCTATCCTGTCTGGACTCTCAGACCCGCTGAAGTTAGGGGAAGGAGGAATGCTGCATCCTTGAGTTTTGTTCCTTTCCTGACAGTGGAGAAAATGGAGCTCAGAGAAGGTGAGTGACTTGCCTGAAGTTGTACAGCATTGAGTGGCAGAGGTGGGACTGGAACCCAGTTCTGGCCCCATGTCCTGTATTGGAGCAGGGGTAGAGCTGAGCATCGGAGTGACTGTGGTAAATGTGGTAAATGGCATCAGAACTGCATGATGCTTCCCGATTCACCCTCTGGAAGCAAATCTTGGAGTGACCAATCTTCCTACACCATGCACTTCCCTCCCTCAGAAGAATGCAGTCGTCATGGACGAAATTCACATTTTTGTGGGCTTAACATGTTACAGATCACGCTCTTACCTCCCCCCCATCCCCACCGTCTCTCCTGACTGAAGTTGCACAAGATTTTAATAATAATGCAAACATAACAACTACAACCATGAAGGCTTCACAAGATCATTTTGTCAGATCCGATGGTTAGTGAATCCTCAGAAGTAGGTGGATTGCCACCCCCCTGCAGAGAGGTCTCACCTCTACACAGCAGAGCCCACTCACTCGAAGCCACATCTCTGTGACTCCCAAGCCCGGGGCCCTAGCAACTCCCCTCACGGTCTCCTGAAAGTGGGGATTATTTTATCACACCCATTTTCCAGAAGAGGAAACTGAGGCTCAGAGCACAGACAGCCCCTGATTGCAGAGCCAGCACCATCATCCTTTTCCTGGGTTTCCTGCTCTGTGGAGCCTTCTGGGCAGCGGGGGTGGGGGTGGGGGATGGCACCCATCTGCGTATTCGTTGCTCTCTGGCACTTCTTCCTTATAAGCTTACATGTCTGTTTCTTCTATGGTATGTTGTTAATTTCAAAATAGGGCAAATGGCGAAGACCCCAGTGTTCAGAAACAAATGCCAAGAGGGTAGGCAAGTGTTTACAGGACACCTGGGCTGTTCTGATTTCTGACGGTGGTGGGTCAGGCATCAGGGAGTCTCCAAAAATCATGGAGCCAAGGCCTGGTGGGAATTGGTGTTGGGACAGCAGCAGCCACCACTCACTCTCAGGGTCCCTCTAAAGATGCCCGCAGGCCCACCCTGCACTCCCACCTTGTCACTGTGGACCCCTGGAAACAACCCAGACTAGAAGGAGCAAGTGGCTGACAAAGAGTGGGTGGGTAAATTTTCCACATCCAGGACTCCCCTCCCCGACTGGAAAATTCCAACCTGCCGGCTGATAGGCACATTCACACAGGGAGCGTCTGGCTCCTGCACTCCGCTGCCGATGTGCCCCCATCTGTCCCCAGCGTGAAAGGAGCACAATAGCATTTGGCAAGAGGGCGGACATAAAGAGCTGGAGCACACCGTCCACAGATCCTCAGGTCACAGCACCTTCCAGACGGGCAGCTCTAGAGTCCCAGGGATCGAACCTCTTCCATGGGGGCAGTATGGAGCCCCAGGCCTCGTGCTCAGGCCACCAACTGTTCTAACCATGGAAGCACAGAACCATCCCCATTCTGACTCTTCAAAGCTCAGAATCACAAATCTTTCAAATCCCGGGTTTTTTTTTTTTTCCCCCTTTTAGCTTAAGCTTTATATTTTAAAGAAACAAAACTTAATTGCACAAATAACCCAAAGATCTCTTCTCTTTGAACAAAAGAAAATCCCCTGGCCCACTCCCCTTGCCCACCCCTGCAGAGGTAACTGATGTCCTCTGTTTGGAGCACATCCTTCCAGAACGTTTGTGAGGCAGGTAGCTACATTTATAGGCCTGTAGAAAATATAAAGAAGTACATGGACCCTAGAAAATGGTATCTTATTAAATTACGAAATTTTTAAAATTTGAGTTTCACGACACCAAAAGGCATAAAGATAACTGCAGTGAACTTCGGTGTCCCCAGCACCTACTACAAGAATTAGGACACAACGAATCTGATGGAAACCCCGTCGCCACCTCTGTTCTCTCCTCCCCAGCCCTTCCCAATTCACATACACACGTGAATTCACTCCAAAGTGAATCGTCCTATACATTGCTCCTATCCTTACAGGTGCCCACAAAGGGCAGGAATGCTTGCCCACTTTTTTAAACTTTACACAAATGGAATCACACTGCACGTCGTTTTCTGCAATTCTCTTTCCCCAGATGGAATCTCTAAAGCAGACTCTTCTTTGCTGAGTTGCCAAATCACAGGCTTTTCTGATCCCAGCCACGGGCTGGGCTCCTGGAGCTGGGAGGGGTCCGGCAGGTTCGTGCACAGCCTGCCTTGAGCTTGAACCCTCTGCTCCTCACGTGCAGGCGGCGGAGGCAGGGAGGAGGTAGCTACAGCAATTATCTCTGGAAACAGCCTCCTGGAAGCTTGGTAAACACCCTATCTGCAATGCACCGAATCCCACCAAGGTGCCCTGTCCCCTGTCCTAGGGGAGAAGCCGAGCCCCTGGCCCCAGGATACAATGGCTGCCGCTTCTCAATGCCATTTGGAGCCCGGGCAGATGGAGGCTTGGAAGGCACGGGTCTGGCATCAGTCTCTCTCCCGCTGTTGTGCCAGGCTGGCCAAGGACGGCCCTGGTCCACGGAGTCGGCCGACACCAGGAGGACACTCGCTGCAGATGCTCCCGCTGCATCTGGGCTGTGCTGGTGGGTGTGAGGAGGCGTGGGAGTCAGGCGCACCTTGGTGCGTCCCTTCTGCAGGGCTGGGACTCTGTCCTGCTCACCTAGAGGGCGGGAACCAGCAGGAGCAGAGGATGCTGGGAATAGCCTCATGCCCTTCTGAGCCTCCACTCATGAGCCTGTGAGGGGCCCGCAGCCCGATGGAGGGGGGGGCGTGACCATGAATGAGAGACACCATTGGCCAAGTGCTTGGCCAAGGTTGGACCAGCCACAGACCCTAAGCCAGAGCCGATGGGTCTGAGTGTGGCCTGGGGTGTGGGCTTCCACCCTCTCCTAATAGGTGGCTATACCCCTTCTGTGCTCCCCCACCCCCCAAGGCCCTGCACCTTCTCAGCAGGCAATGTAGCCTGGTGGTCAAGGCCGGGAGCCACCTGTGCCAACGGCCATGTGACTGTGGGCAGGTAACCCATCTATGCACTGAGGCTCACAGGGCGTCTCCCTCTACCTGCAGGTAAGGACTAAATGAGTTAACAGGTGCAAAGCAGTTAGACCATGGCCTGGTACAGCCTACTCGCACTAGAAGTGTTAGCCAGTGTGGTCATGATTCTCGAGCTGGCTGGGCTGCTGGGAAGTTCACAGAAGTGAAATTCGCTGGGCACTGGAGTCAGAAGACCAGGCTAACACCTCCCCACTCCCCGATGCCCCCAGCTGAAATGAGAGCACCCGGTGGGCCCCAAACCGACCTCACAGCACCTCCCATTTCTCACCTTTCTGATTAATTTGACTAATATTTTTCTTAAATCTTAAAAATAGTTTTTATTCAGAAGCTAAACTGTCATTATGGTACATCGTGTACTTAGTGGGCTAGTTACACCACCAATAAACATTCAAATAAATAGGAGCATGAAAGAAAAACCGCTGCCCTGAGGCCCTCTCTTGGCCTCAGGGGTCTGAGGGTCCCCAGCTGGGAAACCCCGGGCTGATGCTGGGGACACCAGGCAGGGGGAGCTCAGGGC
This sequence comes from Eumetopias jubatus, assembly GCF_037043125.1. Lineage (NCBI taxonomy): Eukaryota > Metazoa > Chordata > Mammalia > Carnivora > Otariidae > Eumetopias > Eumetopias jubatus. The sequence continues at coordinate 161,909,027 of NW_028274807.1, forward strand.
GGGTGTCCGCGCAGGCAGTGGGAAAGGCCGTGCTCATGAGCTGGGTCAGGACAGACCAGGAATACGTGTGGCAGTGTTTGGGGAAGGTCACAGGGCTGTTCATGGTTACGGTGGCGTTGGAGACTGCCTCTTAACCTTCCAGGAAGCCCTCCTGCCTTGTCTCGGCTGCAGGGTTCTATGTGTGCATGTGTGTGTGTGTGCGTGTGCGAGTGTGTTGTGTGTGTCTATCTGGGTCTATCTTTGGTGATTTGCACTGCTCGGAAACAGAGTGGAAAGGCCTCAGGCCCATATGAGGGGGGCAGCAACCCTCCATGGACACCTTACATCATCGCCACAGTCTGGTCTCCAGGGTGGTCTCCTCCTGGGTCTTCACAGGGATCTACAAAGCCGTGCTGGGCTCTGTGTGTCGTTGGGGACCAGTAAGTGTGGCCACCCACTGCCCAGCCCCCAGCTCCTAGGGCCATGAGCATTCCCTGACCACAAAGCAGTACTAATTCTCTATCCACTTGTATCTTCATCCATAGAATGCTGACTACTTCTTGCTTGGGGTCAGGCCCAGTCTAGGCAGTGGGGGGACTAAGGTGAGAGAAAGCCACATGTCCTGCCTGGGGTAAGAGAACAGGTCTTGAGGCCTGTGGTGGACAGCCGACCCCTCGCCCCACCCAGTCGCTTCCCCTCTTGGCAATCACTTCTGTACCCTGCTCAGTGTCTGGGGCTCAGGTAAGGCTGATGCTACTCCCAGGAACAGGTATGGCACTCAAGCTGGGCCCATGACAGGCAGGCCCAGACTTCACTGGCATTGTCAGGAGAGATAAACTCTGGACTTGAACTTGAATGTAAACCTGAAAGATAGGAGCCGGCACTTTCCATGGGGCTCCTTGAGAAGGGGGCCAGTGCAGGGGAAAGTCAGACTCAGAGCATAAGAGGGACAGATCCAGTGTCAGCATGGGAACCTCTGCATCCAGTCATGCCTGTAGTTTTGAGGTTAGGTGAGCTGATAATCCCATTTCCTTTAGGCCAGGTTGAAGCGGGTCCTCTGTCACTTACAACCGAAAGTCCTAACACATGTGTCTCCTAATACTTACGATTCCGAGTGAATATTATAATACTGAGTGACTGCTTCAATGGAGAATACAATGTGGTATGGGGGAAGGAGGGCCAAGTTTCTGGAAAAGGGATATAGGAAGGAAAAATGGAAGCTTCCTGGAAGGCAGGATGTTGAAGCTGAGTCTAACAGGATGACCAGAAGCTTGTCGGGCAGACAATGCAGGGAAAGGCATGCATGCAGGTGGAACAGCAGGTGTAAAGGCCTGGAGGTGAGAAGAATAACGAGGGTCAACTTACCAAATGGCGTGGGCTTCATGGTGAGGGTAATGGGGAGCCACAGAAGGATTCTGAGCAGAGGAGGGATATATGACTAAATAAATCCCTTCATGGGGTATGGGTTTAGAGGTTAGAGGCAGGGGGACAGTGCCTTTGGAGAAGGGGAACGGTGTGTCTTTAGGCTTGTGGTGGACAGCCAGCCAGCACTTCTCTCAGCCTTGAATACGTCATGGGGGGGGGGGGGGATGGGAGAGAAGAAATGCATTGGGGAGAGGTGTGGATGAGGTAGGATGGGGAGGCTAGGGCCAAAGGCAACACCCAGGTTCCTAGCTTGGGCACTGGGTGGATGGTGGTGCCATTTACCTACATGGGGACACAGGAGGTGGTGCAGGGTGCAAGGAGAGATGACCCCACTCCTTTTGGATGCGTTGGGGCTCAGTGCCTCGGGGACATCCAGGGGAAGCATCCAGGAGGCTGTAAGAATCTGGCTGGAGGCACAGCACCAGGAGATCAGGGTGGGGAGGGAGTGGGGGTGAAGGGGGAAAGCTGGGCAGAGCCCTGGGCATGTGGACACTTATGGGAAGAAGCAAAAGCCAGAGCAGGGAGGTGGTGGGAAGAAACCTGCTGAGCTCCCCTGCCCACCGGTGCGAGCTCCATGCCTTCCCATAACACATCCCCGCAAGAGCGCGCTCACTCCCAGCCCGGGACTGGGCTGCGTTCCCCGGCCCCACCCCTCAGATCCTTCCTGGGGATCCACCATCTGCCCTGTCCCTGCCACAGTGAATCAGGCCCTGCCCCTGGCTCCCCAAGGACCTGACATAACATAAAGGCATTTCTTAGCAAAAAAGAATCCAAAATAGGCACCAAGCTTCATGCTCAAAGATGTTTATCACAGCGTTATTTATAACAACAATAAACTAAAACTCCAAACAAATATCAAGGTCCAACAAATAGGAGCCAGCTACAAATACACTGTTCTGCATGTGCTGGGCTGCCATGTGATCTTTAAAAGGGAAGTTTGCAAGCAATCATGTTGACAGTTGTTAGTTAGACAAAATGTAGGTCATCAAAGTGTGTATTCGGTACGAACCCTGCAATATGAGTGTAACACAACTAGAAACATGCCAATATACCACCATTAAGAGTCCGCACCTCTGGTGGTGGAAGTACTGGTCAATTTTATTTCCCTTTTCATTTTAATTGATTTTTTGTAATTTCTACAACATGCTTAACTAAAATAAGGGGAAAATGTTGCATTCTGTGGGGGTTAGCGACACGTCTGGAGTCAGGTGGGGGCTTGAATCCAGCTCCCCCACCTGCCTCAGCGCTGGCCCGTCCTAGCTCCTCTCTCGGGCTGGTTTTCCCTCGGAGGATCCAACCCCGCCCCTCACACAGGGCTGTATGGGAACCAAATGAGTGGAATAGGCGGTGCACCAGGAAGAGTGGGTGCCCAGGACAGGTGTTGCACAAAGGTGACCAGCATCCCCAGGGGTCCTAAAATCAGGATACCATGGTGGGCGCCTGGGTGGCTCAGTCAGTTAAGCATCTAACTCTTGGTTTCGGCTCAGGTCATGATTTTGGGGTCGTGGGATGGAGCCCTGCCTCAGGCCCCACGCTCAGTGGGAAGTCTGCTTCAGGATTTTCTCTCTCCCTCTGCCCCTCTCCCTGCTCACTGGTGTGCGCTCTCTCTCTAAAATCAATAAATAAATCTTTAAAAAAAAATCAGAATGCAGTGCAGGTGACCCTTGGGCACAATGTGCTGGGCTGGGTGCTGGCTGTAGCCCTGAGTGGGTCCTACTGGACTGAGCGCCTGAGGTGGACCAAAGGGCCCCTTTCGGGCCCCTGATAGAGTCTTCAACGTTCCGTTGTAGATGGTACCACAGTAAGTCCCCTTGCAGCCTCTGACTCACTGGGTGTCCTCACCCACATTACAGATGGGGATGGAGGCTGGACACGAAGCCTGAGGTTCCCTCTAGAACCTCCCCACAGAGCTCGTTCCTGGCCTGAGGGGCATGTGGGAACCCAGGCTTAGAGTGAGGCTCCGCTGGGCTCCAGAGGGTAGGGGAAGCTGTCCAAGTTCTTCCTGTAGAGCCTCAGGCCTGGAGGCCAGGCTGGGCCTGCGGAGAGGACCATGAGCCAGGCTGACCCTGGGGAGCTCGGGTCCTGCGGTCTCCTCTCCCCACACCTCCAGCTGGCTCTGGGCCCGAGTTTCCCTCTGCCAGTCACCTGCTTGTTCTTACCAGATTCTCTAGGCCAGCGGGGGCTGATCCGGCTGCTGACCTGGGCTGCCAAGGCGGCCCGTGTGGGAGGGCTGGGGTCCTGAGTCACCCCACGCAGACGAGACACACAGCCCATCTGACCTGAGGAAGGCTGCCCCGAGGGCAGGCTGGGGTGGGAGAGGCTGGGGGCACAGCAGGCACGGACCTGGCTCTCAGGCCTCAGTTGAGGTCTCAGCCTCCTGCTTACCGGCTGTGTGACCTTGGGCAAGTGACTGTCCATCTCTGTGCCTCGGTTCCTACCCTGGAAAATGGGAAAAGCAGATCCCCTCTGAGGATGAGCACAAGAAGGGTTATGGGAGATGTGTCTGCCACAGCACACACTCAGTGAAGGCTGAGCTCAGGGAGGGCATGCTAAGCATAAGTGTCCTTGGCCGCTAGAGGCCTGTCTCGGTCTCCATTCTGGTTCATCCTTAGGAGAGGGGTCTGGGGGAAGCTAGGTACATGGAGACACCCTTGGGAGTGGGAACCAGAGGGAGTCTTCTCTGGGAGGACCAGAGAAGGGGTTCTCTGGGGCTGCGGCCTAGTCATACTGTGGCATATCATCTTGCACAAACACAAATCAGATCCATCTTGCTCTGGCTTCCCATGACCCTCAGAATAGAATCCACATGCCTGGCCTGGCATCACAACTCTGCCACTCTTATTCACATGCTGACATTCATCCCTTTGCCCACTCTGTTCCATGCCAACCTCGCTCCTGCCTCAGAGCCTTTGCACACGCTGTTCCCTTTATTAGAACACCCTCCCTCCCCCCTCCCCGCGCCCCCCCCATCACTGCACGGCTTACTCTCTAGAACTCAGCTCAGAGATCACCTCTTTGTGAGGCATTTCCTGAGCATCCTTGCTGAAATGCCCCCCCCACCCCATGCCCATTTTATTTCATCCAGAGCATTTAAACTCATCCTGTTCAGTTGTTTTTTCTTTTTCTACATGTCTGCCCTCAAGAGAATGGGTTGGGTCCCCAGTGGCAGAGTCACCACCTGTGACTTGGTCATCACAGCCTCTCCCAGTACACTGATGGGGCCTGGCATACAGTAGGTGCCTAATAAATGTTCACCAACTGAAAGAATAAATGGATACTCTCAAGCCACACTACCTGGCTCATGCCCACTGATCAGAGGGAACAAGGGCACCACCCTATAGCTTCTCATTATTCCCACATGCCTCAACCTTTGCAGGTTTGGTAAAAATCCCAGCCCAGGCGAACGTTCTTCCCACAGTCTAAATCTGCACAGGGTAATTACTTGCGCATTCGCACTAATAATAGGTCTTATGATTATAGTTTATTTGCTGCGATTTTAGTTAATGGACCGGATGGAATATTTGCATGTGGAAAGTTCCCCAGCTATTTCAGGGAGCTCCCAAACTCAGAGCTCAGAGGAGAAAGGCTCTTGATGCAGTAAGAGCCTTAAGTGCAGGCGACAACCCCCCCCCCGCCTTATGTCTCTGTCTCCATCTCCTCACCTGTAAAATGAGGTGATAACACCTACCTTGCAGGGAAGGAGTCTGTAGGCCAATCCCAAACCTCCACTGCCACAAACACTGCGCCATGGGCTAGCGCTCTTTGTACCAGTATCCAAGCAATGGCTTGCTTTAAGTGGATTTTTTTTTTTTAACTTGAATGCATTTAAAAGGGAAACTTTCTTTCCCTGCCCTAAGTGGAAACCAGAATCATTTGTCTGAAACATATCTCATGGAAGAGAGACCCTGAGGTTTTGCGACACATTTATGGATTTGTGTGTTCAATGCCTGTCTCTCCCACTGGATCACTGGCTCCTTTCTCTATCCTCTAGACTGCTGAGCCCCCAGGGGTACACAGTAGATGCTCATCGAGTCAGTGGTGAATGAACCGATGGCGGAGTCCCACCAGCAGGAGAACTGAAGGCTCCAACGGAGCTGGCCCTCCATGCATCTGTTCATTCTGTGCCTACTGCATGAGCACCTACTGTGTGCCGGCACCTACTAGGTGCTGGGAAACAGCAGTAAACGAGACGATGTCTTTTCGGTTCCTCTCTCCTTCCCAGTCCCCTCACCTGGCTCCTCCTTGTCGCCTTGTCCCTGGCCACTTACTGTCCGCACTCACCCCTGGTGGTCTCACCAGCCTCCTGTCTTTGTAAACCACCCAGACGCTGACCATGCCCATGTTTATATTTCCAACGTTGACCTCTCTGCTAATGCTGGACCTAAGGTCCAGGAAGGACTTCTAGGACAGTGTAAGATCAGCTTCGCCCTCTCCCTCGAAAACGGCTCCTCCTGCTGTCTCATTCTTTTGGCAAAAGGCGGCTTCACCCTGCCACTTGCTCTCTCCTTCTCACGCCCCATGCCTCCCCTGCCTGCTTTGGCTTCTCCACGCCTCCGTGGCCCATCCTGGTCCCGGCTACCCTCTGGATGACCGGAGAAGCCTCTCTATTCTCTGATTCTGGCCTGGCTCTCGACAGCCTATCTACAGATAGCAGCCAGATTTGATCCTTCGGCTAAAAGTAAGCAAGGCATGTTAACCGTTCTGCTCAGCACCCTCCAGGGCTCCTGCCCCACTCGGAGTAAATACTGAAGTCCTTGCAATGACCCACAAGGCCCTGCATCATCCCCCTGACCTGTCTTCTGTCCCTCTCCCCCTTGCTCACTCTGCCCCTGGCACAACAGCCTCTTCTTTCCTCCAGCCTGTGAGGCCCTCTCCTGCTCCAGGGCTTTTGCATGTGCTGTGGTTTCGGCCCAGGGGAATAGTAAACCTATTTAACAATAGGCACTGACCTGACCACTCGGAAACACCTCCTGCGATGCTAGGTATTAACTCCTTTGTTGCAAGTCCTGGGGATCTGTGAGGGGGACCAGGAGTGGGGTGGGGCAGCGTGGCAGCAGCCAAGGGGCCATTCTGGGGGCTCAGGCAGTGGTCTTCAACTTACTGGCATGAAAATCTTTCAATATTTTAACAAAGGCGTGTACTTGTTGAACATTAGCCCTGATTCGGCCTGGCCGCCTCCTCTCCCAGCCACCTGCTTACGGCTTTGTCTTCTCCAGGTCTTTGCTCAGGGTCCCCTCCTCAGTAGGTCCTGCCCGATCCTTCCCCAGTACACACTGTCGGACCCCATTCATGCCTTTTCTCCTTAGCGCTTGTCACCCTCAAAACTCTGCCTTGCCCCCAAGTGGAAACAACTCAAGTACCCATCAAGAGATGAACGGATAAACAAACACGGTCTGCCATACAATGGAATATTATTTGGTCATAAAAAGGAAGGAAATCTGACACAGGCTACAACCTGTGTGTGGATGACCCCTGAAAACATTGCGGGAAGACATCAGTCACAGAAGACCACAGATTGTATGATTCTACTTACACGAAATATCCGGAATAAGCAAATCTCTCAGGGCAGGGTAGATCAGCGGCTGCCAGGAGCTTTGGATCTGGGGGGTTGTGGGGAGTGAGTTCATGGGGACAGGGTTTCTATTTGGGGTGATGAAGAGGTTCTGAAATCGATTTTGGTGATGGCTGTACAACTGAGCGATTACACTATAAACCACTGAATTGTACACCTTAACAATAACCACGTATTTTCAATTATGTATCCTGGTTTTCGGTCGGTCCCCTCCTCCCGTTACTGTGTTAGCTCCATGAAAATAAGGTTTCTGTCTGTTTTGTTGACTGCTATATTCCCAGTGTTTGGGACACAGTAGGTGCTCAACAAAACACTGAATGGGTGAGTGAATGAAATCTGAGCTCAAGGCACAGCTCCATAGCGAGCCCCAGCACTCAAATCCCCCATGTTGTCCCTCTCTGTGTCCGCATCTGCCCCCACTGCTGGCCAGGAGCGTCCCCGCAGGACAGGTCTATGAGGTGTGGAGGGTGAGGACGCCACAGGCCTCTCTTAGGGTAGGTCCAGGCACACACCTGGTCATCCATGCATCTGTTCATTCAATGCATGGATCCTCTTCTGGCCCACACCTCCTCCCCATACCACTGCCTGGGGCTCCTTTGCTCAATACACATTGCCTGGGCACACCTGTGTGTCCTGGGCATTTGCTGGGTGTGAGGGAGACACACTGGAAGACCTCATACCCTCTAACTGGTAGGGGCTGACTGGAGAGCTCTGATCTGGGGCTCATGACCAGGGTCCAGGAGGCTCCCCTCCCCTCCCCCCATGCTTGCTTGGCCGAGGACAACGAGGGCAGAGGGGTTGGGACTGTATCCACCAGCCCCCTGGATGCCTTGACCAAAAATGCCCCGCTGCAAGGGCAGCATGTGGGACCACACTGTCCTTCCCCTTCTCGCGGCCCATGTTCCTATCTCCCATGCCGGATTCCTATTGCCTTCCCCCATGGTGGTTTTATGTAAGCTGTAGCTGAGGGGGCGCGGCAGGACGATGATCTGCGTAGGAGGGAAATCGAAGGAGCTCCCTCCTGGCCGAGTGAATGACCCAGATGAGGACCTTGGGCAGGGAAGGGAGACCACGCTTACCCGCACTGACCAGGAGCTAAATGGGTTTCTTGAATTGAGCCTCAGATATCGCTTCCGGGAGCTGCCGAGGGCGGGTTTGGATGACTTGATGCAGTTATTTGTGTTCACATTTGCTTTTTAAACATGTCCTTGCATAGTACATATGCAGGATTCCAAAGCGCAAAATGCCGAAGGTTTATGGTGAAAAGTCTGGTCTCGCCTCTACTCTAACCTTCTCAGCTCCGTGGCTCCCATTCATAGAGGCAACCACGGCTCTCAGGTTTTCTGGTAGGCTTCCTGTGAAGGAATTGTTTTGTTTTTGTTTTGTTTTGTTTTTCCAGAAACAAGCAAATATGGGGCAAAGACTCTGAACAGATATTTCTCCAAAGATGATGTGCACATGGTTAATAAGCACATGAGAAGATGCTCAGTATCACCTGTCATTAGGAAAACGCACATAACGAGAAACTACTCCTTACCCGCGAGGACAGCTAAAGGAAAAAACACACGGTAACAAGGGCCGGGGAGGACGTGGAGAAGCAGGGGCCCTCACACGCTGCTCGTGGGAATGTGAATGGGGCAGCCGTCGACACAACCCCCCCCGCCAAAACGTTCGCAGCAGCATTGCCCAGAACAGCCAAAGAGTGGAATAGACCCAGGTGTCCATCGACTGTCGAGTGGATAAATAAATAAAATGTGTCCTGCTCGGCGGGAAGCCTCCTTCTCCCTCTCCCTCTATCAAGTGTGTGATAGTTCTCCCTCTGCCTCCGCCCCTTCCCCCGGCTCGTGCTCTCTCTCTCTCAAATAAATGAATAAAATATTTTTAAAAATTCATTTATTTGAGAGAGAGAAAGTGCGAGAGAGCAGCAGTGGGAGAGAGAGAAGCAGGCTCCCCGAAGAGCAGGGAGCCTGACACGGGACTCGATCCCAGCACCCTGGGATCATGACCTCAGCCCAAAGCAGCTGCTTAACTGACTGAGCCACCCGGGCGCTGCACACAGTTGGCTCTTGAACAATGCGGGGGGGAGGGGCTCTGCTCCCCACGCAGTTGAAAATCTGCATGTAAGTTTTGACTCCCCCCAAACCTCACTAATATCCTACTGTTGACCAGAAGCCTCACCAACAACATAAACAGTTACTACATATGTTTATCTATTACACACTATATTCTCCCAATAAAGTAGAGAAAAAAAAATTAAGAAAATGATAAAAAAGAGAAAACATATTTACAGGGCTGTTCTGTACAAAATCCACCTGAGTGGACCCACACAGTTCAAACCCGTGTTGTGCAAGGGTCAACTGCACTACTATCAAGTGTGTGATAGCATTGTGTCTAAAAAACAATGTACATACCTTCATTAAAAAAGGTTTAGTTGCTAGAAAATTCAACCATCATTTGAGCTTTCAGTCAGGCTAAATCTTTTTGCTGGTGGAGGGTGTTGCCTCGATGCTGACGGCGGCTGACCGGCGGTTGCTGACGGCTTGCGGGGGGGGGGGGGCTACAGCAGTTTCTTAAAATAAGACAACAATGAAATTTGCCGCATCTGCTGATTCTTCCTTCATGAACCATTTCTCTGTAGCCTGTGACGCTGTTTGATAGCACTTTACCCCCAGTAGAATTTCTCTCAAAATTGGAGTCCACCCTCTCAAACTCAGCCGCTTCTTTATCAACTAAGTTTAGGTCATATTCTAGATCCTTTGTTGTCATTTCAACAATCTTCACAGCATCTCCACCAGGAGTAGATTCCATCTCAAAAACCACTTTCTCGGCTCATCCATAAGAAGCAACTCCTCATCCGTTCAAGTTTGATCATGAGATTGCGGCAGTTCAGTCGCGTCTTCAGGCTCCCCTTCTAGTTCTAGTTCTCTTACTATTTCCACCACATCTTCAGTTACTTGCTCCCCTGAAGCCTTGAACCCCTCAAAGTCATCCATAAAGCTTGGAATCAACTTTTTCCACACTCCTGTTCATGGTGATATTTTGACCTCTTCCCATTCATTCCCACGAGTCATGAATGTTCTTTTTTTTTTTTTTTTTTTAAGATTTTATTTATTTATTTGACGGAGAGAGAGAAAGAGCACAAGCAGGGGAGGGGCAGGCAGAGGCAGAGGCAGAAGCAGGCTCCCCGCAGGCCAGGGGGAGCCTGATGCAGGGCTCAATCCCAGGACCCTGGGATCAGGACCTGAGTCGAAGGCAGACGCTTAACCAACTGAGCCACCCAGGTGCCCGAGTCACGAATGTTCTTAATGGCATCTAGAATGGTGAATCCTTTCCAGAAGGTTTTCCATTGACTTTGCCCAGACCCACCAGAGGAATCACTATCTGTGACAGCTAAACAGCTTCATGAAATGTATTTCTTAAACAGTAAGACTTGAAATCAAAATGATTCTTTGATCCACAGAATACAGAATGGATATGTTGCCAGGCATTAAAACAACATTAATCTCATCGTGTATCTCCATCAGAGTTCTTGGGTGACCAGGTACATTGTCAATGAATAGTAATATTTTAAAAGAATCTTCTTTTCTGAGCAGTAGGTCTCAACAGTGGGCTTAAAATATTCAGTTAACCATGTTGTAAACAGATGTGCTCTCATCCAGGCTTTGTTGTTCCAGTTACAAAGCATAGGCAGAGTAGATTTAGCATAATTCTGAAGGGCTCTAGGATTTTCAGAGAGTAAATGAGCACTGGCTTCAACTTCAAGTCACCAGCTGCATTAGGTCCCAACAAGAGAGTCAGCCTGTCCTTCGAAGCTTTGAAGCCAGGCATTGACTTCTCTTGATCTCTGAAAGTCCTAGATGGCATCTTCTTCCACTAGAAGGCTGTTTCATCTGCATTGAAAATCTGTTGTTTAGTGTAACCACCTTCATTAAGGATCTCAGCGCGATCTCCTGGGTAACGTGCTGCAGCTTCTACATCAACACTTGCTGCTTCCCTTTGCTCTTTTATGTTATGGAGACGGCTTCTTTCCTCCACCTCAAGAACCACCTCTGCTAGCTTCACACTTCTCTTCTGCAGCTTGCTCACCTCTCTCCGCCTTCTCAGAATTACGGAGAGTTAGGGCCTTGCTCCCCATTAGGCTCTGGCTAAGGGAAGGTTGTGGCTGGTGTTCTCTTCTCTCCAGACCACTACAGCCTTCTCCATATCAGCATTCAGGTTGTTACACTTTCTTACCATTTGTGTGTTCACTGGAGTAGCACTTTTCATTTCCTTCAAGAACTTTTCCTTTGCGTTCACAACTTGGCTAACTGTTCGGTGCAAGAGGCCTAGCTTTTGGTCTGTCTCAGTTTGCAACATGCCTTCCTCACTAAGCCGAATCATTTCTAGCTTCTGATGTAAAGTGAGAGATGTGACTCAGTTTCACTTGAACAGTTAGAGGCCACGGTCAGGTTATTAACTGGCCTGATTTCACTACGATTGTGTGTCAGGGAGCAAGGAAGCCCGAGGAGAAGGAGGGGGACGGGGGATAGCTGGCCAGTGGAGCAGTCAGACCGCACACCTTTATCGATTAAATTCCCCACCTGACATGGACATGGTCCACGACACCCCAGAACAGTTACAAGAGTAACATCAAAGATCACAGGTCACAGATCACCATAACAAATACAGCAACGACAAAGAAGTTTGAAACATTGCAAGAATTACCAAAATGTGACAACGAGACATGAAGGGAGCAAATACTGTAGGAGAAATGGTACCCCCAGATTTGCCTGAATCAGGATTGCCACAAACCTTCAGTTTGTAAAAAATGCAATATCTGCAAAGTGCAATAAAATGAGGTATGCTTGTACTCACAAAATATTTGATGAATGAATGAATGAATGAATGAATGAGTCTGCTTAGAGGACAGATAAAGTCGCTGGGCTTTTTACTCAAGGGATCCGACCTCTTCCTTCGCCACCAACCCGGCCAACTTCTCTCCCTCCTCACCTTCCTTCTTGGCCTCCCTGCGAATCCCTCCTCCATGGCTACTGCAGAGGCAGGGGCTGGGTCCTGGAAGGTCCTGGAAGCCCCATGTGAGACAGGCCCCATGATACTCCAGAGAAGCCCCAGCTTCACCCTGGCTGGCCTCTCTGAGTCAGCGGCCACCCCCGTGTCCACATCCAGCCAGTCCTCAAGTCCTGGCCCGTCGTCAAGCCTGCCTTTGGATTCACGGAAACTGAATGGCTCTGACATGGAAGCAAAGACAGGGGTTTCCCCGAGAAAGCCACATCCACGGGGAGCCCCTGCCAGCCTGAGGGCCCTGGAGCCCAGGGATGTTCCCATGAAGTTCTCAGAAGTTCTGGGGTTGGTCCAATCCCAATGTCATGGGGTGTAATACTCAGATATCCCAGCAGAGGGCAGTGTGTGGCTGCTACAAAGTTCTGGAAAGAGTTGCCTACAAAATCTTCGGTACCCAAGGAGATCCGGAGAGGCCCAAAGCACCTGGCTCTCTCCCAAGCCTGCCCATGAGACCACCACTACCCTCCACGTCCATGCCCATGCCTTACTCCCTGGCTATAATGCCGTCTCCTCATCTCTGTCTCTGACAACCCGAATTCCTTCTGCTCCTTCATGTTCTTAAGGGTTAATGGGGCTTTGTCTGCACACCTGTCCCCAACCCTGTGCATAGAACACAGTTCACCAAGACGCCCCTCACGCCCTAAATGCTCTGGCCCCGGCTCGTCCCCCTGGGCTCACCCCCCAACCCGTGGCCCCTCTCTCTCTCTGCTCCAGGCATGCTGTTCTTCTTTCCATCCTATAATGAGTGAACTTCTTATGCCTCAGGGCCTTTGCGCTTGCTCCCTCTGCTTCCCAGCCCCATAGATGGCTCCTCCCACCACTGAGTTCTTGGCTCAATGTCACAGGCGCAGAGGCCCTCCCTGACTGCCCTGGCAATGTCCTTCCCAGTCCCGAAGAGTCTTGTCTCTGGCTCAGCACCTGGAATTATTTTAGCTCCACCCGGGTCCTAAGTCCCAGATGTATCCCAGCAGTCTGTCTCTGAGAGCCCAGGGAGGTGGGCTGAGCTGCGACTGGTCAGCTGCCATAGCGTCCTGAGGACGCTAATTCAGCCTTTCTCAATTTCCATTGTCTGTCTTTCTTTCATATTTTAATCCAAGGCATTTGGGGGCCTGTCTCCCTCATCCCTGCAAGGGGCTAAGAGGCCCGGCCCGGTCCTTCCTGTGCTCAGGAAGACCCACCCTGGATCTGACACGAGGCTCAGGGTGAGCACAGGCTCCACACTGTCACCAAGGAGATCATGAGCCCCTGAACAAGAGCAGCATTGTCTCAGGGAGGGGACTGCTACCGTGTGACCCTGGGGGATCGCCTCATTCTGACCCTCAGGCTCCTCATCTGCGACATGAGTGCAGGGGGAGTACCAACCCTGCTCTTGGTTTGCCGTGACGAGGTGGCCGCAGAGAAGCGATCAGATCCACGGATGGGGGCCTGAGGGCGTGTGGTCACAGCAGCCTCTTTCTTCCCCTCGGGCCCACGGTACAGAAGTTAGGGGCCTGCCCCTGGCCACACTGCTGGGCAGAGGGGCTCAGGGACCAAACCCAGGCCAACAGACTCAAGCAACCACAAGCTCCAGGGCCTTCTCCCAGTGAGTCAGGTACCTGCTAAGCTGTGTGACCTGGGGTAGAGTGCATGACCTCTCTGGGCTTCCACTGGAAATTCAGGGAGGGTGAGAGTTGAGGTCAATCATTACCTCCCCAGGGAGGTGGGGGACACATTTAGATTGTTCATAAACAGACTTCAAAGATGTCCAATCACATGCTAAGAGAGGTAGGTATTGTGTGTCTGGTGCACAGCAGGGGCTCAGAGGGGTCCCCACTGCGCTGTGTTACAGTGGTGGCAACTATGGTCACCCGTTTGAGCTGCGACCAGAGCCAGGTCTTTCCCTCTGAGCACCCTCCCTCCTCTTCACTTGGCTCTTGGCTGACTTCATGTAGCTCCATAAAGATGCTCCACAGGTGAATGCACCAGAGGTGGCCTCCATCCCTGTCCCTGGGCTGTGTGTGATGTAGTCCAGGTGAACACTGCCTTCCCCAGAGGTGAGCCCAGCTAAGTGGGGTCCCGCCCTTCCTGAAGCCCCCTTGTGGTTCCCCTAACCAAAGCATGGCAGGTCCCCCCCGCCCCCCCAGGCCTCCTGAGCCAGAAGCCGGGGCGGGTCCAGCCCTCGGGGTGTTGACAGCCTTCCTGCCGACATCCATGCTGCCCCACTAGGGAGACACTCCCTCTCAGGGAGGCAGGATCACAGGCTTTGGGGGCCAATGGAGCAAAGGATATTTTAGAAAATGGGTTCCCTACTTAATGCATGCCCTGCACCTCCCAGAGGCCAAGCCTACTTCCTGCTCAGTGATAATCATGGACACCCCCTCCCTCCCCAGCCATCTGAGGCTTTTTCTGCCACTCCAAGTCTCCAGGTAGGCCCAGTGGGGATGCTGAGGACACAATCACCAGCCTTTTAGGAACTAGTGTTTGTGAATGAAGCGTGGACGTCTTCTTGCAGAGGATGCTGAGTGAGCCTTTCGGGGCTGGCAATTTGCAGAGCACTCCAGATGTGGCAGGACAATGGGGGTCTGATTGGCAGGAGAGCGGGAGGGGCCAGCAGCTGCAGCTGCAGAGCAAGGAAAGGTAGGGGGGCAGGAGGAGGGGGGGCCTGCAGGAAAATCTGCAGGGCGGTGGGAGCCCCGCAAAGGCATGGGGTGGGGCAGGTCTCATTCTACAGCCCCAAAATAAAAGCGCTGAGCCAGCTGAACAGGAGAAAGGCCTGGGCAGGAAGCAGAGGGGCTGGAGGGAGGCAGAGGAGGGAGACAGCAAGCTTCCCCTGAGAACTCCGTAGTTTGCTCATTTATCTGGCTAACTCATTCATTCACACATGCACGCAGGAACGCCTTTGGAAGGCAACACGATGGAGTGGCAACATCTCTCAAGAGTCATTCAGACTCTGTGGTTTAAATTCTGGCTCCTTCACATATTTGGGTCCTTCTGCCTCAGTCCCCACGTCTGTGCAATGGGCTTGGTATGAGGCTAAGAAAGGATCTTACAGGCAAAAATGCCCAGCACCACCCCTGACTCTTACTAGGGGCTTACTAAATGTGGGCTCAGCTTTCCTATCTCCTCTTTTCCTTCTCAACCATTCTGACATCTTTTGAGTACTTAGTATGTACCAAGAATTGACCTGGGCAGTGGCAGACAGACAAAGACAAGACCTCTAGGCCAGGCTCTGGCTCTTGGGAAGTTCCCAGTCTTGGAGGCAGAGGGTAGTGAGGGACAGGCCTCTAAGTGATATCAGGGCAGGGGAGAATGTTCATTCATTTATTCACTCATCTCTTTACTTATTCATCCAATAAAATTTATTATGTCATTGCACACCGGGCTGCATAAAGCACCGACCCTTCCCAGGAAGGATTCACAATCTAGCAAGAATCAGGTATGTCTGGAACATAGAAGGCAAGAAACTGACTCAGTACTGGGAAGGCAGCACAGAGGAGGTGCCATCCGAGGTGAGTTTTGAAGGATGCATAGGAGTTCCCTGGGGGGAAGGAGATGAAGTGCAGAGAGCACACTCCCAGAAAAGAAACAGAATGAGCAAAAGCATAGCAGCCTCCTGGTGCTTTGAAAGACTGTCCTGGCAAAGGGCACACTTGCTTGGCTCTAGACCCAGAATACTGTCTCCATGCCCTAGGAAGGTACAGAAGCACCCCCAGCTGTGCTCGGTAACTGGTTCTGGGCCTTCAGTGATAGTTATCATTTACTGAGCATCTACTCTGTGCCTAACGTCTCCCAGGCCTGTGTATACATGGTCTCCTTTCATCTTTGCACACCTTTGAGAGGGGTCTGCATTTCTCAGGGCTCAGGAGGAAACTGAGGCTCAGAGAGAGAAGGTAACTCACCCTCCGATACCACCGGTCAGGAGAAGAGCCGGGATTTGAAATCAGATCTGCCAAACACCAAAATAATGCTCTTCGCCTGCCTTGCATTTGGACATGGCTCCGGGGCCCCCTGGTCACTAAATTGTCCACATGGGATCTCAGCTCTGTTTGGTTGCATGCCTTGCAACCCCCAGGTCCTGCACCCGGGGCCTCTAGCCTCTGGCCATGCTCCCAGGCTGGCATTAACCCTTCTGGATTTCACACCACCACCCTTCACCTTAGAGGTGCTAGCCTCAGCCTTCCCCTCTGTGAAATGGAACCTGGCCCCTCAGCTCTGCCATTCCTGCCACGCCCCTGCCCACTCTCTGCATCCACATCTGCAAAACCCTGATAAACCATCTCTGGGCCTTTAAGGGCCTTTCATTTCTCCAGCCATGCTTTTCTCTACATTTTAATAAGCTGCTTGCAAAATTGGTGATTGATGAGTAAGAATGAGGAGGATGTGGGGCTGAACATTTTTTTTCTTGGAATCGCTTCTGGCTGCGCACTCAACTTTAAATTGATTAATAACGTGCAGGTCCAACATTAATTATCAGCCATTTGTCACTGGGGAAGGCTGGAGCCTGAGCCCCGTTTGCAGCCCTTCTCTTCGTGGCCAGCTCCGTGGCGTTGTGGGAGAGGTCCGGTGGCCCCTCATGGGCACGGAAGGCCCCCGACACTTAAGGACCTTGATGGCCTCAGTCCGATACCCTGAGCACTGTGGCAGCTTCTAGAGGCCAAAACCGAGCACCCCAGGGTGCTGGTGTCCCTGACATCTGCCTGCCCCAAGGCGGCTCATGGCCTCACCGGACCCTAGGCTGGCTCTGAATAAGGTGAAGGGGATACCAGAAGACCCCGGGATTTCTTCATTCAACCAACACTGACTGAGCAATGATGACATGCAGCCATTCTTTGGGCACTGAGGGCACAGCAGAGAGCAAGACAAGGTCCCTGACTTTTGGGGAGGCTCATAACAGAATCATAGGGAAGTGCAGGACCGTCAGAAAAGCAAAACTGGTAAGGTCGGAAGGGCCGGGAAGAGGTCAAGATTACCCACTCACACAGGGGATGAGGAAGACCTTGCTGAGGAGGTGCATGAGGGAGGGAGCCAGAGAGATATCTGGGGAAGAATGTTCATGGCAAAGAAAGCAGCAGTGCAAAGGCCCTGGAGTAGGAGGAAATGGATGATTAAAAATAACACTTTGTTACATGAAAAAAGCCAGTCTCAGGGCGCCTGGGTGGCTCAGTCGGTTAAGCCTCTGACTCTTGGTTTTGGCTCAGGTCAGGATCTTAGGGTCATGAGTTCGAGCCCTGCATCTGGCTCTGTGCTCAACAGGGAGTCTGCTTGGGATTCTCTCTGCCCCTTACCCTGCTCACATGCATGCTCTTTCTTGCTCTCTCTAAAATAAATAAATCTTTAAAAAAAAGAAAGAAAAGCCGGTCACAAAAGACCACAGAGCATATGGTCTCATTTATATGAATGTCCAGGATAGGCAAGTCCACAGAGACAGAAAATGGGTAAGTGGTTGCCAGGGGCTTGGGAGATGGGGGAATGAGGAATGACTGTTAATGGATACAGGCTTACAGGCGATGAAAACATCCCAAAATTAGATAGTGGTGATGGTTGCACAACTCTGAATATACTAAATCAACTGAATTGTGTGCTTTAAATGGGTGAACTTTATAGTATGTAAATTACACATCAATAAAGCCGTTACAAAGTAACTGTGTCATATGTTAGGTCATCATTAGCACCATGCAGGAAAAGGAATCGGGATAAGATGGGGAGGGGGGTTAGGAGGTGACACTTGAGCAGAGACCTGAGCGGAGTTTCAGGGCCAGGAATGGGTGACGTGAGCCATCTGCGGAAACTGACGCCAGAGTTAGGCATGGGGGCCATATCAGACTCCAACCTGGGAGTGCCAGAAGGTACTTGGTGGGGTGTGAGCGATGAAGTCTCAGGTGTGCAGGACTGCATTTCATGAGGATTTGACACTTTAAAATCACTAAGAATTGCATCATCTCCAAGCTAGTGGGACAAATGATGTTTCAGGCTCAGGTCCCTTGGGTGGTGACAAAGGTCACCACAGTCCTCTGCTCAGAGTGAAGACGGCACTCTGCAGAGCTTACAGGTAGCAGTGATCCCACGCCTGAGTGCTGGCACACAGATCGGTAGCCCTCAGGGGCCCCACTTAACTCGTGTCAGCGGTGGAGCTTGATATCCTAGGAAATAAAGGTCAGCATTTATAGGAATTAACCAGGCAGAGGGAAATGGGCTTTTCCAGATCACCCTGGGGCTCCATCTCTGGGAGGGCTCCTCGGCCCTAAGTTTTAGGAAAACAGATATTAGCGTTTCCCCAAAGGCCCCCCCCCGCCCCCCAGGGCAGCTTCGGAAGCCAGGAAAGTCCCCGCAACCCTTCCAATGTTCACTGTTGATGCCCCATTCACCCCCTCTCCCCATAAAAGCAGAACCATCAGTGAAGGAGGTGGTTGTATCCCTGGGTTCCTGGCAGAGGGCACAGCACCTGCAAAGGCCCTGAGGTGGGAGCATGCCTAGTGTGTTCCAGGATCAGCAAGGAGGCTGATGTGGCTGGTGCAGAGGGAGTGCTGGCAGAAGTCAGGGGAAGAGGAGTCAGAGGATCGGCTGGCACAGGCCTTGGACGGCCTTGGCTTTTACTCTAAGGTGGGAGCCTTGGGAGGGTTCTGAGCAGAGGACAAGAAGGGCCCCTCTGGCTTTATGCTGAGAACAGACAGTAAGGAGGCAAGAGCAGGAACAGGAGGAGCAGGGAGGAGGCTGGTATGAGCGGCCCCATGACCTTGAGTGAAGATCCACCAGACTCTCCCAGGGAGGGGCAGGGGGATCAAATAAGCCAGATGAAGACCATGGTCCTTCTTCCAAAATGAGACCTGCTTGGCTTTTTCCTCTTCTTTCTCTACACCATGCTTTTCCTACATCTAGGTCTTTGTACACACTGTTCCCTCTACCCGGGACACTCTTCCTTCTCTGCTATTTTGCCTGGTGCAACTTCATCCTCAGGCTCCTCACCCCATGGGTGCAGGAGGTCCTTCCTCTGCTGAGGGTGGCACCCCAGGGTAAGGCACTTCCCTCCCATCCACACAGCGGGCTTGGGCCTTCAGTGTAGACAAGTCTCCATGACATCTCCCTGAGCTCCGCCCTCAGAGCTGGGACAGAGCCAGGGGCTGAGGAGACCACAGGGTCACCTATCCTCAGGTCAGTGGTTGGGGTGGATGGAAGGGGTGGTGCAGACACTGGGCACAATGCCACCAAGTGCGGGTAAATCCAGCAAAGCCCAGAACTCTGGGCCAAGTCAGGTTGTGTCTCTGGCTGAATTTTGCAGAGCCTCACACTTTGTTCGTTGATTAATTATACAAATGTTTACCGAACCCTAGTCTAGGCCCTGGGGATTGGGCAGTAAGTAGGAAAGACAGTTACTGCTACTGTGGGGGAAGGGGTGCCCACGAAAGAGACTTTGAGAGGGCACTAAGTTTTGTGAAGGTGCACGGGGGTGGTCAGGGAGGGTTTCCTCAAGGAGGTGACCTTTGAGCTGAGACCTGGACAGCGACAAGGTACCAGCCATGCAAAGACCTGGGGGCACTAGTGGTTCAGACAGGGACCGGCAAGTGCAAAGGCCCCGAGGCCAGAGAACGCCCCATGCGCCTGAAGAGCTGCAATGAGAACAGAGTGTCTGGAGGGGAATGCTTTGTGAAGAGGAGGTTGAGGGGGAGGCAGGGCAGGTGTGATGGGGAGCCTGGATTTTATGCAAAGCGCAAGAGAAAGCATTGGACAGTTCAAACCAGCAGCATGAAGTCGTTTGTGCTTTTAAAAGCTCCCTCCGGCTGCTGAGAGAGTAGAAAGGAAATGGAGACCCAGAAGACCCCTGGGGGAGTGGGTCAGGGGGGTGGAGGGCAATGGTGCTGCCTGAAGGGCCACAGATGCTCAAGCCTGGATGGGAATTCAGGGGGCAGCGGAGGTATAGGCTGGAGATAGAAATTTGGAGGCCATCTTTCAATTTTATTGTTTCAGAGATAAACCCTTGTAAAGTCCAGGAATCAATAAACAGACTAACACTGGCCATCTTCCCCATCCAGATCCTGGGAGAGCATTTCACGAGTAAGTGCTTTCCAAATGACTCCGGTCTAGGGAGGGCAGCGGGGGCGGTGCAGTGAGATAGAAGCCCAGGCACCAGCCAGAGCTTGATAAACTCTGCCCACGCCTCGATGGCATCCACTCACCAAGGGCAGGGTGAATGATCACCGCACACATTCTAGAGCAGCATGGCCCGAGACAGGCGGAGGCTGGAGAGCCAGCCCCTGGGGACACCAAGGGGGACACCAAGGGAACAGAGCCACATCTACTCCATGAGTTGGGGCGAAGTACTGCCCTGGAGGCCTGATTTCCTAGCTGTGTGGCCTTGGGTCCTGGCCGAGGACCTTTAGTTTGCTCTCTGTGAAATAGGCATAAAAACATGTGTGCTGCAGGGGTTGTACAAGAAGGAAGTGAGCAGATACACACATCAGTGGTTCTCCTTGGCGGGGCTGCAGGCCCCGGGGAGGGGGGTGGGGGTCCTAAATTTGGGGGAGGTGTTCACTGGTTGCCATGGTGATGTCGTAGTCACATCACAGGCTACAGCTGTCACCTGCAGGCCACCAGGTGCTCCCCCTTCCAGGCCTTGGCACACACAGTTCTCCCTGGAACTGCACAGCACACAGACCTGTGTGTTGTTTGTCTCACCCCCTAAAATGTGAGCTCCAGGAGGGCTGAGACTTGGGGCAGTTTATGCTACTGAGTCCCCAGCCCTGAGGATGGTGCCTGCCACAACCCCTTCTTTTTGCATCTAACTTTACACTAACACCAGGGCTCGGGAGTTGCCAGATGAGGAAACTGAGGCAGGAAGAAGTCTGTTACTTTGTCTGGCTAGGAACTCCTCTGACCCCAAGCAGAAACACTGCTGGTTCCCCAGCCAGAACTAGTAGACTGGGGCCTCTCCAGGAGGCTGGGGGCTCCTCAGCGCCCCTCCCCAATCCGTGTTCCCAGCCTGCCCAGGGCCGACCAGCTCAGGGAAGGGGCCGCATCGATTCCTGCCACCTCCGTAAGCCAGAGCTGTCTGCGCGCTCAGATACCATCAGCTTCCCATTAGGCAGATCAATAGCTTCCACTGGTTTCCAATTTGTGTTTCCAGAAATTCATCTCCCAGCCACATTTTTAATTAACCCCCCTCTAACACACCCGAGGCGCCAACAGATCATCCTCCTGGGGCTGCCTCTGCAGACCATAGACCACGAGGCTCCACGAGCCACGGGGAACTGCAGGTGTGTTTGAAGCCGACCAGTTGTTCCCATCACTGGAGGAACTGGCCCCGCTGGCTTGGTGCCATCCACTCTGTCCCCCACTCCTCTCGGAACCCCCATGGAAGGGACCGGGTCCTCCCTCACAAAAAGAAAGATGATGAGAGGCCAAGGCAGTGTCCGAAGACCCCCCCCCCCGCAGCTGGTAAGAGTTAGGGCAAGTGCTCCTTTGGAGGCAATTTGCAAAGGCTCTCCAGATGCTTCAGAACCATGGGGGTCTGGTGGCAGGTGGCCAGGAGGGGCCGGCAGCTGCAGGTTCAGAGCAGGGAAATGTAGGGGGAGCATGATCCCCAGGAGGCTCTGCCTCCCACACCTGGGGGCTCCTTGACATTCCACACTGCTCACCTGTTTATCCCTCTGGTGCCTACCACCCCACAAGGGCAGGGGCCTGTGCCTGTCTCTAACGCTGTTCTATCCCTGGTGCCTGGCACACAGTAGGTGCTCAGTAAATTGCTGCTAAGTAAACAGTAATACTTGCCATACTCAGAACACTCCATTTGCACTGGGCAGTGTTCTAGAAGCTTCACTTAAATGGTCTTATTTCATTTTCACAGCACTCCTTGAGGTGGGCACTACTAGTGTTTTCATTTTATAGGTGGGAAAACTGAGGTGCAGAGGGGTTAAGTGACTTGCCCGAGGTCACACAGCTAGCAAGTGGTAGAGCTGAGATTTTGAACCTATCTGACTCTGGAACTCCACACCACTCTCCCTTACCTGCTCCCCATGGCCTATCAGCTCTGAAGGACAGGAACTGGGTCCTGCACCCCATGTAATGTTGAGTGAATAAATGAGTGCATTCTGTACTCTTTGTTTTCTTTGAAACACAATACAGTCAACCAGTCTGCTGGCCCAAATCTGGAGTGTTTCTGGTTGGGGATGAAGGCGAGAGAAGAGGTGAATCCCCCTGGGGGACCCAGAGGTGACAAACCTCCCAGTGAGTTCAACTTGGGGGCCGTTACTAGGGACCCTCTGATTTCACCCACCTCCATCCTCACCAATCTGTTATATTGGGGCTCTCTGTCATCTATACAGAGGGTGCAGAGCCATGATTTTGTTTTATGTCGAATCTTAGAACTTTCCAATGAGGTAAGTGGATTACTGTTGACCCAACATCTGGGCAAGAACACCCTGGGGGCCACCCTCTCTTTCCTGTGCCGCTGGGAACCAGACCTCAGTCAGCAGATGTTCCAAGTGCCCTTGACCCCAGCCTCTCCCCTCCCCTCCCACTCCTTCCTTCTGTCCTGGCTCTCGACTCAGCTGCTCTCAGCGGCCACAGGTGCAGGGTCCACCATGGCCCCCTCCCCTTCTTCTCTCTCTTTGGCCCCCACCAGAAGCTGACCCGGATAACCACCTGTAGCAGGTGCTGAGTTTCCAGGGGCTGACTGCTGGGGAAGAAGCGAGGGAGCTGGGTGAGTGGGGACAGGGGCAAACTAGAGGTCACCTGCTCTGTGTAAGGTGGGCCTCTGCTGGGGGCTCCAGCCTGTGGTTGCAAGGAGGGAACCCACCAGGACCGCCAGACTTTCTGAGCCATCAAGAGAAGACAGAAACCCAGCCTTCACCACCTGAAATCTCCCAATTTTCAAATGTCAGAAGTCATTACATTCTAAGCTTTTAAAGCAAAGATTTTAACCCACATTTTGCAGGCCAGAGGCAGTCTTTCAGCAGCTAGTTGATGACTTCTGCCCCATTCAGGGTGAACTCTCGGCTTGGCATTCAAGGCCTTTCATGGTCTGGCCCCTCTGTATCCAGAGTGGACTTCCAGATATGAGGATGCTTCCCTGTCTCAGGCCTGCCCCCTCTGCCCAGAATGCTGCTGCCTCCTCTAGGAAGCCACCCCTGATTGCTCCCACCCTCTTCCCCCAGGCAGAATCTACCCTATCTGTCTTTCCTGCCCAGGCCCCACCACCAGCCAGGGATGGAGCCTGGGCTGGACCCACACAGCCCAGGTTCCTTCTGGTCCCCTAAAGGAGGGTCAGCAGCCACGTGCTGCTCAGGTACCATCACCTCCTTCCTCAGACTCCCACCCCCAACCAGCGGGGGCAGAGGAAATAGAGGAAAGAAACTTCAGGAGCATTGTGAATCCCATAAAACAAAGTCAAGCTGGCGTTTGCATTTGAAAATACTACCCAGTTACCAAAAACTATATGACCCCCACGCACACATGGGGGTGGCTGCTGTCCCTTCCTCCACTTTCCTGCTGTCCATTCCCAGGGTCCATTCGCTCCCTCCCAGCTCACCAGAGCATGTGACTGATCAGTGCAGAATGACTTCCTAAGTGAATTCTGGCCAAGGTGGAGTGTTCAACTTCTGCTCACATCCTCTCCCCTACCCCGTGGGGGTGGGTGGAGAACCAGCCTCCACCCCAAGGGAAAGGCAGGGCCACAAGAGGGAGGAGGCCAGTCTCCTGGGTGACTTGGAGCAGAGCCCTGGGCTCATCCAGGCCGCCTGTCCTCCTCGGAATCTTAATAGAGCAATGAACATCGGTCCACTGCCTGGGATCTCCCCACCTTTGCCAAGGGAGCCCCCACTGGACTCCTCAGGAAGCTCCCCACCCCCTCTCTGGGTTCCCATTGCCCACACTCCACTGTGACTCTGCCTTGACATACCTGCCTCCCCAGTCCCCCACCCCCATACCCCCTCCTCAGGGCACAGGACCCTGCTCCTTCCCCTTCTTATTTTGGAACCTGCACGGGGCCTGGGGTAATCAGTCTTCATTGTTGAGCACTTCCTATATGCCAGGTATGGTTCTGAGCTCTTATTTAATCCTGAGCACAATCCCACAAAATTGTACAGATGAACAAACTGAGGCCAAGTAACGGGCCTTGAGTCACACGGTAGTAGGAGGCGGGGCAGTGAATCCAGCCTTAACCGCGGGGCAGCCTCCCAGCGCAGCAGGGCTAACCCCGGTGAGCGGACGGATCAGTGTCAGGGTGGATGGATGAACGACTAGGGAAGAATCCACGGATCCGCACTGCCTGGTGTCTCCTGCAGGTGAGGGGTCCCTGGGCCGATGAATCCCGTCCCCTTCCCATGCCTGTGGTTAGCGCTGGGCCAAGCCCCGAGCACAGGCTCCAGGCACATTCATCAAACAAATGACCAAACAGACATGCTGGTGGACAGCCGTGACAGCGGTCCCATACCGCGGGGTTCGCGCCCTTGCAATCCTATGTGCACATCACCCCCAAATACATCATCTCGGATCTGCTTGAGAAGAGGTGCCAAAGGCCAGCTCCGTGGCGCATTACAGCCAACCAGCCATGCGGAGTGAGCAGCCAGAATGAAATAGTGGAAGACTCGGTGGTTTTATGGGAAGGCTTATATCTTAATGAAAGGCCAGCCCAAAGCAACGATGAGCTGCTGGCACAGCCCCCCTCCCCGCCATCTCTCCCCGCTTCTGCCATTTCTGATGTGCAGAAGGTGTGGCATGGCTCAGCTGACCACCAGGGACAGAGGCCTGGGGGCCATCCAGGAGCGGGGAGAAAGATGAGCCAGGGCTGGTCAGAGCAGTGGCTGGGGAAAAGCAACACCATTTCCCACTCTAGTAGTAAAGTCCACGCCCTCTGGCAACCAATCAGGTATGCTTTCCACCTGTTTAATCCGCCCAGGAACCAATGCAGGTGAGCATTATCATCTCCATTTTCTGCATGAAGGAACTAAACAGGCTCTTGCCAAAGTCACTCACCAAAGGTCACACAGTTGGTAGGTGCCCAACACTAGGCACCCCCTAGTTGTTTTTTCAAGCCATTTGTTTCTACCTCATGGCATGTCAGCTGGAGTGGTTCGTTTTGCCTTCCACTTTTTTCATGACCATGACTTCATGAGCCTCCTGCCACCTCATTTTTAAAAAACCCTACCTCTGGGGCACCTGGGTGACTCAGTCAGTTAAGTGTCTGCCTTTGGCTCAGGTTATGATCGTGGGGTCCTAGGATGGAGTGCCGCGTGGGATTCTTAGCAGGGAGCCTGCTTCTCCCTCTGCCCCCTCCCCTGCTCATGCTCCCTTGCTATCTCTCTCTCTCTCTCTCAAATGGATAAATAAAATCTTAAAAAAAAATCCTACTTTTTAGTGACTCCCTTCTACTCCAATATGTGACCTTGAGGTAAATGATGAGCCAAAGGCTCTATTTTTAGCCATCAGTGTTATTGCTAATATTCGGTGGTCAAAGAGCTATATGGTCAGGCATTTCCCTGTTTCCATCTATGAGGGGTTCCTTCAGGAGCATTCTGAGAGGCAGAATTACGGGTCAAAACTGTGGACACTGTGGGGACCCTCGATACAAATGCCCACACCATCCTCCAGCCTGCACTTCCCAGGCTGCAATGAGTATGCTCCTTCTGGTACTTTTCAGCCGTGCACACCCATCTCTCCTCTTGCAAACAGTCCCCTTTTGAGGAAATCTCCTCACCTCCACTGGAGTCAGCCTTCGGTGGGAGCCTCCCTCACCAACTCATCCCTCTGAGTTTAGAATCCTGACCTGAATGGCTCCGAGGTAGAGAAGCACTGGACACTGGACACAACTTTGCATGGGCGTGCTTGCTCTGCAGATGTTTTTAGCACGGACAAAACTTGCAAACACCACAGAGATCCAAACAGGGCAGGTTGCAAAAACGTGTGCCATCGGATAGAATCTATACAAAACTCACAAGTGAAATAGCATCCTATGGACCACACAGCCCCTCTGCTGGGGACGGGGTAGAGGAAGCAGCAGGCTGTAGCCCCGGAGTTGGGAGATGTCTTGAAGGTAAACGTGAGGACAATGGACAGGATGCAGGTTGGGAGGGTGGCCTCCTCCGAGGTCAGGGGCACATGGCCAACATGTCCCCCTGGGGCCCTGACTGTGCAGGCGGACCTTCAGAACAGCAACAAGGGAAGGTCTTGTCCAGAGCATGAGTGGCAGGGGAATAGGGTACAGACAATGCCCTCCCTTGGAGGGGTTGGGGCAGCCTAGAGCACTACCTTCCTCTCCCTCCTACCCAACTTTTTTTTTTTTTCAAGATTTTATTTATTTATTTGTCAGAGTGAGAGAGCACAAGCAGGGGGAGTGGGAGAGAGAAGCAGACTCCCCGCGGAGCAGGGAGCCCGATGCGGGGCTCAATCCCAGGACCCTGGGATCATGATCCGAGCCGAAGGCAGGTGCTTAATGACTGAGACACCCAGGCGCCCCCCCCACAACATTTTAAGGCAAAATATCAACGCCAGCGGTCTGGATGGTGGGTGTATGAATGTCTGGGGCTCTCCATCCACACTGCCCGGGTTCAAATCCGGACTCCGCCACTTCCCGAGGAGGTCCCACAGGAACTGCTCTGTGGCTCAGTGCTTCACTTGAAAATACTGAACCTGCCTCAAGGGGTCGTTAGGAGGATTAGAGAAATTTTTCTTTATTAAGCATTTAGAATGGTTCTGGGCACATAGCAAGTGCTATATAAGTATAGGCTCTTGTTTTTATTTTCCCTAGGTTTGAAATATTTTGTAATTTAGAAAATCCATACAACTGGAGCTGAGTTATTCCCACAGAGGCGACAAAGTCTGTGCACCAGGTCCTGCTCATGAGCCCCCCCCCCCCGGCCCCGCCACCACCTTGCCCTGGCTCTAGCTTCCACTATACACCCCTACCCTGACCCCACATCTCATTCTCTTTGGGTGATTTTAGCCAAAGCTTTTCCTGTCTCTGGAACATGAAAACCTGCCTGATGCCCCCGTCGTAGGCACTTCCTAGGCTGCTGGGCGTCTGGGACATGCAGAGCGAGGGACACCAGCCACCGGAACCTCAGAAGCCCTGGTGGATTTAGGGTTTGCAGATTTACACTGGGTGGGGCAGGGCACCAATTAAAGGGACGATGCAAATGAACCCGTCCTAAAGAGCTTATCCAGGGACCAGCCAGGCTCTGCAGTAAACAGTGAGGATGGCTGCGGGAGGGGGGGGGGGGCGTGAATTACCCGCCCAGCTGTCATCCCTAAGCAGAGAAGTCAGAGGGGGCTGGAGGAAGGGGAAGATGAGAGACCAGGAAGCAGGTAAGGAAAAGGCAGTCCCCGGCCCCCACCACCCAGGAAGGTGTGCTGGAGAGGGAGAGCATCTGCACCAACTTCCTGCCTGCCCTGCAGAGGCTGGAGAGCTCATTCCCTGCAGCTAGGGCTTGGGATGTCCCAGCCTGGGCTTTCCAGACCTTGCAACCCCCCCCCCAAAAAATACCCCGGCCAGGCCCTTCCCTGCGCTTATACTTCGGCTGTGGCTACCACATGTCTTGGATGGAGAGTTCTGGCTTTTCCTCTGGCAGCATCTGGGGGCCAAGTTGCCAGCTTCCTGGGTGGTAAGGGGCAGCCATGGTGGCTTCCTGATCCTTCAGCTGGCAGCCTCCTGACCCCCAATGTCTGGACTGTGGTGGAAGCCCATCTGGACCACTTCTGTAGGGCTGCTCTGGGCTGGTTCCTGGAGGCCCACAGAGAGCCTGTGCCTCCAGACTTTCCAGTGATGTTGGGAAGCACCTGATCCCTTGTATTACAACTCTTTCCACTTAAGCTAGCTGAGTGTTATGGGCTGGATGTTTGTGTCCCCCCACAATTCATATGTTAAATCCGAACCCCCCGTAGGATAGTATTTGGAGGTGAGGACTTTGGGAGGTAATTAGGTTTAGATGAGGCCATGTGGGTGGAGCCCCCATGGGATCAGAGTCCTTATAAGAGAAAGAGAGACCAGTGCCCCTGCTCCTCTCTCGGACACAGCAAGAAGTGGCCAAGTGCAAGCCAGAAAGAGAGCCCTCACCAGAAACTGAACTCATGGGCTCCCTCATCTCGGACTTGCAGGCTCCAGAACTGTGAGAAAGAAATGTCTATTGCTTAAGTCCCCCCCACCCAGTTGGCAGTATTTTGTCATAGCAGCCCAAGCTGTCTAATACACTGAGTGATTTTCGGTTTTGCCATGTTCCCCAACCTTTACACCATACACACCGGCAGCCCTCCACCCTCATTGCTGTTCCGTGCACTTGCCCCGTCTTTGCACCTGCCCTTCCCTCTGCCTGGGCTGCACTTTCTTCCTCCTATCTGCCCACCAGACTCCTACTCAGCCTCTAAGGCAAAGCTGATGTGCCCCCCTCCTTCTAGTGCACCTTTTCCTGGTGCCCATGATGCACAGAGTTAGCAGCTTCCTCCCAGCCCTGCGCCCCTGCCCCCCCAGCACTTGGACCCACATTCGTCAGTGCAACAGTCCGCAAGTACTGATTGGGTGCCCACGGGCGCGCTGCCGGAGTTCCATGGTGAGAAGGTCAGCATAGACCAGCGATGCGTACAGGTTCCCAGCCGGTCCCGCTCCTGATGAGCTGGGTGACCTGGGGCCACTCTTGAACTTCTCTGGGTCCCGTCTGAAAAGTGAGGCTGTCAGGACTGCCTCAGGTTGGGAGCGTCCCTCTCCCTCAAGGCTCAGACGTGGTGTGCGGTAGGCCTGGGGCCGATGCAGGGGGCCTGAGGGCCGTCAGGGTAGCCCCCACTGCAACACCACCGAAGCCCGAGAAAGACAGATGAGACGCGAGACAATGTTGTCACATGAATCAGTGTCTGAATCTGCCAAATTTTCATCTTGCTGTGATTAAAAACCAGCTAGAGCGTCATAAACTTGCTCTTGCTTCAGGCGGCAGCCACTCAACATCAGTCCCTGGGTTGCAGGAAGCTGGGCCCCAAGCTGCTCTCTGTGGGAGGGATGCCCATGTATCGGGCTCCAGCTGTTCACCCGGGGCTGTGGGGGCACCTTCCAAGGTCAACCTCCACAAGGAGGGTCCCGCTGCCAGCCCCTCTCACACTAGAAAACCGAGGCTCAGGGGCGCCTGGGTGGCTCAGTCGTTAAGCGTCTGCCTTCGGCTCAGGTCATGATCCCAGGGTCCCGGGATCGAGCCCCACGTTGGGCTCCCTGCTCCGCGGGAAGCCTGCTTCTCCCTCTCCCACTCCCCCTGCTTGTGTTCCCTCTCTCTCGCTGTGCCTCTCTCTGTCAAATAAATACATAAAATCTTTAAAAAAAAAAAAAAAAAGAACGAAAACTGAGGCTCAGAGAGGGCAAGTAACCAGCTTCGGTCACACAGCTTGGAGGGAGCAGCGGAGCTGGACTTGAATCCTGGTCGGCTGCCCCTTTGCCTAGGTTTGGGGTAAGACCAGGACGCAGGTGCTAGTAGTGACAGGGCAAACACTGAAGCTGGTGGCTGGCGTGGGGGTGGGTTCAATTCATCTGAGCCGCCGGTTCAACACTTTGAAGAGGCAGCAGTTAAATGAACAGACCCCAGAGCCAACCTCCCTGCCCCACACTGCTGGGCTTCAGTTTGTGCATCTGTAAAATGAAGGTCCCGCTTGCCACCGCAGAGGGGTGGCGAGCATGAGAGAATAGCAGGCACAGCACCCGGAGGAGAGTATGGCACAGAAGCAGGGTCCTGCAAACGTCGCCTCTCGGTGCTGCTTACTGAGCTGGGCATGGTCTTCGCGTGGGGGGTGGGGGGACGGGGCGGCGAGGGCCACCCTCTGGGAGCTCAGGGTCTCCCGCAGGAATGTGAGGGGCGGCTGCGGGGGGCAAGGGGGTCCCTTGGGAGCCTGCCACACTGCTGATGTGGTAAGGGCTGGTCCAACGGAGCAAGGCAAGCTGGACGCCTCTCTGCAGGGGACAGGCAAAGATACGCCGAGGGGGGGCACAGGATAATACGGGGAACAGCTCCAGGAGTACAAAGGCAGCTGTAGAACATTCTGCACGTGGTGTAATTCTAATCATGAGAGAGGAAGACGTACACAGAGTGCCATCCGCTTAATGCTTGTGTGCACCTGAAAACGCACAAAAAAGCCCTGCTAAGACACACTTCCAACGGACATCAGCGGGCACCTGTGGGAGGGGCTGGGCTGGGGACACGGGCCAAATGGCCCCTCAGGCCCTTCACAGCTTTAATGAGTCCTACAGAGAACGTGGTCCTGCGCTGCTTACTAAACGGGAACGCTGCGGGTGAAGTTACTGAACCGGCGTGTTGTGTTTCCTGGGTGTGGCTCTCCAGCACCGCGCCCTGTGCATCCACAGCCTACAGGTTGGCAAAAGGGGGACACGGATGTGTATTCCCAGAGAGGGACGGAGTGGCCACAGGACACGCTCAGAGCTGGGGAGCCCAGGCAAAGTTCTAGAGGGGGAGTTACTACGTTGTTCCAGTTTTTCTGTGGGCTTGATGTTTTGAAAATAAAACCTTTAAGAATGTGTGACCTGGAAGACGTGGTGGAGTGCCAGAGAGGAGGGCCAAGTACTCGGGGAGATTAGCAGAGGAGGGGTGGGGGTGGCAGGGGCAGGGGGCGGGGTGGGGGTCCCCAGAGCCCCAGCAGCAGAAGAGGCTGGGGAGCCTGCATGAAAAGTGGGAGGAGCAGGAGGGGACCGGCTGGGCTGGTATGCTGAGCCCCAGGAGATGCTGCGTAGGTGGGCTGCAGACACTGGAAAGCTCAGGGGAGGCCTTGCAGGTAGGGCCATGGGGTTCGGGTTTCCTTCTGTTGTTCCTCAGGAGCCAGGGGTGATTTTTGAACTGAGTGGGCAATGAAATACTTAGAGCAACTGGTTGCTCCCTACATGGGTCTGGCCTGACTTAGCCTGTTCCCCTCCTCCACCCCACCCGCCCCTGCGTCCCCTTTCCTGTTCCCCTGGCCAAGTCCTTTCCCTTCTCACTCTGGGATATTCCACCTGGCCAGATGCTCAGCAGGGCCCTATTTCAGGATGAGAGTCTCACCAGAAATGGGACTGAGTCAGTGTCCCCCAAAGGTCTGGGTCCTCTGGTGGGGTGTCCCCATCCCCTCTGTGACCCTAGATAAATCTTCCCCTCTCTCAGTAAAACAGGGACAAGAATGCATTGTCTTGCCAGCTGAGGCACATGCTGGTGACTGGACTGGAGGCTGTCAGAACATTTTGGCCTCTACGACTGCATCTGTGGCCCCAACAAATGCCCAGGGCCTGGCGCCTGGAGTGGGCACTGACCATGGGCCATGGCCTGCTCTAGGCCCTTTGCATCAGTACTATTCACCGAGGGCTATTAACAGTACAACACCCTTGTCTGGTTGGTAAGTATCTGTTGCCTTGAGCCCCCTCCCACTACCTGGCTGCCTGCATGGAACTGCTCCCCACTTTCCCACAATTCAGCAACTGAATGGTTAACATCTGGTGCAATAGGGAGCTTCCAGGAGGCTGTAAAATAGTTCAACCATGCCTCCCAGTCTTTCCTCTAGCCAATCCATAGGGAAGTAGGGGTCCTCAGGAATGAAGGAAGGCCATCAGGGAATGAATGAGGGGCTCCAGGGAATGAATGAGGGGCTCCAGGGAATGAATGAGGGGCCTCTAGGGAATGAATGAGGGGCCTCTAGGGAATGAATGAGGGGCTCTAGGGAATGAATGAGGGGCTCCAGGGAATGAATGAGGGGTCTCTAGGGAATGAATGAGGGGCTCTAGGGAATGAATGAGGGGTCTCTAGGGAATGAATGAGGGGTCTCTAGGGAATGAATGAGGGTCTCTAGGGAATGAATGAGGGTCTCTAGGGAATGAATGAGGGGCTCTAGGGAATGAATGAGGGGCTCCAGGGAATGAATGAGGGGCCTCTAGGGAATGAATGAGGGGCTCTAGGGAATGAATGAGGGGTCCTGTAGCACTTTAACCTCTTTGCCACTTATGTGCCTACAGGTGTACCAAGGTAGAAGCCATCAAAAACCCTCCCAAGTCAACAGAGGACAACGAACCCATTAATACTGACAGGGCGCCTACTACGTGGTGGACCTCATACTGCCCTTGGTGGGGGGGAATGGAGGAAGCATCCAGGGTGCTCACATCCCAGGGAGGGCTGAAGGGGCCCTGCAGGCAGATGAGACTGGACCACTTTGGCTTAGAGAACCTAATTTTCTCTGTCACAACTACTTTTGACTCTGCCAGTTTTCTTTCCAAAGCAGCGGTAGACAATCCATAAGTGAATGGTGTGGCCATGTTCCCATAAAACTTTTACAAACACAGAAGAGAACAGAGACCCCAGAAATAAACCCTCGGGTACATGGTCAAATGGTCTTCGACAAGGGGGCCAAGACCCCTCCACGGTGAAAGGTCAGTCTTCAAGGAATGGTACTGCAAAAACTGGATTCCACACACAGAATGATAAAGTTGGACCCATACCTCACACCGTATGCAAAAATCAATTCAAGTGAATCAAAGACCTACACATAAGGGCTAAAACTATAAAAATCTTAGAAGAAAACATAGGGAAATCTTCATGACACTGGATTTGGCAATGATTTTTTTGGATATGATACCAAAGGAGTCATAGACAAAACATATGCAGGCACCAAAAGAAAAGAGTAGTTAAATTGGAATTCATCAAAATTAAAAACTTCTGTGCATGAAAGGACACATCAACAGAGAAGAAAACCCACAAGATGAGAGGAGATATTTGCAAATCATGCATTTGATAAGAGACTGATGTCCAGAATATATAAAGAGCTGCTAAAAATCAACAACAATGAAAAATAATACAATTCAAAAATAGGTGAAGGGCTCCAACAGATGCATAAATGACCAATACGCACATGAAGGGATGCTCAACGTAGGGAAATGCAAATCAAAACCACCGTGAGATACCACTTTATACCATTAGGATGGCTGTTACCAAAACAAGCATTGGTAAGATGTGGGGGAAATGGACCCCTTGTGCACTGCTGGTGGGAATATAACATGTTACAGCAGCTGTGGGAAATGGTAGGGAGGTTCCTCAAAAAACTAAATACAGAATTACCATACGATCCAGCAATTCCACTTCTTGGTAGAAAGGAATTGGAAGCGGGGTCTCGGAGAGACATCTGTACACCATGTTCAGAGCAGTATAACTCACAATAGCCAAAAGGTAGAAGCTAATCAAGTGTCCAACAATGGATGAATGGATAAAACAAAACGTGGTCTATCCACATGATAGAATATTACTCTTCCTTAAAAAAGAAGGAAACTCTGACACAGGCTACAACATGGATGAATCTTGAGGACATCATACAAGTGAAATAAACCAGTCACAAAAGGATAAACACTGTATGACTTCACTCACACGAGGTCCCTAGAGTCGTCAAACTCACAGAGACAGAAAGCAGGATGGTGGCTGCTGGGGGCTGGGGGAGGGGACTGGGGAGTTCGCGTTTAATGGGGACAGAGTTTCAATTTGGGAAGATGGAAAAGTTCTGGAGATGGATATGGTGGGGACGGCCGCACAAGAGTGTGAGTGTACTTATGCCCCCGAACCTCACACTTACACGTGGTTAAAACGGTAAATTTTGTGTTATACAGATTTTACCACCAAAGAAAAAGTAAATAAAAAATAAAAAGCATATGCCCATGTGAACACATTGTTTGGTCCTTCCAACCCCTTAAAAGGGACCCAGGGAACTGGACTCCTGATGTGGAGCAGGTGGGAGAGTGGCTCCCGGTGGGCGCAGAAGGAGGGTGGCTGCGGATATACTGATCATGCTGGATGACGATGAGGCTGATGATGGGGTGCTGGGATTAAGTGTGGATTGGAACCCTGATTTCACTACATGGCACAGACTCTGGTTTTCCCAGGACAGCAAGGCATCTCTGTTGGTCTCTCTGTCAGCACAGAGGGCCATCACAGCCCGCCTCATGAGCTGAGCATCACCTCCTGGTTTCTCTGCGGCCCTGCCGGGGAAATGGCCAAGGACTGGGGTGGAGGCAAAGGACAGAACCCAAGCTGCTCTCCACGCCCCCAGGAAGGCTTTGAGAACTCTTAGGCCACGGTGGCATGATCCTTGGAAGGCATTCCTTTGGCACAGGGACAGTTCAAGAACATAATGCACATAGGCCTGCTGCCAACCATTCCAGCTCGGGGGGAGAAGGGTGCACATGGGGCCGGCTGGGCAGTCTGCAGCAGCAGTGACCTTCAGGCCCCAAGAGACAGGGCGAGGACTTTCTGTCCCTCTCCCTCCCTCCCTCCCCCTCTCCTCCCCCCCCCCCCACACTGGATCCTCAGGACTACTCTGTGAGGTGGCGACTATTGCTGTGCCTGTTTACAGATGGGCACACTGAGGCTTGGTGGGAGGGGAAGTTCTCAGCCCCAGTCTTTCTGACTACAACTTGCGTTCCTCATGCCTGGCCTCTCCTGTGAGGATAAGATACAGGGCAGGTGGGGCAGGGGAGCAACTGAGGGTCCTGGCCCCCAATCCCAGCTCTGTGGCTCCTGTGCTGTGTGCCCTTGGACAGGCGTGTAACCTCTCTGGGCTCCCTGTACTCCTCCCCAAGGCCGCATGTGGCCCACATTCAATTAGTGTTAATTCTTCCTCTTCCCTTCCCAAAGGAGGAGCTGCTCACAGTCTAGAGGGAGGAGGGAAACATTTAATTAAGAAAAACTCAGGACACAGTCTGAGATGGGGCTGCAGAGAGCAATGAGCAGAGGGATCTCAGAGCATCGGGGAGAGAGCGAGGCTGGCGCCAGCAGAGGAGTCTCACGGGCAATTAAGCAGGATGCAGGAGACCTGTGGGGCTCTTGCCTGCACCCAGCTGCCCCCAGGGCCCAGCCCAGGCTTCCTTCAAAGTGGTGGCACCCGGCAGGGTGCGGGGGATGAAATCGGCCGCCTCCACGGGGCCTCCTGGCAGACCTCAGCCGTGAGTGAAGCCCTAGCTTTCCTGTCTCTGAGATCTTACCCCGCTGTGTTAGGGATTAACTACAGCTCCAGGGAACACCAGACTAAATGAGGCGTCCACAGACTGAAACAGAAGGGGGTTCTGTGGAAACCTTACCCCCAGCGCCCTGCCACCCCAGGACCGAGAGCTTCCTGTGGTCCTGTGTCCCGGAGGAGGGCAGTGTCCCCACCATCGTCATCAATCAAGATTACAGCAGCAGCTGCCCCTGCGTCTGCGCCCAGCCCGGACACTCTGCCTCAGGGTCAGCAGGCCATGGCCCTGGGGCCACATCCAGCACCCCCCACCGTTTGGGGAGGAAGGTCTCATGGGAACACGGCCACACCCACCGCTGACCTATCGTCACTGGCTGGGACATCGGCAGAACTGAGTGGTGATGACAGACTGTATGGCCCACAAAGCCTCAAATAGTTACTACCTGGCCCTTTACAGAGTGTTTGTTGATTCCGTCCTGTACCTGTCTCGTTCCTCCTCACGGCCTCCTGGGAAGCCAGTGCTACTCTTCTCATTTCACAGGAGGACCCCATGGCTGGCAGAGGTCAAGGCCAGCGCCACAGGGACAGGGCTTCACCCTGTTCTGAGCACACCCAGCAGAGCCGGGCACAAAACAGCTGCCTGGTGACTACAGGCTACATGGATGGACAGACGTGCGGATGGAGGACGTGACTTGAATGAACGACCCTACTCAGCGTGGAGTTTGAGGTTACAAGGACCCTCCTGGCACCTGCAGGGATGAGGGGCTGGCTGCCCCAGGGACCAAGGCCCTGAGCAGAGTCGTGTACCCATAAGCTGATGTGCTCTGAGACGCCACCTGCCAAGGTCCAGGGTGGCCAGGCCACAAGAGAGCCAAGGCCAGTCCTGAGAGGACAACCAGGGGTGGCCAGGGAGGCGCAAACCAGCTGGTGTTGCCTCTGGAGGATGAGAGGCTTGGAGACTGGTCTGGGGCCAGGACCAACTACAAAGAGCAAAAGGGAAAGAATGGGGCTAGGAGGGCCCTGCCCTCAGGAAGTGGGGGCTCCAGCCCGTGAGTACAGATCAGGGGAGCATCGCAGGGGCTGGGCACTGACCCAGGCCTCGGAACTCCTGGCTCCGACCACGGAGGGGCCAGACCAGGAACTGCCTGGTGCGCCAGGAGTGTGCAGACCTGCAGGACCCCCCCCCCTCCGCCGCTGGGGCTCAGGGCACTGTGGAGGCTGCAGGAGGCTGAAAGGGGCTCGCCATCCAAATTAAAGGCCACGTCTCTCAAGGCTGGGTGGAAACAATCCAGGTCAGCCAGGGGGCAGGCAAGTGCTCCTCACTCCTGCCCTGGATCAGCCTGCAGGGTGCTCTCCTTCCAGTAAGGGAGAGGACAATGAACCGAACCTGGCATACAGGGACACGCACGGCAGATGGCAACACCAATCTCAGGGGAAGAGGTCAATCCTGCAAAAACAAACAGACTGCTCAGGGAAGGCCCCCAGGAGATGAAACCGTGTGAAGACTGAAAGGTGAGGAGCAACATGGGTGTCTGGAGGAAGAGTGAGCCAGGCAAAAGGCACTGCCAGTGCAAAGGCCCTGGGGCAGAGGTATGCCTGGAAGCCAGTGAATGACCGGGCACCTGGGAAGAGCTGAAAGCAGAGAGATGATGGGGCAGATGATCAGGACCATGCGGGGTATGGGGAGGACACTGACTCTGACCGTGAGCGAGGAGGGAGCCATGGCAGGGCACTGAGCACAAGAGTGGCTGGCCCTGACTGGGTTTTATCAGGATCCCTCTGGCAGTCCAATGGAGAATAGACTGAGTGTGGTATTAAAGTAGGAAGGAGCGGCACCTGGGTAGCTCAGTCCATTTAGCATCTGCCTTCAGCTCGGTCATGATCTCAGGGTCCTGGGATCAAGTCCGCACATCGGGTTCCCGGCTCAGCAGGGGAGTCTGCTTCTCCCTCTCCCTCTGCTGCTCCCACTGCTTGGGCTCTCTCTCTCTCTCTCTCTCTCTCTGTCAAATAAATAAAATCTTAAAAAAAAAAAACGAAGGTAGGAAGGAAAGAAACAATGAATGAATGCAGAGAGAGAGAGAGAGAGAGAGAGAGTGAGGGGAACCAGGAGCTGAGCAGAGCTACACATTCAGGAGACGCAGAACGGTGGGGCAGCATGTGGGCTGGGTACCCCTCACCGTGTCCTGCAGGTGCTGCCAAAGCCCTCCAAGCTGGGGCTCAAGCACAGGCTCCACGGGAAAGCATTACTGCCAGCTCCCCACTAGCGCTTCCCCTTGGCTGCTGAAGACCCTGAAGCTCAGGGAGCGGCAGACTTTGCCAAGGGCTCATGGCCCATTACCGGACAGGACAGGTCAGGACCCTGCCAAGGTCACGTGGCCCGTTACTGGACAGGTCAGGATGGGGACCTACATCCTCCCAAAGGGCTGGCAGCATCCCCACTCCTTGGATACACACCAGGAGCTCCTTCTGAGTCAATCTAATGAAGGAGGAGGGCCTGGAGAACCTGCGGGGATGCAGGCTGGCGACCCTGCCCCGCTGGGAGGAGCATCTTCATGCACGATCCCCGGGTGAGGTGTGCTGAGTCTCCTGCAGGCCCCACCAGGCAGGGCTGGAATTTACCACTCTCTCTATTTTCAGAAAGACCATTCAAGGCCCTGAAAATTAATTTCCTCTAGGAAGACAATTACATGTCAAATAATACACCCACTGAGCAAATGATTAAGAAAAACCCAGCCAAGAAGGCTTTGTGCAGGCTAATTCTGAGCTATGTGAGTTCAGTACTGAAGGCCTTGTAAGGTTATTACCGGGTGGTAATGAACACAGGCATGCAGGTGAGGGGAGGAAGTCCATTTCTAAGGTCTGTGCCTTGCCGCAATTTATTTTGAACCTACAAATAGCATCTGTTGGGAAAGCCAGTCTCCTCTGTCCTCTAGTAAAAGCATCGCCAAAGGCCATGCGGGAGGAAGCAAACAGCCCCGAGCTGAGGGACTGCAAAGGGACATGGCCTGTGGCCACCGTAGGCCCCACACGTCAGGCTAGCCTGAATCAGTGGCCAGCATACACCCAGGAGGGCTTGCGTTGAAATGTGGCCTGTGATTCTTGAAATGGCCAGACCGGCATCTCTACCAGCAATGACTGGTGGGAATGGAGAAGGCAGCTTAGTCCTTAGATGGGCCTAAGTCCCATCCAACCAGCCTTTTTCCATTACATGGTGGTATGACCCCAGCAGCCCTCAGTGTGCTCCCCTGACCCAGGCTTCAGGTGTGGAGACTGAGGACAAGAGAAGTGAAGCAAATTGCTAGGATCACACTGTGAGGCAGGACAGGGAACCCAGGCCCTCTGTGCCCCCAGCCCAGTGCCCTGCTTTGCTCCGGGTCCCGTGTTGGGCCTGCTGCTTGACCTAGGGTCAGACCAATGAATCTGGGTTATCACGGGATTTGGTATATGTAGAACAAAGATTGGCCAACTACAGGTCTTGAGCCAAATCTGGCCCTCTGCCTGCTTTTGTAAGTCAAGTTTTACTGGAACACAGCCCTACCCTACTTCTGTCTGTATTGGGGTATGGCAGCTTTTAGACAACAGCAGCCTAAGGGATGCTGCCGTCCCCTTAAGCTGACCCAGCCACTGTCAGAACTCATAGGCTTAGTGTGCGTTTGTGCCCCAGTCTGGCAAGCTCTTCATTGCCCTGAGGAGGCTCACATCAGGGTGCATGGCCCCATTGCAAGGCTGTGAGGGGGAGCAGCTTCTAGGGGTGGGGAGAGGGTGGTGACGGCAGAGCATCAGGACCCCATTTATGGACCAGGTCAACTTAGCAAACTGTGACTGCAGGGTCGGGGGGAGGGGGACAGCTTCTCAGGGGTCACGATGATCCCTGCGGAGCTCACCAAACTGTGCCCCTAAAGCAGGGAATTCCAGGACTCCAGAATGTTAACCATGCTCTACTCCTGAGCCTCAGTTTCTCTGCCTGTAAGGGCGGCTCATATCCAATGACTTCTGAGGTTCTGCTCTGCCTCAATAAGGAGAGGGATGCTGTCCTAATCTAGGCCCCTGTCAGCGAGGTCCTGTTGGAAGGGACCCGGCTCCCTACTACTTGTCTCCCTGGGACAGTCTGGTCATTTTCACACAAAATCATGAGAGGAAAAGGAGACATTCCTCACTGCAGAAGTCCTCAAGGTTTTTAAAAGATGAAATTTAGTATTTTCAATATTAAAGGGAAGTGTCTGTTTGAGGTCAGAAGCCTGTGTGTGTGTGTGTGTGTGTGTGTGTGTAAACAGCTTTATCAACACAATAAACTGGACATATTTAAAGTTTCTATTGTTGACGTTTAATTTCATGATGTCATAGAACATTTAACTTGAATCCTCTCGAAGTTATTGAGATGAGTCTTAGCACATAGAATTCTGTCTGTCTTGATAATCATTCCAGGTGCACTTGAGAAGAATGTGTATCTGCTGCTGTTGGGTGGAGTGCCAAACAGGTCAAGTTGGTTGGTGATACTGCTGCTCAAGTTTTTTACATACTTACCGACCTCTGTTCACTTGTTCTATCAAGTATCAAAGGAGGGATACTGAAATCTCCAACCATAATTGTAGATTTGTCTATTTCTATTTATCTGATCAGTTTCTCCTTCATGTATTTTGAACATCTGTTGTGATGATTTAGGATTGCTATTTTTACCTTTATGAATTGATCCCTGAATGATTATGGAATGACCTTCTTTGTCCTCAGTCATATTCTTTGCTCTGAAATCTACTTGGATATTAATCTAGCCATTCCAATTTTCTTGTGGCTGGTGTGTTACATGTTTTCCATCCTTTCACTTTTAACATATTTGTATCTTTATATTTAAGGTGTTTCTTGTAGGCAGTATCTAGTTCTTGCTTCTTAAAAACATCTAATCTGACAATCACTGCCTTTTAGTTAGGGTACTTAGACCATTTACGTTTAATATGAATGCTGAAATGGTTAGGCTTAAATCTATTTGTTTTCTTTCCATCCCATTAGTTCTTTGTTCTATTTCTCTACTTTTCCTAAGCTTTTTTTTTTTTTTTTGGATTATTTGAATATTTTTTTGTGACTGCATTAGAGCTTTAATCTCTACAAGTTAAAAAAAAATATCTTGCATGTTTATACACAACCAATTGAACATATGGAATGCAGTTATAATAAGTTTTAAAGGCCTTTTCTGCTAATGCTAGCATCAGTATCTATTTTGGGCCAGTTTTGACTGACTAATTTTTCTTCTCATATGGGTCATATTTTCTTGCCTCTTTTCATGGCAGAAAACTTTTCACTGGATGCCAGACATTGTGAATTTTACCTTGCTGGATATCTTTGTATTCCTCTAAATCATCTTGAGTTTTGTTCTGGGTCATGGTTAAGTTATGTGGAAACAGTTTGATCCTTTGGTGTTTTGTTTTTAAGGTTGTTAGGTGGGACCCAGCAGTGCTTGGTTTAGGGCTAATCGTTTCTCCCTACTGGGGCAAGTCTGTGTAGAATCCTCTGGCTGATGTCCCGGGCATCATGAGGTATTCCGGTCTGGCTGGTGAGAATAGGAACTATGCCTTGTTCATAGGTGGGTGCTGGGCACTGCACTGCCTCTGGCTTCCTTTGGGTAGTTAATTCCCTGGGCTCTAGTAGTTTTCTCTCACACAGTGTCCTAGCCAATACTCCACTGAATGCCCAAGGGGGACCCTCTGCAGATGTCCCAAGTTCTCCCTCTGTGCAGTGCAGTCCTCTCCAGTACTTGTTTTCGTGAGCTCTAGCTTCCTTGGTCTTCCCAGACACTCAGCTCCACCTCTTCAATTCAGAGAGTTCTCTGGGCTCTGCCCTCCCCTCCCCAACTACATACATGCCACCTGCCAATTTGGGCCAGGACCTTCTCCCAAGGGAGATGCCCAAAGCACCACAGAGATCACTTTGTTAGTCTCCCTCCTCTCACGGATCACTGTCCTTTGTTGCCTGATGTTCAGTGTCTTCCAACTTATTCCATGTATTTTGCCCATTTTGGGGGTGTTTCAGCTGTCCCATTCTGTTTGAAGCCTGGTTTTGAACATCAAATTGGTCTTGTTTCCCCAGTAAATTTCAGGGAAACCCAGAGGATCATAGAATTTGATCCCATGTTACAAGCAGAGACTCCCTTTACACCCAAATCTCCTCTGTATGACCCCAGCATGTGTGAGTCACCTCTCTGCTTTCTGAATACAAAAACAGGGGGGAGGCTGGAGCTCTGTTTAGAGATAAGAAAATGAGACATGTTTCTTTTGCATAATTTGATATTAAAATTTTATGTCAACATGGGCATGGCCAATAAGCTTGCAGTGCAGGGATAACGCTCAGCATGTCTAACCAGCTGGCCCCATTAGCACCTCTTCTGACCAGAGGGCTGTGGCCATGGAGGAAAGGCTGGGAGAGCCGTACTAGCTGGCCAAGAGCCCTGCATGGCCTCCTACTCTGTCCAGGCTGTTGCAGGCATGGATTCAGGCATGTCCCCAAAAGAGACAGCTGGAATTAGCAGGAAACTAACTTCCCATCAGTGTGACATGTCTCAGGCAGTGATGAGCTCCTGTCCCTGGAAGGGTGCAAGCAGGAGCTGATCCTCTAGCAGGGATATCACAGGGGGTACTGAACCAGATGGTGCTCTCTGCCCCTTCCATGTGGCACGGATCCCATGACCATGCTCTGGGAGTGAGAATCCGGCTTCATGAGTTCGCAAACCCTTGCTCCTTGCTGGGAGTGCATTTCCACGGAAATCCGGTGAACTGCACAGACCCATAGCATCTCCCTGCGTTGGCCCCATTGTCCTGGGTGGCCGGCCCCCTTGCCAGACCCAGCATGCACTGCCTCGCTGAGGGGACCGGGCCCGGCCTCACTCAGCCAGTTACATAACTGGCCGCCTTTGAAAAGGCACTGCACAGAGTCACACGGGTTAGCAAACTAGTTCAAGGTAATTTATGACTCCGAGATGCTTGGGTTTCTAAATACAACAGACAACTACAAACTGCAAAAGCTTCAAGCTCTCTCCCCAAGGGAGACTGCCTGGCCCAACTTGGGGCAGCGGGGCCGATGCCAGGTTGGCAGGAGTAAGCTGGCACACTTGCAGGCCTGGCTGGCTTAACCCACTGTGGGCCCCTGTGAGGTGCACCCTTGCGACCTCCTGAAGACCACTTCCCCTCGCCACCCCCTCCCTCCCATGTCTCTGGTGTGCATGAGAGGGTGATGAAGATTTTTTCCCCTGTGCTGCGATGGCAGACACCGTGCTGCGTTCAGAGTTGCCACCTCCTAGTTGGCTTGTTTTTCTTTTTTAATGCTAATAATATTTATTTGGGGTAAACTGGAATTCAGGCGACAGAAACTCCAGTACATGGAAACTACCTATTTTATCAAAGGTTGCTGATGTTTCTCTTCTCCACGGGGGGGGGGGGGGGGGGTGGCACGCCCTGCCTGACTTTCCATCTGTCCAGAGCTGCCCTTGAACACTCCAAGTGGGTTCTCTGCATGCTCTCCTGCAGGTCGCCTTCCTGCCCTGGTGCTTGTGCCCAAAGCTTGAGACTCAGTCCTGGCCGTCTGGAAGAGGACTGTGGGATCTGCCCTTGCTTCACTGCACTGTTGCCGCTGCCCTCTGCCCCCAGCATCTGTTCCAGCAGCCCCCATCCCCACTGCAGGCCGGGCTCCCTCCCCTGTTCCAGACCCTCCCCCACCTCCCCTTACAGACACT
Organism: Eumetopias jubatus; assembly: GCF_037043125.1. NCBI lineage: Eukaryota > Metazoa > Chordata > Mammalia > Carnivora > Otariidae > Eumetopias > Eumetopias jubatus. Next base: position 161,951,686 of record NW_028274807.1, read on the forward strand.
AAATGGGAGTCAGCACTGAACGCAGGTCTCCAGTACCCACACCTCCCTGGCCTAATCCTCAGTGTCACTCCCAGCTGTAGGGATCCAGGATGAGCAGGACACAGCTCTGGCCTCAAACCCCAGCCTTTCTGACTCACACATGCACCAATCATGGCCACACAGTGCACTTTTTGCTACGACAGGGGCTAGCTGGTGAGCCTGGGGGACCCAGAGGAAGCCTGGAGAGCCAGAGGGCTTCCTGAAAAAGGTGATGCCAAAAGCAGGCTATGTTCCATGTGATCTCTGCAGTACGTGGGTATAAGCATCCCAGAGAAAGACACCGCCATGGGGACCGATGGGTCTATCTCTGCTGGCTGGGTGGCATTAAGTGACAAAGTAACAAATGGTCTGAGCCTCCTCTGCCTAGCCCTGGAGGGTCAGAGTTCTGGTGTCTTCAGGCGAACAGAGACACAGCCACAGCCAACTGTCCTGGGGCCCTGGGTCCTCCCTGGCTCCTCCCTGGGTCCTCCCTGGCTCCTCCCTCAAGAACGAGGGACACAGTGGTTGATCCACAAACAGCCCTATTTCTCTACCTCCCTGTCTCTGCACCCTCTGCACTGTGACTGGGCAGCAATTCCCATCAGGAGGTGGGGTCTAGTCCCCCCACCCCCCTCAATCTGTGCTGGCTCCATGACTTGCCCTGGTCAACGGAATGTGGAAATGATGCTGTGCCAATTCCACACATCAGCCTCAGAGAGCCTTGTGGCCTTGAGTGCCCTCCCTCTTTGGACCCTGCCACCACCATGGGCAGAAGCCCAGCCAGCCTCCTGGAAGAATGAGAGACATGAAGCCCAGTTGCCACCACCCCTGGTCGCCCCAGCCAACAGCCAGCTGGCAATCAGCTGGCCCCTGCCATCGACCACACATGCTTGAGAGAGGCCAGAAGACCTGCCCAGCCAGCTAGCTGCTCAGCTAAGTAAATGGCTGTTGTTTAGCTGCTACATTTTGGAGTGGTTGTTATGCAGCAGAAGCTAACTGATACAGCTATCCCAGAATTCTGGGCACACAGGCTACAGGATTTACGGGCAGACACCTGGCTGTAGAGAGATGGGTGGGCTGACCCCAGGGATCTCACCTGGCCCTCTTGTTTGCTGTCACCTCGTCTCTGCTCTATAGATCGGACCCTGAGCTGCAGTGAGCACAGTTACAACTAGTCCTCCTGGCAGTGGCTGTGCCCAAGCCATCTGGCCTCTTCTACTGCTTACTGGCCCTATGCAGAGCCCTCCAGTGGCTTCCCATGACACTCAGGGTGAAACCCAAACTCCTCGCCAAACGACACGGTGGTCCCACTGCCCACCCTCCCTCCCAGCTTCGTGCCTCTCACTGCACTCCAGGCACACCTGCCTCCAACCCACAAGACCCAACCTGACCTCCTAGCCTTTGCTCATGCAGCTCCCCTGACTAGCATGCTCTTCCCTGACACCCACACAGCTCCCTCCCCACCTCCTTCAGGCTTTGTCAAACAACCCATAGATCACTCCTTACCAAATGGCATGAGTCATTCTCTGCACCCTCCTCCTGCTTTATTTCTTTTCAGAGAACTTAGCATGACCTGGTGCAATAACGTCCATACTGTGAGACATTCAGTGGGAGCCAGTGAAGGTTATGAAGGGAGGATGGGGTGGTGAGAAAGAGGTCAGCCGTGGGACCTTCATAGCATAGAGCCATTGACTGGGAGTCCATGTATCCTGAAGCAGCCTGCCATCCCCCACTGTCTGACAACCACAGAGACACTTTTGGTAGTGATGTGCTTTAGCCACTTCTAGGAGCTGGTACTATACTCAGCAGCACAAGCCCAGATTTACAGCCGTGGCATAATTGCTTACAAGCCTCACGCAGGTGACACAAGTTTGTCAAAAATACCTTGCCTTGAGGTGGCCCCAGAAATCTGTTCCCTGGGACACAGGAGGATCCACAAAGCAGGGTCTACCTGGGAGCTCCTGCTATCTGAAATCCTCTAATTGAGGGCCGAGAATTTAGGGCCCTTCTCAGAAGTGCTAGAGCCTGAAAAAAAGAGAATTCTCTAGCTGGGAGCTGGGACACCCCTGCAGCAGGCAGGAGAAGCAACAAGTGGCCTCGCTTAGCCTCAGAAGCTGGGGAGAGCATCCTCCAGGGCCTGGGAGGCCCAGGGAAGGCCCAGATCCACCATGGATCCAGGGTTCAGGGGTAAAGCTCTTTTACACTCTGGGAGGGGCCCCATGGGCACTGGTGTCTTAGACCAGTAACCAGGAGGCAGAGCTGGGGGCCTGGTCAGGGTCCGAAGGGACTGTGTAATGTTGTGGTAAAGAGCACGGAGTCTGTAGCCAGATTGTCTTGGTTCAAATCCCAGCTCACTCACTGACCTGCTGCATGACCTTAGGCAAGTCACATAATGGCTCTGAGCCTCAGCTTCCTCATCTATAAGATGGGTGTAAAAACAGTGTCTCCTTATGGGGCTGTAAGGAGCATTGTAAGTATAAGGAGCACTGAGCCCCACGGAATGCTCAGGCCAGGGCCTGGCACATCACAAGTGCTATGGAAATGACCTGTCATTAACAACATCAGAGGCCATGACTCTGCACACCCCAGAGCAAAGGAGGAGCCTTCCTGGCAAGGATACAACTCTGTTCCAGGCTTGAGGGTGATAGAGTGCTGCTCCCAGAGTTCTCCATCCCCTTACCAGGCAAGGAGCTGGCAGGCAGTGAGAGAAAGGAGTCTATTAAACCTTAGGTGCTTCATCATCAAAATGACAGGGGTGAGAAGCAGAAGCAGCAACAGCTTCTCAGGCCTTTAGGAGAAATGTGCCAAAATGACTTTCACGCCAGCTCACTGGAGCCCATGGGACAGAAATGAAAAGGCAGGCTGTCAGGTCTGATTGCTCTACTGCCAACCCCAGGGATCCAGGTCCCAACCTACCAGCCCTACTGTGTACAGCCAGACACCAAGTGGAAGGAACACAGGACCTGCCTTCAGAGAGTTGGAGCCAGACTCCATGTTGGGGCCACCCCAGTTGTCATTACCATCTCAGCCTCTCCTTTGTGCTCATGTTTCCTCATTCTCACAAAAACATCTACAGATGGCTACACAGGGCTTACTGGGGCATTTGCACATACCGGAAATTGCAACGGTAAAAAGAGGGAGAAGGGAAGAATACACAGACAATAGGCATGACTGCAGGGTGTGCTACAAATTTTCAAGGATCTGAGGGCCTCCATACTTAGGATTTTTAAAAAGGCTTCTTGATATGTGACTGGAGAAAGGAGGCCCATTTCGTAAATGGTGCTGGGACAAGTCAGTATCCACATGGCAAAATGAAGTTGGATCCCTACTTCACACCACATCCCAAAAAATAATTCCAGACACATCAACAATCTCCATTTGAAAGAGAAAACTTTAAGAGGAGTTTTCTCTGGGGGAATATCTTTCCAAACTTGGGGTTGGGAACAATATCTTAAACAAGGTATAAAAAGCTCACTAAGCATACAAAAATTGGTAGATTTGATTGCAATAAAACTAAAAATTTGTTTTTTACCAAATGACCGGTGAAAAGACAAACCACAAAAAGCAAGAATACATCTGGAATATGTACAACAGGCAAAGGATTAGTATCCAGAATACATAAAGAACTACAAATCCACAGGAAGAAGAGAAGCAATGAGCAAAAAGATCACAGCAGGCATGTGTTAGAGGAGGAAACGGGTGCACAGATGAGCATGGGAAAAGCTGTTCAACTTCACTAGGATGCAGGGAAGTGCAAGTTAAGGTCCCAACGAGATATTTCATAACAATTAGACTCACAGTGAGTAAGACATCTGATAGTACCAAGGATTTGAGAGAATACAGATCAACTGGAATATGTAGTGGTTGAGTGTGACACCTGGTCTGGCCACATTGAAAATCACTTTGGCATTTTCTTTTTTTTTTTTTTTTCCCATTCAACAATTTTATTTAGCTCTAAGCTCAATATTCCCTACAAATATATCACATTTGTATTTTTTTGTTTTATAAAATATTGCTTCCCCTAAAAGAAGATGCCTTTTCATCTTTGTTTTTATGAATATTATGGAGATTACTCACAATTGGGCATTAGAAATAGCCAATAAATATTAAAGTAGAGGAAAATGTTCAAAACATACATAATATAGTTACAGGTCACTATATGTCCAGACACAAAATGATTTCAATTTCATCTCTCAATACCTGGGACAATACTGCTGTCTCAAACTACTAGACATTTCAGTAAGAACGGCAAACTGATATATATAAAACAAGAATTTTTTTTTAACAATAGGCTGCTTTTTTATATTAAATATTAGTATAAAATGGTAGTATCTATAAGATAAACTATTATACTTGGAAATAACTATTTTGTAATTTTGAAATGAATTCATTGTGGGGGAAAACAGTTTTAAAAGGATTTAAAATGTGAAATGCTTCTCAAGGTACGTAATTTACTGGTCTTTTGTAGAGTTTACCTGAAGTGATCTTTTACAGAACAGAAATGCAAAAATGCAGGAAGATAAAATACCCTAAAGCAAAATTCCAAACTATAAATCTTACAAAATTGGTATACCACACATAGTGTGAAATACAGATGTCAAATTGTTTGGGCACTGTTTTTTGATCACTTGTTAAAGAAATACATTACAATTAAAATATTTTGGTACCATTTAAATACTGTTATTCAAAAATTCTGATTTTTGACAAGGATAGAATACCAGAAAATTTTGCTTTGAATTTTGGAAAGTTTTTTCCCCCTAAAACATTAACTTTTTTGAATACGTATCAAAAAAGTGAAGTCTAATGTGATTCATAAATAGTGAAAAATAAGCAATTGTCTACCTTCATTTTGTTAGATTTTTCTGATAAGGTTAAGTTCTCATTCAACATGCTCTCTTAGTCAAAAGCAAATTCTGGTTTCTTTGGCAGTATGTACAAATAACTTCATTCCACATCTGTCATTTCCATTCCATCATTTTCTTTAACATATACCACAGAACCCAAGGTTTTCTCTGAAAGAGATCCTGAGCCAATCTCTTTACTTCTTGTAAAGTGTTCTTCGTTTGTGTCTTCTAATCTTATTTTCTTGGTGTTTTGAAATAATTGAGTCACTGGTTCCAACTTGCTTTTCTCAGTCCCTCGCATCAAATGATCATCCACTTTTGAATCCATATGCATAGCAGATACCTGAGTAGCAGATTTACTAAGGGAAAATCCCATTGGGATGGTTGAATAAATATACTTTGCAGGTACCTCTTTAAGTAGTGGGAATGTTTCTTCAACTTGATTGCTGGGAAAAACAGGAATTGTTAGTCTCTTCAAATGTGAAATTACTTTTGAAATAGAGGTGCAAACTTAATCAAGATCATCAGAGAACAGCTATAAAAATCTAGTTACCTATTTCACCCGAACAGAACTGCCCTCTTCCGAGAGGATGCAGCAGCAGAACCCGACCTAGGAGACTCCCCGAAAACCGGCTCCTGGCTACGGCTGGAGAGCTCAACAACCTCCCAGTGCCCAAAAGCAGCTCTAGGGAGTAACGAGTCCACTGAACTTGGGTCCAAAACGGTACCGTATCCCGAGGGGGAAAAAATTGCAACAAAGCTGCAATAGTGAAGCAGCAGGTGTTTTAGAGCCGAAGGAAGAAGGCAGGAGGAGATACAGCCCTGCGCATGCGTGTTCTATGTGGGTGCGGCGGCCGCAGGCAGGGAGTAAGAATTAAATGATGAAGAAGCGGGCAGCGGCTGGTTACTAGGAGACGGGACGCTCGTGTGGGACGTCTAAGCGCTGCGTGGGCGTACGCCTGCGCGGCCTGGCATTTTCTTGTTAGGTTGACCATTCACATACCTTATAACGCTGTAAATCTACTCCTCGGTCTTACACAAGGCATGTACAAGAAGATTTCATAGCAGCACTGTTAGTAATGGGGGTGGGGAGAAAAATGACCTAAATACTCATTGACAGGAGAATGCAAAAATAAATTGCAGAAGAGTCATACAATTTATTTTCACACTAGTGAAAGTAAACTACTGCTACACAACAGCATAGCTAAAGCTTAGAGTAAAAAAAGTGCAAATTTTAGAAATCTAAGTATAGAAAACAATTTTTTAAAGCTCAAGAACAAACAATATAATGTTTAGACTTATTCAGTAAGCCTATGAGCAAGAGAATGACAAACACAAAATGGCAGATAAGGGGTGACCCTCCAGGTTAGGATAAGATGCAAACACATGGATGCAAGCTATTGGGAATGTTCTAGTTTTGGAGTTGAGTTGTGGACTCACAGATGTTTGTTGTTTTGCTATCCTTTATCATGTACAAAACACATTAAATATTAAATAGACACAGGCGAAGGAGAAAAAAGAGGAACACTGTGTGAATCTGGACAGATCTAGTATGATTTCCTTGTCACACAGTTCACTGTTTTCACTTCGTGTCACAGTGCATACCAAGAAGTTTGGAGAGGCCAAACTGGAGGTGAAAGGACTGGAAATTGGATGAGGGCATTCTTCCCTCTGGGCCTCAGTTTCTCCATACGCAAAATAAAGGGATGTACCAGGAATGACAAATGGCTGGTATCCATAATACAGGTCTCCCCATCCTCCCCCACTACAGACACTACTAATGGATTGCAGCACTATTTCACATGAATCACATACACAGCCTTGGACTCCTCAGCTGGGCCCTGCTGGCTGGTCGATCTGAGATGGCACACTAATGATACCTACTTGTTGATCTGGAGAGCCCATCCAGCTCTGGCCTGCAAGTTATGAAGCCTCACCAGCAGGCACTGGCTAGTCTGAAAGGCCGGGGCCCTAGGGAGGAGCCTGCTGGCTTTGGAGCAGACCTTAGCTAGACCCTGGGAGCATGTAGCCTCAGCTTCCACAGTGCCCCCTCCCGTGGCCTCCAGTCTGCTGCAGCTGGCCCCTGCCTGCTCACCATCTGACCAGGCCTTTTGCTTCCATCTATTGGGTGGGCAGGCTCATGTTTACCCTATGCTGGTGAGCTGTGCTAGACTTGAAAACAGCTCAACTAACAGAAGGCCAGGCAGGAGCTCACATCACCCTCTAGTCCAGAGAATACTGGAAATGGCCCCATTGTGCCTGATCCAAATAGCCCTCTGAGGCAGAAGGATGGTATTCCTTTCACTGCCTTTGCCTATTTGGGCCTGCGGGCCTTTGCTCCCGTGCTTTCCTCTGCCTGCCCTCCTCCTCCTCCCCTCATTGGCCTCAGCTCACAAGACTCCTCCTTGGTTGCACTACTCCATCTCTTTCCTCCCCAGTGAGAGTTGACATCCCTTCCTCTAGATGTCCACAACACAGAGGTCAGCTTTCTCAAGGAGAACTTGTGTGCTGGGTCTGGTCCAGCTTCTGTGGGTGTCTGCCTTCCAGTGTGGGAAGCCCATCAGGGTCTAGCTCACAACTGGCGTGAAAATAATAATACCATCAGGAGCAGCCACAATGCCTCAGAATAAAAGGGCTTCTTTAAGAACGGCCCACCTATTGTATGAGCCTCACAGCCAGGGAAGTTGGCACTGGGGGACAGCACTCTCTATTCTAACAAGTAAATCAAGGGCCACAAAGGGGAGTGACTTTTCCAGCATCACTGCCCACCTTCCCACCTTCTGGGAGGCTGGGAAGCTTTTCTGCCATGTTCCATCAGAGCCCTGAAACCCCAGTCCTGTGTGGAAACCCCTCCCCTCCCCTCCCCAGAGCAGGGGAGTGCTGAGTGACCACAGCCCCTTATCATGGAGCATCTGGTTTCATCCTGCTACCTGCAGATTCTTTTAATTATGAGATCATATTGAGAGACATTATATTCAGTGACATGGTGCCTTGGTGATTCATCTCTCTTTCATTTTATTCATCTTATGCAAATTTTAAATGACTGCTGGGCTGTGTGCACAGGAAGTCTGGATTTACTAGAAAGAACTGTGGTGAGTTCTTAGAAAACAAAGACGGGAACTTAAGGCATCGAGACATGTCCAACAAGCAGAGTGAAGACAAAGGTGTCTCCCGCTGCTTTGTCCTGGAACAAAGCCGCCAGCACATGCCCACATGTGGCCTGCCAGACCCTCAGATCAGAGTCCGTCACTGACACCCATTGTCTGGAAGGGCCTGAAACCTGCTATTATCTTCGACACCATCCACAGACTCCAAGAAGCAAACAGCGCAGACTTGCAAAGACGCTGAAACAGGAATGCTCACTTGTGTTCCCAGAAACACAGATGCCAGATGTTTACTTCTGGTTCCAACTTCTCCTGGATTCATTCTCTTTCAAGCCTTGGAAACTTTGGGCACCACTTCTTGCTCTACAATCCCTCCATTTCTGTCTACCCCAGGAAGTTCCCCACCTGGACAACTCCAAATACTCCTCAAAACCATCTCTGGTGCCCCCTCTTCCAGGAAGTCCCCTTGCCTTCTCTCTGGCCTCTTTGTACTCATTTCCTGCTAGGATGATCATAATGGGTCAAATGCTGCTGCTTGCACATCTGTCTCCCCTGTCATGGGGTAGGTTTGTAGGAACAGGGCTCATGGCTGAGGTACCCCCATTACCTCCAGCCCCTCAGCATGGGCCCTGGTACATTGTGGGGATGCAGTAGGACCTCAAAAAAGCATGACCTAAATACCTGGGCTCTGTCTTCCTAGAACTTATAGTTTAGTGAAAGATATCTAATGACAAAGAAGGTGAACTCAAGGTACTCTGAACACAGACCAGATAATCCTTTCCTGAGTGCTTCACAGCTAAGCCAAGATCTCACTGGTGAGTAAATATCAACTGCACAAAAATGGGAGTAAAGAACTTTCCAAGGAGAGGGAGTAACAGACAGATGTTCTAAGGTGGGAGGGAGTAACTTGTGTAAGTACTGAAAGGCCAGTGGTGCTTTAGCAAAGCAATGTGGTAGTGAGCAAGAGCTCACAGATTATGTGTAGCAGCTAGGATAGTCTGGGTTATGCTGTGTAACAAACGATTCTCAAAATCTCAGTGGCCTACAATAAGGTTTATTTATAGCTCATGCTACGTGTCCATGTGGCTCTCCTTCATATCTTTTCCCCTCTGGACTCAGGCTGACAGAGCAGTCTCTATCTGGAATATTGCCATTATCACAGAAGAAGGAAAAGAAAACTGGTAAATCACTCACTGGTTCTTAAAGTGTGTGCTCAGATTTCTTTCACTGTTCACCAGCCCCTCTCCCATGCCTGAGAGCAACATGGATGGTGCTGTATAATCCTCCATCCGAGAAAGGCACCACAATAAAGGGCACTGAATGTGGGGGAATGGTAGTACAGTTCCACACCATGCTTGGATTTTGATGTTTATCCTAGAAGCAATGGAATCTGTTGAATAAATTTTTCATTTCTAACAAATCACTCTGGCTGAGAGTGAGACCAACAGATTGGAAATGGGCAAGAGCAGATTTAGAGAGAAAAATTAGGAGGCCACTTCAGTTTTCCGGGCAAAAAAAAAAAAGACTAGGGTCAGACTACTTTAGACTAGGGTCATGGCAGTGGAAATGGAGAGAAGCCAATAGATTTTAAAAATGGGAAGTTCTAGGGATGTACAAAGAGAAGCACAGGTGAGTGAATGTGTGACCCCAGGAGGTAGAAAGAATGTAGCAGAGTTGGCTTCTTATGTCTTACCGCTTGCTGGCTCCCATCTTTTGGGAAGACCAGCTACTCTACTCTCTACTTGTCCTTGGGCTCTCTATGTTCTCCTATTAAATCTCCCTTCTTGCTTAAAAAAAAAAAAAATCCTGAGCTAAATAAAGAAGGGAACAAACGGATTAATAAGGTGAACAGCAGCTGAGTGGAGTGACAAATGAATGACAGAGTGACCAGGGGAATGAATTCACATCTCCAAGTGTTCAAAGAATGAAGAGAAACTAGACTCAACCAGAAGAAGGCCTCCCCACTGGGCATGTCTCAGAAGGATCCCTCCCTCCCCTACCAACACACCAGGCATCTCTCTTCTTCCAGGGACAGGGAGGCAGACGAAGGATGGGCTCCGTGGAACCTCTATAGCATCCTCTCCTCTCCTCTGTGTGGTCTCCCTACACTTCCTTTTCAGAGTTCCAAACTTGATTTTCAGTGTGGGAGGGCTTGGGATTCACAAACATCCCAAAAGAGAATTTCTGTAGCAGCAGCATTAGACAACCTGACAGGAACTTAGAGCTTTGGGTTCCACACAGGCACAGAAAGCCTCCTCTGCCCTGGGTGCTCTTGTTAGCCAAGAAAAGTAAGATTCAGACACAGAATTGTATGGTTGTGGACTCAGCTCAGCTCACCATGGACAGCGACCACACGACCCCCCCCCCCCTTAAGGGTGTAGTCGCTGTCCATGGTGCTCACAGGCTGACTCAGCTGAAGAGACTTCTAACACCCAGCCACAGTATATCAGAGCTGAGAAGGTTCCAGGATCTCAATTTTCGCAGTGCCTCATTTTACAGATAAGAAGACAGAAGCCTAGAGAGGGGAAGGAATTCCCTCAGGACCACTCAGTGAGTGGCACTGTGGGATTGGAAGCTAGCCTCTAGAGGCTTGCTCAGACACAACTCATTTCCTTGGAAGGCTGTTGCCCACTACCCAGAATAATTAAGTCCAGAAAACTCATAGTAGTGCATAGTAGGTACTCAGTGGACATTTGTTGACTGAATAAATGATTATAGTGAGACACAAAACACAAATCTTGAAGCTGGGAGTGGACCCCGAATCCTGAATTCAAACAGGAAGTCTTGTTCCTTTTTGGTATGGGTGAAATGGTATGGAAGGAAGCAGTGGGGGAAGGGAAGAAGTGCTGCTATGAAGACAATGCGGTGTGGGAAGAGCATATGAGCAGGCACACCCAGGACGTTAAGCACAGAGGAACACTGACCTCTGTTCTCTCAGGCTTCACAAAATCTCCCACCCAGGAAAACTGGTTGAACAGCTCAGGAGTTTCCTTAGGGAGGGTGGTCACCTGACCTCAATCTGGCCAATCAGTATATTCTATCCTCCCTGGCCACAGTGATTGGCTCAGGGCTGGGTATGTGACCAATGAGATCCCAATGGATCAGATCTCAGCTGTAATCATAGGGAATGAAAGGTTCTATTTTTGTTGGGGTGAAGGGATATATCAGTTTGTGACTGTTGATGGCCATCTTGCTTTCCCAATGGGAAAGCTTACCTGAGAATAACACCTGCAAAGAGGATAGTAAGCAAAGCCAATAGGGGGAGAAAGATGATTCCTGCTGATGTCAGCAAGCACCCAGGTACAGCCTCGCCTGAAGCTGTCTGCCCTTAGGTTCTCAGTTACATAAATCATTCTCTCCTGAGTTGTTTGATTGCTTGTTTAAGCCACTTTGGGTTTTCTGTCACTGGCTATCAAAAAAAAAAAAAAAAAAATCTGACTGCTCCAGTTGGCTAAATGGAGCATCCTGGAATTGTGACAGTATGGACTTAGGCTAGCTTCAAGAAAGGATTTCCAGATAACACTGCAAAATTCTAGTCTAACCTGGAGATCCAAATGGATTCAAGCTGTACCTATTGGAGGTCTGCTATAGGCTGGGCTACTCATATTACCCAAATTAATCCTCAAGGGATTGACCCCATTAAGGTAGCAATGGATGACCCCATTTTAGAGGATGTGACTGAGGCTCCAAGAAAGGAGGTGACAGGGATATAGCTTGGAAGTGCAAACCCAGATTCTGCTGCTTGTGTCCTGGGAAGCCTCATGATGTGGCTTGTCCATGTGACAGGGGCTGCGGCACCCAGCCCCACGTCTGGTATACTGTGGATGCCTGAGGCTTGGTAACTGTCATGTGGCTGTTACAAGACTCACAAAAGCAATTCGCACTGAAGGGAGGAAGAACTTCCTTCACCGGCCCCACACACCCTCCCAGCTCCCTGAAGCCTAGAATCCCTTTTTTCCCTTACTTTCCTTGGCAGAGTCATGCCCACGTGACCACAGGACAGTCCCCTGTTCACAGCCAGCACCAGGAGCTGCTACAGGGGAGGCCAAGAGCCTTCACCCCTCCACCATATTTGGGGACATCTCTTTCTTTGGGGCCTTGGGGGACCCTACACCCCACTTGCACACCAGAGGTTTTTTCTAGAACATGCAGAATATCTCACTCAGTTTGGAAAGGGATATATCCATCACTGCCCTTCCTATGTCTTCCTTGAAACTCAGCTCATGCACTACTTTCTCTGCATGGTGGGCTCCCGTGTCTGCTGCAGGAGAGGCCGAACTGACAATAAATCAACAGCTCAGCACTCGAGGGCATGCATGAGGCAAAAGCTGATAGCTGGAAAGCTCTGTTTAGAAAAGACCTCACACTTCACCCTGAAGAGGCTGTAGGAGACCCTGGGGTTCAGAAGTAGTGCTTGGGCCAAAGTGAACTGGAAGGCTTTATGATGGCTGGAGACTTCTGGCCATGTTGGGGGATGTGGCGAGGTCCCTGATGTGTCATGAAGGCTCATTGTGTGCAGGTTCAAGGTGCACAGAGAAGAAAAGGCAGAGGCCTGTCCCAGAGGTGTTCACAGATCAAATATGAACAGGCCACCCAGCCAGGCAGAGCACCATAGTTCATGAGCAGCTCTCGTGGGTGCTGAGTGGAGGGACAGGAGCAGAGACCCAAGTCTGCTGGGGAACTAGTCAAGAACAGAGAAGTTTTAACTGACACTAGAAGGCTATATCCATTAGATTTGTTTGGCTGAAGTGACAGAAAACCCTCCTAAGAGTGGCTTAAACTACAAAGGCATCTAACACTTAATATTTAATGATGACGTGAGGGATGGGAGGTCCAGAGGTGGTATGGTGGCCTGACAATGTCATCAGTGACTCGGATGCCACCCACCTCTCTATTCTACCATTAAGAGAATATTGGTTCTGGGGCACCTGGGTGGCTCAGTTGTTGAGCATCTGCCTTTGGCTCGGGTCGTGATCCCAGGGTCCTGGGATTGAGTCCCACATCGGGCTTCCTGCTCTGTGGGAAGCCTGCTTCTCCCTCTCCCACTCCCCCTGCTTGTGTTCCCTCTCTTGCTGTGTCTCTCTCTGTCAAATAAATAAATAAAATCTTAAAAAAAAAAGAGAGAGAGAATATTGGTTCTGTTAATACCCCCTCACAGTTGCAATGTGGCTGCCTCCACTCCAGCCATCACATCTGCATAGTTAACACTCAAGCAAGGGGGCACCTTCTTCCCTGCCACCTCTTCTCAGGAAGGAAGATCTCTCAAAGAAGCCACTATAAACTTCCTCTAATACCTCATTGGCCGGAACTGGGTCCCAAGCCCTTTCCCCAACCAACCGCTAGATGCAGGAAAACTGGCTTGGACCAACCCTGATTCCTCCAAGTTTTGCATCCACAGAAAGAAGGCAGGGTGGGCTGGACAAAGGCTACTGTGTGAGCACCCAATACCACCCAGCCATAAGGGACAAATGGACAAGGGAGCTGAGGATTCAAAGCTAAGGAACAGAAGAGCAGTAGGAACAGCACATGCAAAGGTGCAGAGGTGTGGGAGACAGCCTGGGTGCTCGGGATTACTGATGGTTCATAACCACAAGAACACCGCACAGGTGGGAAAGGTGGGCAGGGCCTCATTTTACATTTTCGGCCTGGAGTGGGGCAGGCACTAGGCAATGAGAGGTGCTGAGCAAGAGAGTGAGTTCAGGAGCAGATGGAAAATTGCAGTTGTGTAGAGGTGTACTTTAGGAACTGAGCAGAGCCATTCTGTGACAGCCAATAATGTCACTAATAAAACTCTGAAGGCCTCTGTTCAAACAGATGATTATAAGACGAGAGAGTAAACATGACCTTAATTAATGAATTCGCTAATGGCAGGTACCTGCTTCTGCATATCAGAACACATACCCTCAGCCTGGTCCTTTAGACAGCTACCCTGTCACATCTGTGACCATGTGAACCCTCACCTGTCCCACCTGCCCTCAGCCTGGCTTCCAGCCGCACACCCCCCAGGGTGCCTGAAATGACTCAGTGCTCTGTGTTGTAACTTACACAGGATGCCCCCAGCTCTGAGTGTGAGGCTGACTGTGTCCCACTTTACAGAAGAGAAAGCAGAGACTGGAAATGGATGGGTAAGGGGCTTGCTGTGAGGTGTGGGGTGGGATGTGAACCCAGAGCCTCTGCCTTTCGCAGTCCACCATGCTAATTCATGACTTCAGAGTGGGTACCCCCTCAACCCCCAGCCAGGATGCTTGCTAAACCCAAAGGAACTCAGAACTCCTGCTCAGTCCAGTGCTGCATGGGGTGGGGGGTGGGGTGCACGCAGGGGCTCAGGAAGGAAGAGGAGAGGGGAGGGATGAGGGCTCTGCTCTGTGGGATGCTCACCCATGCAGAGGGCACACGTGTGTGTGACCCCACAAATGTGTCATCTGTTTGTTATGACCTGGGGCCTTCCAAGCTGAGCACGAGGAATGCCCTGCACCTGCGGGGACCACACAGTTCATGGGGTGCATAGGTGGGCAGATGCCCTCATAGCCCATCCCATGACGGAGAGGACAGAACCCTTAGTTAAGGCCCTCATTCCGGGCAATCACATCCTGGGATTGCCCAGGCTGCCAGGTTGGCCAATTCTGGCCTTGATGGGCAAACTGGTATCTAGGGGGCTGGTTTTTGTTTTAATTATACATTTACAACCCAATGGTCCAGCCCCTTGGCTGTTCTCTTGTAGCCCTCTGCCTCAGGCTTTATTTCCCTCAGGGACCAGTTTCTGAGCCTTAAATTGAGTCCCATTATGGATATAAATACCGTCCCTTTCATGTGTCAACTTCAGTATACGAGGCCACCCCAAACTCCCCCTCCCGCACCAGTGAGCAGGCGTCTTTTAATGCAGTTCTGTACAATTATGAGCTGAGGATTTAGAATAACAAGGCCAGGAGGGGCCTGTCCGACCAAGCAGGGTGGGTTTGGGTGGGCGCTGACCATTCACCCAGGAATCCTCAGCTGGCAAATTGTCAGGCAGCCAGGAGAGCTGCTGCCAAGGGACGAGGGGGTTTAGAGTAAGTTGATTAAATGGATTAATCCAGCCGCCTCTGGGAGGGCAGGCCCTGGAGCGAGGCTGTACGTTGTGAAAGACGGAGCGTCCCAGTGCCTGGACCCACCCCTTCTAGAAACCAGAGAGTGAGACATGGCTTTGAAGTCAGAACAGGGGCATTCAAAGGTTAGTTATCAAAAGCTAAATGAGCCTCAGTTTTCTTATCTGTAAAATGGGACTTGAATGCTCTCGCCCTTAGGTGGGGGGATTAAGTGAGGTAACACCAGATAATATCAGGAGCTGGTGGGGGCTGAAGGGTGCCCCCAGGCATGCTGTCACTGCTGTTGTGATCCCTGTCTTCCCGGGCGGGGGGCATACTTTCTCCATAAGGTGAGTCTTTTACTCTGTCTCTGTCTGTGTCACAACTCCTCAGCTCTGCTGTTCTGGTGCAAAGCCAACACTGGCCATGGGTAGTCCGCACTCTCAGGCCCTGCCTTCTGGGTGATGGGGGTCTAGGCACTTGGGACCTTCCTGTTTCACACTAGTGTTTCCAGCGGTGGGCGGGGCTGTCTTCCCATAAAGCTGTACTTGGCCTTGGATCGTTAACCCTGTTCTAGCAGGCTGCCTGATCGAAGGAGCATGGGTGGGTGGGCATGAGTCCCCTGAAGTCATCAGGCAGAGGGGCGTGTGCCCTCCAGGGCACATCTCCCAGCCCCAAAGCAGTGGGGCAACTGGTAAATCCTGTCCCTGGGGGCTTGCAGCTAAGACAGGAGCGAGGGGTGCTCTGGTCCTTATTGAAACGACCTGGAAACCCAGTTGTGTGGAACAGGAATTCACCCAGGTCACACAAGCTCAGTTCAGACTTCCTGGGGCATTGTGACTGGCTCCTCATCACTGTCATGGATGAGGGAAAGGCCTGAGGCAGGGGGCAGGAGGACCGGTTGGGTCGCACCAGCCTCACTGGTCAAGGAGCAGCTCTGGGCGCCACGTGGCACATGTGCTTTGCCTTTCTGCACATAAGAGAAGGTCTCTTTGGGAGGACTGGCTTCTGCTCTCTGAAAGAGGGTCCACTGTGTGCTAAGCACAGCAATCCTATGAGTCAGGTTTAGAAAGCCCAGCACAGAGAGGTTAGGGAAGCTTCCAGGTCACACCGCTGGTAGGGGCATGGCTGGGGTCTGCAGAATGCCTATGGAGGGATGCATAAGGGACTGGGAGAAAGGCAGGCAGGATGTGCAGCTTTGGAAGTCAGAAGCCAGGGTATTCCTTGGGGACACTTCCCAGAGCCCCTGGTCCCGGGCCTGGCCACCTCCAGCCCGCTGGCTGCTTCTGCAAGGCCAGCTTTGAGGGCTGTATTCTCAGAGGGCCGGGGGCATGCTGGACCCCGCTGTGGCTGGTGTCCCAGGTGAGGAAGTGAAGCTCCACAGGGCTACTGCTAGGATCACAAACTCCGATGCCTCCAAGGGCTGGGCCTGGAGGGGCAGGGGGAGGCTTATGGAGCAGTGGGGACTGCGGAGGGCTGGGGACACAAGCTCTGTCCAGTGGGCAGCTCCGGCTCAGCTCCAGTAGAGAACTCCCTGAGGGAGCATCCTCCCTGGTTGGCTGGATCTTCTCAGGCCATACCAAACAGCAACAACAAAAAGCTCCACACACCTGGATTTTCATCTGAAATCTTCCAATTTATACATGTGAAAATTAATTTCTTAAAAATCTAGATTTGGGGGCATCTGTTATTAGCTCTCTATTACAGATGGAGACACGAGGCCCAGAGAAGGGAGATGCTTGCCCAAGGTCACAGAGCAGGGGGCTCTGCTATAACCCAGGCCCCACGGCCTGTATCTCTAACTACTGGCTCTTTGCTTCCTGAAAGGGTGCAGGCCTGGAAGAGACTTTGAAAACGGTCTAACCCCCAGTGCCCCATCGGATGCCAAGTCATCCTCAGGAAATAAGCCCTCGACACCTACTTGCACATCCCCAGACACAGGGAGTGCACTGATGCTCTGGAAGCTGGTTTGGCCTCCCTGTGAATTGGCCCGGGATAGCCCCGGAGAGGTG